>NC_091284.1:767924635-768282135 GCF_032444005.1 Ranitomeya imitator | reverse complement strand
CATTCCTATCAACCTCATTTTAGAAGATGCCAGTCTGTTCAGCTATAAATGTTAGGACATAACAGATGATTGTTTTGACTATATACACACACACACACACACACACACACATACACACACACACTCACTCACACACACACACACACACACACACACACACACACACACACACACACACACACACACACACACACACACACACACCTCTCAAAAAACAAAGGGAACACTAAAATCCCACATCCTAGATATCACTAAATGAAATATTCCAGTTGTAAATCTTTATTCATTACATAGTGGAATGTGTTGAGGAAAAATAAAACCTAAAAATGATCAACGTAAATCACAATGAATATCCCAGGTCTGGAGTTGGAATGATGCTCAAAATCAAAGTGGAAAATAATTTCCATCTGTTGTCTATTCCATTTGCACAACAGCATGTGAAATTGATCGTCAATCAGTGTGGCTTCCTAAGTGGACAGTTTTATTTCACAGAAGATTGATCTACTTGGAGTTATATTCTGTTGTTTAGGTGTTCGCTATATATACTAGAGCAGCACAAAGAGTCTGGGTGCAGAGCCCCCCCCCCCCAGGCAAATGCCAAACCTCAATTATAAAAATAAAGAAAAATTGGAGGCAGCACACCGTTTGTAGTGAAAAGGAGCTATTTAACCAGCCCAGAAAGGCAACTTCCGTCACGGAAATCCCGCGTAGCTGATTGGTCTCGCCAGCTGCCTGTCATGGCTGCCGCGACCAATCAGCGACGGGCACAGTCCGATTAGTCCCTCCCTACTCCCCGCAGTCAGCGCCCGGCTCCCGCATACTCCCCTCCACTCATCGCTCACACAGGGTTAATGCCAGCTTTAACGGGCCGCGGGTAACGCACTCTGTAACCGCTGCCATTAACCCTGTGTGACTAAGTTTTTACTATTGATGCTGCCTATGCAGCATTAATAGTAAAAAGATGTAATGTTAAAAATAATTTAAAAAAACCTGCTATGCTCACCTTTTTGTAGTCGAACGATGCGCTCGTGGCTGCCGCCAGCTTCCGTTCCCAGAGATGCTTTGCGAAATTACCCAGAAGACTTAGCGGTATTTTAATTATCTTTTTTTTAACACGGATATGTGCCCGTACTGCTATATACTGCGTGGGCAGTGTTATATAGCGCGTGGGCTGCGTTGTATGCAGCGTGGCTACTATATACTGCGTGGGCCAGTGTTAAGATACTATGTGGGCTGTGCTATATATTACGTGGCCACTATTATATACTGCATGGCCTGTGTTATATACTATGTCGCCTGTGTTATATACTGCCTGGCTGCTATATACTGTGTGGGCTGTGTTTATATACTATTTGGGCTGTGTTATATACTGCGTCGCCTGTATTAATGCATCGGGTATTCTACAATATGTATGTATATAGCAGCCACATAGTATATAGCACAGGCCACATAGTATTTGTCTGCTATATACTACATGGCTCCTACGTGGCCTGTGCTATATACGAGGGGCGATCCAAAAGTAATGATAATCAATACTAAACACAATGAATATAGTCAAAAAATAAATTTATTTTTCTACATAGTCTCCTAACAAGTCTATACATTTAGTCCATCTCTTTTCTAAACTTAGAATTCCCTTCGAAAAAAATTCTTGATCTTGACCCTCTCTTCGATCTGCCAATACAACTTCTTCAACTTTTTTCACGTTTTCTTCATTGAGGGACGTGGATGGGCGTCCTTCACGATGGTTATTTTCCGTCGATGTTCTTCCCAGCTTAAATTCCTTGGCCCAGCACGCAACTGTGGAATATGGAGGAGAAGAGTCCCCCAATGTTTCCACCAAGTCGCTGTGTATGTCTTTGGTAGTCATTTTTTTCAAGCAGAGGTATTTGATGACAGCTCTGAGCTCGTTTTTTTCCATTTTGATGTTCACTCCTCGGCAGTTCATATTCAAATGAATGTAGCTCCCGGGAATCGTGGTCTATTTAAGTAATTTTTTTTTCCTGGACTAGTGGGTACCTAAGAGAGAAGAAAACATTTTATTATAATTTGTGTGCAATAGAAATAACTGATTATCATTACTTTTGGAACGACCCTCGTGTGTGTGTATGTATGTATGTATGTATGTGTATATATATATCATATATAATTTTTTTTTTTTTTTTTCTTTTCTTGATAACCAAAACAATTATCTGTTATGTCCTAGCATTTATAGCTGAATAGACTGGCATCTTGTAAAACGAAGTTAGTGGTAGGTTTTTTGTTTTCTCATTGAGAGAGTATTGTCCTGCAGATCATTTGTTGTCTGATGTCATTGCGCTTGTTTGGCCAGATTGCACTAAATTGGCTAATATAGACTAAAATATGAATGATTTAATCAGTGGCACAATCGCTCGCCGTTCATTCAGTCACTGAGGGCCCAGCTTGGGCTTGAAGCGCTTAGGCTGTTATTTAAAAATGTGATCACTCATTCAATTTTAAAAACATTTATAAAAAAAAAAAAACCTTTTTCTATTGCGGTTGCTGGAATTATCTACTTATCTTATTCATTCAGTGCTTGTTCAACCATCCATATCCTTCTCTGCTGTGTCTGGCCTCCTCTGGGTATATTTGCCCTCGCCAGGGTCGCAGTTGCTCCATCAGAATGCAGAAGGTCTGCGGCCGCTGCATAGAAGACCGCGGTGATATGCCTGAATGTAACGGCCTCTGCTGTATCCTGTCGCCGCCTTATGTTGCACTTGGCGGTGTAATGAGATTTCTTTTATAACTCTCTTCCGGATCTCGCACTCCTAAGTTTAAGAGGTGTGTGATTTGATTGACAGCTCTCGGCTAATTGGTGACGTGTGTGGCCGGAGCGGTGTTATTACAGGTGTCTGCACAATGCTAAGCTCTGAGAATCGCCCCGCTGCTCGGCCTCTCTGGTTTGATTCCAGGTTTTAAGCCACTTTCTATTTAGTCTTAGGAAGAGTTTATTCCTCCTTTTTTTTTTTTTTTTTCATACCAAAGAAAAGATAGTGGAGCGGGTCATAGAATGAACTCAATGGGCCGGGGCTCTCCTTTCAGGAGAAGTATACTGATCCACTGTAACGCTTCCGGACCTGGCTGGGATTCTGAGAAAGTGCACTCCAGAGCCGGCAAGGTTCCAGCATCTCGCCTTTCACCGGCCTCGGCTACAAGTAGAAAGGACTCTTTGCCACTTCTGCCTCCTAAATGCAAGCTTTTGTGCTCAGGCACAATCAGGTGTCCAATTCAGAAACTGCATTTTAGCTGCTCTCTCTCTTCCTCTTAGCGTATTATGAAGGGAGAGAGTTACTAAATGTGACTTGTAGATTTAACTACAGCCAATAATGTCAGCACATTTTCTACATTGAGGCCAGAATAGGTGCAAAGGCAAAAGCTAATTCTACAAAGGAGGTCATTTAGAGCTGATTGCACCTTGTACTGGGCAGCTTTCTAGCTCCACCCTGTTGACAAATATACAGTGGGTCCGGAAAGTATTCATACCCCATTAAGTTTTTCACTTTGTTTCATTGCACCCATTTGGTAAATTCAAAAAAGTTTTTGTTTTTTTTCTCATTAACAACTTCATGACCCAGCCTATTTTGACCTTAAAGACCTGGCCGTTTTTTGCAATTCTGACCAGTGTCCCTTTATGAGGTATTAACTCAGGAACACTTCAACGGATCCTAGCGGTTCTGAGATTGTTTTTTCGTGACATATTGGGCTTCATGTTAGTGGTAAATTTAGGTCAATAAATTCTGCGTTTATTTGTGATAAAAAACGGAAATTTGGCGAAAATTTTGAAAATTTCGCAATTTTCACATTTTGAATTTTTATTCTGTTAAACCAGAGAGATATGTGACACAAAATAGTTAATAAATAACATTTACCACATGTTTACTTTACATCAGCACAATTTTGGAAACAACATTTTTTTTGTTAGGAAGTTATAAGGGTTAAAATTTGACCAGCGATTTTCTCATTTTTACAACGAAATTTACAAAACCATTTTTTTTAGGGACCACCTCACATTTGAAGTCAGTTTGAGGGGTCTATATGGCTGAAAATACCCAAAAGTGACACCATTCTAAAAACTGCACCCCTCAAGGTACTCAAAACCACATTCAAGAAGTTTATTAACCCTTCAGGTGCTTCACAGCAGCAGAAGCAACATGGAAGGATAAAATGAACATTTAACTTTTTAGTCACAAAAATGATCTTTTAGCAACAATTTTTTTATTTTCCCAATGGTAAAAGGAGAAACTGAACCACGAAAGTTGTTGTCCAATTTGTCCTGAGTATGCTGATACCTCATATGTGGGGGTAAACCACTGTTTGGGCGCACGGCAGGGCTTGGAAGGGAAGGAGCGCCATTTGACTTTTTGAATCAAAAATTGGCTCCACTCTTTAGCGGACACCATGTCATGTTTGGAGAGCCCCCGTGTGCCTAAAAATTGGAGCTTCCCCACAAGTGACCCCATTTTGGAAACTAGACGCCCCAAGGAACTTATCTAGATGCATAGTGAGCACTTTGAACCCCCAGGTGCTTCACAAATTGATCCGTAAAAATGAAAAAGTACTTTTTTTTTCACAAAAACATTCTTTTAGCCTCAATTTTTTCATTTTCACATGGGCAACAGGATAAAATGGATCCTAAAATGTGTTGGGCAATTTCTCCTGAGTACACCAATACCTCACATGTGGGGGTAAACCACTGTTTGGGCACATGGTAAGGCTCGGAAGGGAAGGCGCGCCATTTGACTTTTTGAATGAAAAATTATTTCCATCGTTAGCGGACACCATGTCGCGTTTGGATAGCTCCTGTGTGCCTAAACATTGGCGCTCCCCCACAAGTGACCCCATTTTGGAAACTAGACCCCCCAAGGAACTTATCTAGATGCATATTGAGCACTTTAAACTCCCAGGTGCTTCACAGAAGTTTATAACGCAGAGCCATGAAAATAAAAAATAATTTTTCTTTCCTCAAAAATGATTTTTTAGCCTGGAATTTCCTATTTTGCCAAGGATAATAGGAGAAATTGGACCCCAAATATTGTTGTCGAGTTTGTCCTGAGTACGCTGATACCCCATATGTGGGGGTAAACCACTGTTTGGGCGCACGGCAGGGCTCGGAAGGGATGGCACGCCATTTGGCTTTTTAAATGGAAAATTAGCTCCAATCATTAGCGGACACCATGTCACGTTTGGAGAGCCCCTGTGTGCCTAAACATTGGAGATCCCCCAGAAATGACACCATTTTGGAAACTAGACCCCCAAAGGAACTAATCTAGATGTGTGGTGAGGACTTTGAACCCCCAAGTGCTTCACAGAAGTTTATAACGCAGTCATAAAAAAAAATTATTTTCTCAAAAATGATCTTTTAGCCTGCAATTTTTTATTTTCCCAAGGGTAACAGGAGAAATTTGACCCCAAAAGTTGTTGTCCAGTTTCTCCTGAGTACGCTGATACCCCATATGTGGGGGTAAATCACTGTTTGGGCACATGCCGGGGCTCGGAAGTGAAGTAGTGACGTTTTGAAATGCAGACTTTGATGGAATGCTCTGTGGGCGTCACGTTGCGTTTGCAGAGCCCCTGATGTGGCTTAACAGTAGAAACCCCCCACAAGTGACCCCATTTTGGAAACTAGACCCCCAAAGGAACTTATCTAGATGTGTGGTGAGCACTTTGAACCCCCAAGTGCTTCATAGAAGTTTATAATGCAGAGCCGTGAAAATAATAAATACGTTTTCTTTCCTCAAAAATAATTATTTAGCCCAGAATTTTTTATTTTCCCAAGGGTTACAGAAGAAATTGGACCCCAAAAGTTGTTGTCCAGTTTCTCCTGAGTACGCTGATACCCCATATGTGGGGGTAAACCACTGTTTGGGCACATGCCGAGGCTCGGAAGTGAAGTAGTGACGTTTTGAAATGCAGACTTTGATGGAATGCTCTGTGGGCGTCACGTTGCGTTTGCAGAGCCCCTGATGTGGCTTAACAGTAGAAACCCCCACAAGTGACCCCATTTTAGAAGCTAGACCCCCCAAGGAACTTATCTAGATATGTGGTGAGCACTTTGAACCCCCAAGTGCTTCACAGACGTTTACAACGCAGAGCCGTGAAAATAAAAAATCATTTTTCTTTCCTCAAAAATTATGTTTTAGCAAGCATTTTTTTAGATTCACAAGGGTAACAGGAGAAATTGGACCCCAGTAATTGTTGCGCAGTTTGTCCTGAGTATGCTGGTACCCCATATGTGGGGGTAAACCACTGTTTGGGCACACGTCAGGGCTCGGAAGTGAGGGAGCACCATTTGACTTTTTGAATACGAGATTGGCTGGAATCAATGGTGGCGCCATGTTGCGTTTGGAGACCCCTGATGTGCCTAAACAGTGGTAACCCCTCAATTCTAACTCCAACACTAACCCCAACACACCCCTAACCCTAATCCCAACTGTAGCCATAACCCTAATCACAACCCTAACCACAACCCTAATTCCAACCCTAACCCTAAGGCTATGTGCCCACGTTGCGGATTCGTGTGAGATATTTCCGCACCATTTTTGAAAAATCCGCGGGTAAAAGGCACTGCGTTTTACCTGCGGATTTTCCGCGGATTTCCAGTATTTTTTGTGCGGATTTCACCTGCGGATTCCTATTGAGGAACAGGTGTAAAACGCTGCGGAATCCGCACAAAGAATTGACATGCTGCGGAAAATACAACGCAGCGTTTCCGCGCGGTA
The DNA here is from genome assembly GCF_032444005.1 of Ranitomeya imitator. Classification (NCBI taxonomy): domain Eukaryota; kingdom Metazoa; phylum Chordata; class Amphibia; order Anura; family Dendrobatidae; genus Ranitomeya; species Ranitomeya imitator. The sequence continues at coordinate 768,275,395 of NC_091284.1, read as the reverse complement.
TTTTCCGCACCATGGGCACAGCGGATTTGGTTTTTCATATGTTTACATGGCACTGTAAACCTGATGGAACACTGCTGCGAATCCGCAGCGGCCAATCCGCAGCCAAATCCGCACAGTGTGCACATAGCCTAATTCTAAAGGTATGTGCACACGCTGCGGAAAACGCTGCGGATCCGCAGCAGTTTCCCATGAGTTTACAGTTCAATGTAATCCTACGGGAAACAAAAATCGCTGTACACATGCTGCGGAAAAACTGCACGGAAACGCAGCGGTTTACATTCCGCAGCATGTCACTTCTTTGTGCGGATTCCGCAGCGGTTTTACAACTGCTCCAATAGAAAATCGCAGTTGTAAAACCGCAGTGAAATGCGCAGAAAAAAACGCGGTAAATCCGCCATAAATCCGCAGCGGTTTAGCACTGCGGATTTGTAATGACCAGAGGTCCGAATAAGATCCAGTGAGTCACAAACCAAGACCAAGGCAGAAATCTTCAACGGTATTTACTCAAAGGCAAATTAATCAAGGTAATATGGAGAACATTAAGGCAGATGCACCCCAAAGATACACTAATTCAGCAGCAGCTGAAATCACTGTGCCACTCAAAGGTCTCCTGAGAACTGTGTACTACAACAGACTAGTAAGAAATTTACCTAACGGGCAACTAAAAACAGGAACAAGTGTAAATTGAATGTAGTGTTATTAAGGGAGCCCCTGGAATGGCACATTGAGTATAACTTACACAACTCTAATATAAGATACACCTCTAAAGTAACAATTTAACACTCTGAGCAGAGATACCCGGGTATCTATAACTATGGTACCGTATCCTGAGATGGATTTCCTCTCAGGCAGGAATCCGCAGAGGCTGTAGCCAGTTCATATCTTCAGCGCCAATAAGTTACAGCAAGCTCCTCTTGTCTTGTCGGCCGATGCCGAGCCCAAACGCCGGGGACTTAGTTAGTGGTCTCACGATGTTGTCTCTGCTTCTGTAGCTCCTAGGAATGCTTCCACGACAATCCGTCCGTCTCTGTATCAGCAGTCTGTCCAGACTTGTTTCTCCACTCAATGCACAGGGAATCCACAGACTTCCAAATTCGTACTGGGTTCTTAGCAAAGTCTCCGTCTTTTCTTAGATAAAGGGTTAGCTCCTCTCCAGGAAACGTTAGCAACACAAGTCTCTCACAGAGTTAAACAAAAGGTTAGCTCTTCTCCAGGGGAACGTTAGCAACAAAAAGTCTCTCAAAAGCTTCTTTTCCTCCAAAAACACTTGCAGTAAATCCACACAGTCTCTTTTTAAGATCTCACAGCAGCTTCTCCTTTTCTTCCCGCCTTTTCTCTCTCAGCTCTCACTTCCTACTTTCACTTTACACTCGAGACACTAGACCCCACCCCGCAGCACACATTGTCTCTGGGAGGTCTGTCCTCTGCTGCAACAGGAAAAAACCACAGGGTCCTAGTGCCCTCTCAGTGGGACTACAGTTCACCCTCTTACAGATTTATCAAATCTGCAGCGGAAAAATCCGCAGAGGACCAGAATACGTGTGCACATACCGAAACCCTAACCCTACCCCTAGCCCTAACCCTAGCCCTACCTCTAACCCTAACCCTAACCCTAACCCTACCCCTAACCCTATTCTAACATTAGTGGAAAAAAAAAATTTCTTTATTTTTTTTATTGTCCCTACCTATGGGGGTGACAAAGGGGGGGGGGGGTCATTTATTATTTTTTTTATTTTGATCACTGAGGTATAATCTATCTCAGTGATCAAAACTCACTTTGGAACGAATCTGCCGGCCGGCAGATTCGGCGGGCGCACTGCGCATTCGCCCGCCATTTTGGAAGATGGCGGCACCCAGGGAGAAGACGGACGGGACCCCGGCTGGATCGGTAAGTATGATGGGATGGGGGGGGGACCACGGGGGGGGGGGGGGATCGGAGCACGGGAGGGGTGGAACGGAGCACGGGGGGGCTGGAATGGAGCACGGGGGGGTGGAACGGAGCACCGGGGGGGTGGATCGGAGTGCAGGGGGGGTGATTGGAGCACGGGGGGGAGCGGAGCACTGGACGGAGGGGAGCCGGAGCAGTGTACCGGCCAGATCGGGGGGCTGGGGGGGCGATCGGTGGGGTGGGGGCACATTAGTATTTCCAGCCATGGCCGATGATATTTCAGCATCGGCCATGGCTGGATTGTAATATTTCACCAGTTATAATAGGTGAAATATTACAAATTGCTCTGATTGGCAGTTTCACTTTCAACAGCCAATCAGAGCGATCGTAGCCACGAGAGGGTGAAGCCACCCCCCCTGGGCTGTACTACCACTCCCCCTGTCCCTGCAGATCGGGTGAAATGGGAGTTAACCCTTTCACCCGATCTGCAGGGACGCGATCTTTCCATGACGCCACATAGGCGTCATGGGTCGGATTGGCACCGACTTTCATGACGCCTACGTGGCGTCATGGGTCGGGAAGGGGTTAATGTACAGTTTTGCAAATTTAATAAAAACAAACAAAAATATCACATGGTCATAAGTATTCACACCCTTTGCTCAGACACTCATATTTAAGCTACATGCTGACCATTTCCTTGTGACCCTCCTGGAGATGGTTCTACTCCTTCATTGGAGTCCAGCTGTGTTTAATTGGACTTGATTTGGAAAGGCGCACACCTGTCTATGTAAGACCTCACAGCTCACAGTGCATGTCAGACCAAATGAGAATCATGAGGCCAAAGGAACTGGCCGAGAGACTGAATTGTGGCAAGGCACAGATCCGGCCAAGGTTACAACAGAATTTCTGCAGTACTCAAGGTTCCTAAAAGCACAGTGGCCTCCATACTCCTTAAATGAAAGAAGTTTGGGACCACCAGAAGTCTTCCTAGACCTGGTCGTCCAGCCAAATTGAGCAATCTTGGAAGAAGAGCCTTGGTGAGAGAGGTAAAGATGAACCCCATGATCACTGTGGCTGAGCTCCAGAGATGCAGTAGGGAGATGGGAGAAAGTTCCACAAAGTCAACTATCACTGCAGCCCTCCACCAGTCGGGTCTTTATGGCAGAGTGGCCTGACAGAAGCCTCTCCTCAGTGCGAGACATATGAAAGCCCGCATAGAGTTTGGTAAAAAAAAATACATGAAGGACTCCCTGACTGAGAAATGAGATTCTCTGGTCTGATGAGACGAAGATAGACCTTTTTTTGGTGATAATTCTAAGCCGTATGTGTGAGGAAAACCAGGCACTGCTCATCACCTGCCCAATACAATCCCAACAGTGAGACATGGTGGTGGCAGCATCATGCTATGGGGTGTTTTTCAGCTACAGGGACAGGATGACTGGTTGTCATTGAAGGAAACATGAATGCGGACAAGTACAGAGATATCCTGGATGAAAGACTCTTCCAGGTTGCTCTTGGCCGAAGGTTCACCTTCCAACACGACAATGACCCTAAGCACACAGCTAAAGCTAAAATAACAAAGGAGTGGCTTCAAAACAACTCTGTGACCATTCTTGACAGGCCCAGCCAGAGCCCTGACCTAAACCCAATTGAGCATCTCTGGAGAGACCTGAAAATGGCGTCCACCAGCATTCACCATCCAACCTGACGGAACTGGAGAGGATCTGCAAGGAAGAATGGCAGGGGATCCCCAAATCCAGGTGTGAAAAACTTGTTGCATCATTCCCAAGAAGATTCATGGCTGTACTAGCTCAAAAGGGTGCTTCTACTCAATACTGAGCAAAGGGTCTGAATACTTATGACCATGTGATGTTACAGTTTTTCTTTTTTAATAAATTTGCAAAAATGACCACATTTCTGTTTTTTTCCAGTTAAGATGGGGTGCAGATTGTACATTAACCCCTCTCTGACCTTAGACGTACTATCCCGTCGAGGTGCCCTGGGCCTATCTGACCCTTGACGGGATAGTACGTCATAGCGATCGGCCGCGCATCAGCTGCCTACCGCAGCTGACATCCAGCACAATGTGCCAGGAGCGGTCACGGACCGCCCCCGGCACATTAACCCCCGGCACACCGCGATCAAACATCGCGGTGTGTCGGCGGTATAGGGAAGCGTCGCGCAGGGAGGGGGCTCCCTGCGGGCTTCCCTGAGACCCCCGCAGCAACGCGATGTGATCGCATTGCTACGAGGGTCTCCCTACCTCCCTCCCTGCTCCAGGCCCGGATCCAAGATGGCTGCGGCATCCGGGTCCTGCAGGGAGGGAGGTGGCTTACCAAGTACCTGCTCAGAGCAGGCGCTTGGTAAGTCTGCAGTGTTGTAAGATCGGTGATCTGTCAGAGTGCTGTGCAAACTGTCAGATCATCGATCTGTGATGTCCCCCCTCCCTGGGACAAAGTAAAAAAGTTTAAAAAAAAATGTTTTCCTAATGTGTAAAAAAAAAAAAAAAAAAAAAAAAAAAAAATTTCCCATTAATACATTTCTTTATCTAAATAAAAAAAACAAACAAAAGTACACATATTTAGTATCGCCGCATCCGTAACAACCCCACCTATAAAACTATATCACTAGTTAACCCCTTCAGTGAACACCGTGTAAAAAAAAAAAAAAAAGAGGCAAAAAACGCTTTATTCTCATACAGCCAAACAAAAAGTGGAATAACACGTGATCAAAAAGACGGATATAAATAACAATGGTACCGCTGAAAACGTTATCTTGTCCCGCAAAAAACGAGCCACCACACAGCATCATCAGCGAAAAAATTAAAGTTATAGTTCTCAGAATAAAGCGATGCAAAAAAATCATTTTTTCTGTAAAATAGTTTTTATCGTATAAAAGCGCCAAAACATAAAAAAAATATAAATGAGGTATCCCTGTAATCGTACTGACCCGAAGAATAAAACTGCTTTATCCATTTTACCAAACGTGGAACGGTATAAACGCCTCCCCCAAAAGAAATTCATGAATAGCTGGTTTTCGGTCATTCTGCCTCTCAAAAATCGGAATAAAAAGTGATCAAAAAATGTCACGTGCCCGAAAATGTTACCAATAAAAACGTCAACTCGTCCCGCAAAAAACAAGACCTCACATGACTCTGTGGACCAAAATATGGAAAAATTATAGCTCTCAAAATGTGGTAACGCAAAAAATATTATTTTCAATAAAAAGCGTCTTTCAGTGTGTGACGGCTGCCAATCATAAAAATCCGCTAAAAAACCCGCTATAAAAGTAAATCAAACCCCCCTTCATCACCCCCTTAGTTAGGGAAAAATTAAAAAAATGTATTTATTTCCATTTTCCCATTAGGGTTAGGGTTGGGGCTAAAGTTAGGGTTAGGGTTTGGATTACATTTGCGGTTGGGAATAGGGTTGGGATTAGGGTTAGGGGTATGTCAGGGTTAGAGGTGTGGTAAGGGTTACTATTGGGATTAGGGTTAGGGGTGTGTTTGGATTAGGGTTTCAGTTATAATTGGGGGGTTTACACTGTTTAGGCACATCAGGGGGATCTCCAAACGCGACATGGCGTCCGATCTCAATTCCATCCAATTCTGCATTGAAAAAGTAAAAACAGTGCTCCTTCCCTTCCGAGCTCTCCCGTGTGCCCAAACAGGGGTTTACCCCAACATATGGGGTATCGGCGTACTCAGGACAAATTGGACAACAACTTTTGGGGTCTAATTTCTCTTGTTACCCTTGGGAAAATACAAAACTGGGGGCTAAAAAATAATTTTTGTGAGGAAAAAAAAAGATTTTTTTATTTTCTCGGCTCTGCGTTATAAACTGTAGTGAAACACTTGGGGGTTCAAAGTTCTCACAACACATCTAGATAAGTTCCTTGGGGGGTCTAGTTTCTAATATGGGGTCACTTGTGGGGGGTTTCTACTGTTTAGGTACATCAGGGGCTCTGCAAACGCAATGTGACGCCTGCAGACCAATCCATCTACGGTAAGTCTGCATTCCAAATGATGCTCCTTCCCTTCCGAGCTCTGCCATGCGCTCAAACGGTGGTTCCCTTCCACATATGGGGTATCAGCGTACTCCAAACAAATTGGACAACAACTTTTGGGGTCCAATTTCACCTGTTACCCTCGGGAAAATACAAAACTGGGGGCTTAAAAATAATTTTTGTGGGGAAAAATTTTTTTTTTATTTTTACGGCTCTGCATTATAAACTTCTGTGAAGCCCTTGGTGGGTCAAAGTGCTCACCACACCTCTAGATAAGTTCCTTAGGGGGTCTACTTTCCAAAATGGTGTCACTTGTGGGGGGTTTCAATGTTTAGGCCCATCAGGGGCTCTCCAAATGCAACATGGCGTCCCATCTCAATTCCTGTCAATTTTGCATTGAAAAGTCAAATGGCGCTCCTTCCCTTCCGAGCTGTGCCATGCACCCAAACAGTGGTTTACCGCCACATATGGGGTATCAGTGTACTCAGGACAAATTATACAACAACTTTTGGGGTCCAATTTCTTATCTTACCCTTGGGAAAATAAAAAAATTGGAGCTGAAGTAAATTTTTTGTGAAAAAAAAAAAAGTTAAATGTTCATTTTTATTTAAACATTCCAAAAATTCCTGTGAAGCACCTGAAGGGTTAATACACTTCTTGAATGTGGTTTTGAGAACCTTGAGGGGTGCAGTTTTTAGAATGGTGTCACACTTGGGTATTTTCTATCATATAGACCCCTCAAAATGACTTCAAATGTGATGTGGTCCCTAAAAAAAATGGTGTTGTAAAAACGAGAAATTGCTGGTCAACTATTAACCCTTATAACTCCCTAACCCAAAAAAATTTTGGTTCAAAAATTGTGCTGATGTAAAGTAGACATGTGGGAAATGTTATTTATTAAGTATTTTGTGTGACATATCTCTGTGATTTAATTGCATAAAAATTCAAAGTTGGAAAAATGCGAAATTTTAAATTTTTTTGCCAAATTTCCATTTTTTTCACAAATAAACGCAGGTAATATCAAAGAAATTTTACCACTATCATGAAGTACAATATGTCACGAGAAAACAATGTCAGAGTCATCAGGATCCGTTGAAGCGTTCCAGAGTTATAACCTCATAAAGGGACTGTGGTCAGAATTGTAATAATTGGCCTGGTCATTGACGTGCAAACCACCCTTGGGGGTAAAGGGGTTAATGAGAAAATATTCTTACTTTTTTGAATTTACAAAATGGCTGGAATGAAGCAGAGAATTTTAGAGGATCTGTCACCAGATCAAAAGTGGCCAATTTTTGCCCTTTATTTTATTCCTTCTGCTCCTAAAATGTTTGTTTTTTTTGTTTTTTTTTAAACTTCTGTATAGTTCTAAATGTGGGATTTTTTTATTTAGTGGATAATTATATGGCCTTTGCCAAGGAGGCATTGCTCACAGGGAAATTATGCTGAGAAGCCTGGACCTGCCCCACAGGATCCTGTGAGCCATGCCCCCTTCTAAAGACCATAAAAATAGCACTAAATGGTTGTAGTCGCTATAGGCTGAAATATATGAGGTTTATTTGTGTTTCTCATTATTTTTTTTCATCATACTTTTTTAATGAAGTAAGCTTCACCAATAAAATGGAATTTTTTTTTTTGTAACCACTAATATTTTTCCTTTGGTGCTGGAGCGTATTCCATTCTCCCCTTGCCCTCCATTGTTCCACTGGATTGCCAAATGTATAACTCGGAAACCAGTTTTTGGCTTGGTTCACATCAGGGTTGCTTATTCTGTCTTTCTTTTGCATTGTATAGGCAGAGCAGCAAACTTGATGGATTAGTCACAGACCGAGACCAATGAGTCTGACAGACTCCATTGACCATAACGGGGTCTGCAGAGTTTCTGCCCCATTCATCAGGCAAAAGAACAGTATGCTGCGTTATTTTGTTTGGTATTTTTGGCTATGACTGAGCTCACAGGTGTTCCATAGGCAATACTGCAGTTGGAAAAAGTCTTGTCTATGTAACACCCGCGAGCTCCCTGGCAAGAGCGGAGCTCCCCTCTGTCTTGGTCGGAGCTTCCCCACCTGTTGGGGTTGGAGATACACCACACCACACCACACCACACCACACCACACCACACCACACACTCGCTCACTCTGTCTTTGTCGGAGCCCCACCTTTTATGAAGTCTTTTGAGCCAACTGTGGAGGTCTCAGGACCCAATCTGCATAGCATCAATGGGCTTGCAACATATAAAATCCAAAAAGTTTAGGTACTCTCTAAACGTGATGTCCATAGTAGTGGCATAACTGATTAAGTCTTAATCTGTCATGTCCCCTCTAGTGTCCACTGGGCGTTCCTTAATCTGTGAAGGGCTTGGAGCTTCTGTAAGGCTACGTTAACACTAGCGTTTCCCGTTTTGCGTCGTGTTTGCGTCGGGCGACGCAGCGGCGACGCATGCGTCATGCGCCCCTATATTTAACATGGGGGACGCATGCGTCTTTTTGTGCCGCGTTGTGCGACGCATGCGTCTTTTTTGCCGCAAGCGTCAGACCAAGAAAACGCAACAAGTTGCATTTTTCTTGCGTCCAAATTTCTGCAAAAAACGACGCATGCGTCGCAAAACGCAGCGTTTTTGCGTGCGTTTTGGTGCGTTTTAGCGTGCGTTGCGTCGCCGACGCAGCGGCGCCCAGCGCTAATGTGAACGTAGCCTTAGTAAGCCCTCAGGAGCTCCTCCTCTCTTCTTGAGACACCACTATCTTGGTCCCATGGATGGCACATTGAAGGACACGGGAGACCATTATAGCTGTCACAGAAAAAGGGTTTTGGAGGATTTACTTCCAGACGCTTAGGGCACTTAATGGCGGAAGGACTCTGGTCCTCAAGGTGCATGACTAATTAAAATGTTCTTGCTTGTAGAACTTCTAAGAACGCAATAATGGGTGTTGTGTTAATCGGTCTACACACCTCCATCTAGAGGGACCAGCCTTGAGCCTCCCCGGGGTCTGCATAGGATATGCCCCCCGCCGGATCACTATCGTGCTAGCAACACCTCCTTCATCCAAGAGCCTCTTATTACTAATTACCATGTTGGTTGGCAGGATAGCCCTGCAAATTGGACTGTAAAGGGGATAAGGTTATGCAAACGTGCACAAAGCAAAGGCCATTTTTAGGGCGTTCCTAGGTGGTGGGGCCCAAATGCAAATGGCGGAAAAGTAGCAATCACAATAGATGACGCAGTGCTGGCGGGTGAAGACTCTCCGTAGGGTGTTCCCGGCTGTCACAAGTTGTGGGACATCTCCTCTGTCATCAGACGTGTCTGTTTCTAATTTTGCTGCTCTTTGTGTTTTTCTTTTTCTTCCCACCAGTCGGCCATGTAGATGGTCTTTGCTTCCTTTTATAATTGCTCTCTGACCTTCAGCCGCAGGTTCATGCAGAGAAGGTTCTAGGAAAGTCAGGCACTGCACAACTGAATGGAAATTGCCTTTCCCATGTCTCCTCTCATTGCCAAATGTGTTTGTTTCTTTCAGCACATAATCAAATTTCACAGAGCGTCGAAAGCCAACAAGAAACCAGTGCAGTTACCTCGGGGAATGGTGAAGTCACTACTGTATCAGATTCTAGACGGGATTCACTACCTGCACGCCAACTGGGTGTTACACAGAGATTTGGTAAGCTGATCAGCCGCATACTCTGCTAGTAGGGTTGTTTCTCCGCTCGCAAACTCTCTTCGGTTTAGCTCCTAATCGTTCCTTACAGGAAGCAAGGGTGGCCAATTTATATAGTTTCCTTCCAATAATACAGGAAAACTATCTGTTTAGGTCATGCCGATAACTGTAGTAATAAGTTTACTGGGGGGTCTGGTGCCGTGTTTCCAAACAGATTTCAGATGATTTTTGGGTGGAATTTTTGATTTTTTTTGCTACTTACAAATAGTCTAAAAGCCTTTTGAGTTTTAATCTACCTTTTTAATGATTCATCTATCATCATATTACACAATACAAAATGTATACATTATTAAATAGATCTTACACCTCATGAAGCTGATGTATTTACTTTAAAAATCCATGTCCGAATAGCTGTGGAATCCTCTGTGAAAGATTCTCCTAACTAATGTTAAAATGAGTGTGTGTGTGTATATATGTATGTATATAGTATACAGTCCATATGCATAAAATGCTAATCTTAATATCAGGACTATACTGGCATTCAAATTTTAGATATTTTTTTTTTCAATGCAAGTACACTAGCCTCCTCAGATTTAATAATGTATGCATCTTGTTATAAAATCTGGTGAGGTCTGATCCTCTGGTGTGTTGTGGATTACAAATACTGTATATACTCGAGTATAAGCCGAGACCCCTAATTTTGCAACAAAAAACTGGGAAAACTTAATGACTCGAGTATAAGCCTAGGGTGGAAAATGCAACAGCTACCGGTAAATGTCAAAAGTAAAAAGTTACCAATAAAAGTAAAATTAATTGAGACATCGGTGGGTTAAGTGTTTTTGAATATCCATATTGAATCAGGAGCCCCATATAATGCTCCATAAAGTTTGATGGGCCCCATAAGATGCTCCATAATAAAATAAGCCCCATATAATGCTGCACAAATGCTGATTATGGCCCATAAGATGCCCCATAGAATATTATGCCCCATATGCTGTTGCTGCGATTAAAGAACAAAAAATGACATACTCGCCTCTCGTCGCTCAGGCCCCCTCACTTGCTATAGTCACATGTCCTCATTCCACCGCAGAGCGCCGCTGTGTCTTCCCCGTCCTCCGTACTGACACTCAGGCAGAGGGCGCGCACTAACCACGTCATCGCGCCCTCTGACCTGAGCGTCACAGGCAGATGACATGGAATACGGCGCCCAGCGGTGGAACGAGGAGAGGTGAATTTCTCCGTGCTGCCCCTCCCCATTATACTCATCTGCTCCCAGCGCAGTCCCTGGCAGCTTCTTTGATGGACTCTCCGGGCGCTGGCAGCTCTTCCAGCTTTGAGCGGTCACTGGTACCGCTCATTACAGTAATGAATATGCGGCTCCACCACTATGGGAGTGGAGTCGCTTCCATATTCATTACTGTAATGAGTGGTACCATGTGACCTCTCAACGCTGGAAGAGCTGCCGGCGCCTGGAGACCATCGGAGATGCAGAGACCACGCTGGGAGCAAGTGAGTATGTCACAGCCGTCGCTCCCCTTCCCCCGCCGACCCCCCCTCATCCCCCCAGGGACAGTGACTCGAGTATAAGCCTGAGAGGGGCACTTTCAGCCTAAAAAAATGGGCTGAAAATCTCCGCTTATACTCGAGTATATGCGGTACATATTATATATATGCAGAATTAACTCTTCGTAAAAATAAAGTTTTTGGATTTGACCTGAATATGAGATGTTATCCAAACATTTGTAAGTGCTTTTCAGATTTCAAGTGCGTGTGGAATGTTTTCTAAACGAACAGACCGGAAAAATCCCTGAAATTAAAAGCTGCTGTGTAGTATTTGTTCTGGGGCGGTCACATAGGGCCTGTATTGGCAAGCATGGGGATAAGTCTTCACCCCTTGATGACAATGTCAGTCAAATTAAAAGTCCTGAGAAAGTGGGGTAGAAGACCTAATTATTAAACTTATATTAAGGTTTAAAGGGTATTTGTCACCACGTTTCACATCACATACTGCATAGATTTAAATGTATTTTTTTTTTTTTTGATAGACCTGATGAGGCTGGCAAACTTACTTTGAAAATCCATGGTAGAATAGCCGTATAATCCTGTTGGCAAAATGAGAATTTTGAGTTCAGGTAAGGAACCAGAGGTCTCATGAAAGTGTATTCAGGCTTTGCTCACCCAATCTGACAGCTGCTGCTTGTACTGAGCAGTGTGATGACTCAGCAGGTAGGAGGGACACTGAGAACCTGACTATCAGGCTAGGTGGGTGGAGATTGAGTTAATCAACAAGGGTTATAAAGTCATTCTGACATGGATTTTCAAAACAAATGTAGCAGCCTCATCAGATCTAAGATCTATTTAGTATTGTAAAATCTTGTGACAGATCCACTTTAACTCTTTAGAAGTCTCTCACTTTAAGGGCTTTACTAGGCAAAAACATTTATTGCTTATCCACTAGATAGGCAGGACCCCATTCTCTGGTCCCTGCCAGCAGATGAACTCCCATTGTCTGACTAAACTTTATCAACTGTAGGTTAAGTGCTCTTGGTAGGAATGCACCTAACCACACAGGATGGAAAATCAGCTGCAAAACCTACATAAATTCTACATAGATTATACATAGGTCACAGATCTATCAGTAGATTATATGCTCTGCATTGCAAAGAGTAATATACACTGCTAAAAAAAAAAATAAAGGGAACACTAATATTCCACATCCTAGATGTCACTGATTGACATATTCCAGTTGCAAATCTTTATTGATTACATAGTGGAATTTGTGGAGAGCAATAAAACAAAGATAGTCAATGTAAATCAAAATTAATGTCCCTTGGAGGTCTGGATTTGGAATGATGCTCAAAATCAAAGTGAAAAATCAAGTTACAGGCTGATCCAACTTCAGTGGAAATGCCTCAAGACAAGGAAATGATGCTCAGTAGTGTGTGTGGCCTCCACGTGCCTGTATGATCTCTCTACAATGCCTGGGCATGCTCCTGATGAGGCGGCGGACAGTCTGTGGTGCAACGTGACATTGGTGGATGGAGCGAGACATGATGTCCCAGATGTGTTCAATCGGATTCAGGTCTGGGAAACGGGCGGGCCAATCCATAGCTTAAATGCCTGCACCATGCAGGAACTGCTGACACACTTCAGCCACATGAGGCCAAGCATTGTCCTGCATTAGGAGGAACCCAGGTCCAACCGCACCAGCATATGGTCTCACAAGGGGTCTGAGGATCTCATCTCGGTACCTAGTGGCAATCAAGGTACCTCTGATGAGCACATGGAGGGCTGTGCTGCCCTCCAAAGAAAAGCCACCCCACACAATTACTGACCCACCCGCAAACTGGTCATGTTGGAGGATTGGATCGGCAGAAGAACGTTCTCCACAGCGTCTGTAGACTGTCTCGTCTGTCACATGTGCTCAGTCTAAAGCTGTGCTCATCTGTGAAGAGCACAGGGCGCCATTGTCAAGTCTGCCAATCTTTTGTGTTCTCTGACAAATGCCAATCTGCCTGCACGGTGTTGTGCTGTAAGCACATCCCATTTGTGGATGTCTGGCACTCATACCACCCTCATAGTCTGTGTCTCAGAGTGAGCAGAATTATGGATGTTAGTGGCCTGCTGGAGTTAATTTTGCAGGGCTCTGGCACTGCTCCTCCTTGTACAAAAGAAGAGGTAACGGTCCTGCTGCTGGGTTGTTGCCCTCCTATGGCCCCCTCCACGTCTCCTGGTGTACTGGTCTGTCTCCTGATATCTGCTCCATGCTCTGGACACTGTACTGACAGACACAGCTACCCTTGTTGCCTCGTATTGATGTGCCATTCTCGATGAGCTGCACTACCTGAGCCACTTCTGTGGGTTGTACACACCGCCTCATACTACTGTACCTCTAGCAATGACAAAATTCAAAAGTGAACAAAGAAGCCAAAGAGGATGAGAACAAAAAAATGGTCTGTGGTCACCCCCTGCTGAACCACTCCTCTTGCTAATTGCCGATCATTGCTACCTGTTGTCTGGTCCATTTGCACAACAGCAGGAGAAATTGATTCACAATGGGATGGGTTGATCTCACAGACCTGTGATTGACTTGGCGTTACATTGTGGTGTTTCTGTCCCCTTTATTTTCTTTTTTTGTGCTCTGTCCCTTTTCTCGCTCTTTTTATTTTATTTAGTTTTATGTTAATGTACTCGTGCATTACGGCCCTCTGGCAAGCTGCTGACCTCCGCTGTTCATACACTGCCCGCAGGATGTTTTCTTGGAAGCTAATAAAAATAAGTAGAGTCTGACGGTACACCTCTTCATTCATTTTGCATTTATGTGCAACGTGGAAGTAGAATCTATCTATGGTAAATACATATGGAAATGCTGAAGCGACACAAATATTATAAAGAGGCCAGTGATTTAATGTACTTGTGGAAATGAGGTCTAATTCTTAATTATTGGTGTTCTCTAGAGCATTAACAACAATGGGCAAACCTCTCCAGGCCTCACATCCTTTACATGGACTTGTCCATCTCAGCCTGAGTGTTTGAGGCCATTTTTTTTTTAATCCAAAAGATACGAAGTTAGTCCTGGTGAATGGGTTGACCCATCTGGATAATACATTTTGTAGCTGAGGTTCTGCTGATCACCTCGGGTCAGACAGTGAGGTCCAGATCACTTATCCCAGTCCACGATAAGGAGCACACTGTCACTGCTATATGGAAAGTGTGACATTACACCGAGCATATTTTAATGGGTGCCAATTATTTCCTTAAACTTTTTACATGTCAGTGGTTTTAGTTTCCCAAATTCCCTGTAGATTACTGTAATGAAGCCCTGAGAAATGTGACCGCTCATCGGACCTTATATGATTCAGCTATTAAAGATTTCATAGTATTCATATATTTTAAAACATATAAAAAGGAAAAAAAAAAACCTAATCCATATACAGAGCCTTAGGAAGTGAGTCCGTCTTCTGCGCTCTGCTCTCTATCGGAGGAGATGGGCACAGCGCTCAGTTGATGGCTTCCATGCCGTCCGTTCAGCGGTCAGTGGAGATCGCTGCGCCTCCAGTAGGGAGTTGTCTTTTGCTATCAGCTGATTCTCTTCATTCTGAGCCTGTATATAAATGGATAAATACTCTGACACATGACGGACCCCATACGTCAATGTCCCTTCTTCCCTTTACATCAGTTATGTAATGGATCATGTTTGGGAAAGCGAAGCGCACGTGTGATCTCCGCCTAAGCCGAATATCTAACTTTTGCGTTAAGGGGCACATTTATGTTCGCGTCCTGATTACAGCCCTTGCTTGTGTGCAGACCGGTTTGCAGCTCACAATTGGATCCCATCATCCATATTTGCCGCAGATCTCGTTGTGCCAAGTCTCTTCGATGTGTCCCAGTTTACAAAGCCACAATCAATAGCTCCCCACTGTCACTAGATTACAGCGAGCGAGCGGAGGCCTCCATGTGCCTTGCTGCACAGCAGTACCGTCTGCAGAGCCGGCGCGCCCCTGTTGTCTTCATCACCCCGTGTCCTTGTTAAGTGGAAGCCCCTCTGTTCATTGACTGGGAACCACCCAGCAGGACGCCCTCCTAACCTTTTATTCTTATCTTACCTGCATTTTCTCATTTTTTTCATTGCTTACTGTTAAAACGATTTCTGCCACCACATGTAAAGTGCGGATCTTCAGCTCGTGTCTGTAGCCTCCGGTCAGTTTCCACAGGAGTGGTAAACACTGGTGAAGTTCTCGGAGAATGAGGAATATATCCTCTTCATCATTAATGAGGATTGTGCTAGACCAAGGCAGTGACTGAGGATGCGGCAGACATGTCTTGTAATCTGCTTTTGTTTTGTTTTTTCTTTTAAAGGTAACCTGTCACATGCATGAGATTTCTCAGTGTGCCAGTAGTCTGCATTTTCCCCGTGCAACTGTTGCTTGCAACGTTGGGGTCCTGAGCTCAAATGCCAGCAAGAACATTTGCAAGTATTCTGTATGTTCTCCCCGTGTTTGCTGGGTTTCCTCCAGGTTCTCCATTTTCCTCCCACACTCCAGAGACCATAGTGATGGGGAATGTAGATTGTGAGCCCCAATGGGGACAGTGACCTTTCCTGGCTCATCTCTAATTATCATCAGAGAGGCCCGGCGCCTGCGCACTGCAGTATTTTACGCTGCCCACAACATGGCAAATCAGTACGCCTGCGCAGGAGCCGCAACAGAAGCAAGGGAGAGGACGTCATCCCATGAAGATGGAAGGTGCCGGACCGCGACGCCCATCGGACCTGGCCGCCTCCCCCGGGTGAGTATAATCTAACTTGTTTTTCTTATCCGGTAACATCGGGAGCTTATCTACAGCATTACAGAATGCTGTAGATAAGCCCCTGGTGCCGATGACCACAGCTTATATACGAAAAATGAGGTGACAGATTCCCTTTAATATACAAACTGAAATGGAACCGTTGACCTTCTAGCAAAGTGTAGGCATGCTCTGTTACCTGTGCTGAGGTCATCGTGCAGAGAGAGTGGAGGTAAGGCAACGTTCACATTAGCGTCTTTGGGCGCAGCGTCGTCGACTCAACCCAAAACGCTTGTCAAACCGCATACACAACGCAGCGTTTTTTGACGCATGCGTTGTCCTAAAATGTTGTTATTCTTGACACAATTGAAGATAAAAAAACGCCCAAAAAAGTGTCTAGACACTATAAAGAGAAAGCCCACCAATGGGATAGAAGAGAGTGGGTGTAATGTAATTTGTGTATATATACCCTTGCAGAGATGAATTCCTCCCATTTTGCCTGTGTTTCCAGCATCAAGATGGAGCATCCCATGGAGAGTATCTACATGAATGTGGAGTTGGATTTTGCCTTGGCTAATGCTAATGCTCTTGTCACTGTCTAGACACTTTATCGCTTGTTTTTTACTCAAAAAGCGCATGCGTCGAACAACGCGGGTCAACGCAGGCACCTGCGCCCTATGCGTTTTACATAGACACTAATGTGTTTTTTTTGGCGCATTTACAACGCAAGTGCGTTGCATGCGTTTACCGGAAATTTGGCGCGGGAAAAATGCAACATGTAGCGTCGGCCGCGCCCTGTCTGGTGCGCCCAAATGATGCATGCGTCGTACAATGCTTGACAACGCATACCGGCACATGTCCATGCGCCCCCCCCATGTTAAACATAGGGGCGCATGACGCATGCGTCAGTATCCGTCGACGACGCTGCGCCCAAAGACGCTAATGTGAACGTAGCCTAAGCTGTGACGTCGCCTATGGTGAAACCTGGTATGTATACATTGGTGTTGCCTGTCTGTAATGCTGTCCTTGATGATAATGAAATGCTGAGAAGTGATGGCTCAATAGCCGGAGCAAGAACTGTTAAAAAAAATAAAAAATAAATAAATAAAAATCAGAAATAATGCCACTCGTTTTTATGGCTGACGGCATACATTGCAGCTCAGCTCCAATTATTCAGCATCCTTACAATACACAGCCCACTGATGAGACTAGTGCTTTTTCTGGGTGGATTCTGCTTTAAGAGCAGTTTTGGATGTCTACGGACCCAGCAATTCACCCTTCTGATTTTTTTATTTTTTTTTATTACAGGAGGGGTCCTTGCAAATTAGTATTCAGTCTCTTTAAGCAATGTGGCTTGATTATTCTCTCCCGATTCTTTTGCGATGGTAATTTTGTAGAACATTCCAAGAAAATTAGGTCACTTAAAACGTTGAGACCTCAAGAAGAGCAAGTTCTAGCATATTGGGACAAGGAGTGGGGGCATTGGAGTGGCCTGTTATTCATTTGGCATGTATACGCCGTACATAATGGACATATTTACTGCCTGGTTTGTATTATTTTCTTGGGTTCATTGCAATGTGTTGGCTTGGCTTTGAGAATTTTTGTATTGGAAAATGTGCATGATAAAATAATAAGTTCCCATGTATATAAATCTTCTCTGAAGCATGGTATTTAGAAGCCATTTTTCTCTTGTGAGGTCCGAGACCCCCGCTGAGGTGGCCACTCGTGCTGTTCTATTACGTTGAAATGGAAGAA
Source organism: Ranitomeya imitator (assembly GCF_032444005.1). Taxonomy (NCBI): domain Eukaryota; kingdom Metazoa; phylum Chordata; class Amphibia; order Anura; family Dendrobatidae; genus Ranitomeya; species Ranitomeya imitator. The sequence goes on along the minus strand of NC_091284.1, from coordinate 768,257,815 downwards.
ATTAACAAACTTTCAATGACGCTCCTTGTTCTTAACGCCTGTTCATCCTGAATGGAACGTATTTATAGGCACCTAAACATTGAAGATGAGAATGGGGTGACTGGTTTTGGGGGATGCTGGGGGCCCCCAATCGATGCTTCTTTATCTGAGGTTGTTTTCAGAAGTTTGAACCAGTGGTAAAAATGTTCCTAATTGTTTCTGCCATGTGGAATTTTGTACACATTGCTTTCCATACAAAAAAATAACAGTTGCTTGAAGAACAGCTAAATTGTTGCTTTCCCCCCAAAATGACTGCAGTATGAAATTGGAGATGCCAATCGACAACTGACAGATGATCAGTTGTCAGAGACCCTCAGTCATAACCATTACTGTTGGCTGAACCCGTTGAAATCTGCGACGTAAGGTCCTCATGCATATTAGACTGAAATGAAAATTGCACCCTTCTAACTTTTTGCTAAACAAAATGTAAAAAAAAATGTATTTAAATTTGGCATCAACATGTCTGTAGCAATCTACAAATGTTATAAAAAGAGAAAAATGATCTCAGTAACAACCAAGTGTCCTAAATGTATGGATTTTTGTCCTGGGATTTAAACTTGCAGCATGGTAATTTAATGGCGCTGGGATAAAGTCCCTGTGATCTCCAGCTGCCGACACATTCTACGATTCTTTGGAATAGAGGCAATCAATTTATCAACACTTCTGTAGGCTTTTTTTGACGGCTGCAAAACTTGCAGTGAATAATAAAAATAAAATGCGAGCAGTCTCTTCCTAGCACCCCTGATATCTCCAGTATTAGATCAGATAGACAGGATGGACAGCAGTGTGAGCAGCCTCTTCTTATCTCAGCACTTCTGGTATCTCCAGTATTAGATCAGATAGACAGGATGGACAGCAGTGTGAGCAGCCTCTTCTTACCTCAGCACCCCTGGTATCTCCAGTATTAGATCAGATAGACAGGATGGACAGCAGTGAGAGCAGCCTCTTCTTACCTCAGCACCCCTGGTATCTCCAGTATTAGATCAGATAGACAGGATGGACAGCAGTGAGAGCAGCCTCTTCTTACCTCAGCACCCCTGGTAGCTCCAGTATTAGATCAGATAGACAGGATGGACAGCAGTGTGAGCAGCCTCTTCTTTCCTCAGCACCCCTGGTATCTCCAGTATTAGATCAGATAGACAGGATGGACAGCAGTGAGAGCAGCCTCTTCTTACCTCAGCACCCCTGGTAGCTCCAGTATTAGATCAGATAGACAGGATGGACAGCAGTGTGAGCAGCCTCTTCTTATCTCGGCACTTCTGGTATCTCCAGTATTAGATCAGATAGACAGGGTGGACAGCAGTGTGAGCAGCCTCTTCTTACCTCAGCACCCCTGGTATCTCCAGTATTAGATCAGATAGACAGGTTGGACAGCAGTGTGAGCAGCCTCTTCTTACCTCAGCACCCCTGGTATCACCAGTATTAGATCAGATAGACAGGATGGACAGCAGTGTGAGCAGCCTCTTCTTACCTCAGCACCCCTGGTAGCTCCAGTATTAGATCAGATAGACAGGATGGACAGCAGTGTGAGAAGCCTCTTCTTACCTCTGCACCCCTGGTATCTCCAGTATTAGATCAGATAGACAGGATGGACAGCAGTGTGAGAAGCCTCTTCTTACCTCAGCACCTCTGTTATCTCCAGCATTAGATCGGATAGGCAGGGTGGACAGCAGTGTGAGCAGCCTCTTCTTACCCCATCACCCCTGGTATCTCCAGTATTAGATTGGATCGACAGGGTGGACAGCAGTGTGAGCAGCCTCTTCTTACCTCAGCACCCATGGTATCTCCAGTATGAGATCACTATGTACTGGTAGCACAACTTCCTGATCACATGAAGGGAAGGGGCAGAGCATCTACTGCACATGCTCACAGGCACCTTGGCTATTAACCTTCTCGGAAGGTTTCTGTCAGGATAACAGTATGGTGGCCATTTTAATGTTCTACTTTGTTTTTCATAGAATAAAGTTTGATTTGCTAATTAAAGTATTTAAGAATTCACAATCTTTTTGTATTTCCACAGAGAGCCCCTTTAAATATTTGCCCTGTTCATCGATCATCTGTATAATGCTTCTGAAAATAAGAATCCCATATTGCTCTAAAGTATTGTTTTATTGTGTTAAATTTGGTAAATGAGATACTTCACTGATGTAACGTCCCGCACCTTGGTGTTTTCAGTACTTTATTTTGTTTATTATATTTAGTTTTGTTGTATGATCATCAGACAATCTGTTGCCAGCGATGAGTAGCTAGCCTGTAAGACCCTCCACGAGGCTTAACCAGACATGCCACCTCTCCCACCTATGGGCAGATGGGACTCGCAGCGGTGCAGACCTGTGCGACCGTAAGACCCCGCTCAGACAATGTGCTGCTATCCTGTTATTGAGAATTAATCCGATTTAGCAGTGGCGCGGCTCATCGCCTCCGGTTGTGATGCTGGAGTGCTTGGCCTGGCGGTTGGATTGTGATTTAGGGTTGAGCACGTGAGCTGCACCCGTGCTTCATATCAGCTCAGACTTTTGTTTGCGGCAATTTTATTTTTATGCACTTGGCACATTGGCAGTTTTATGTAACTTGTATATTCCCTAAGCTTTACTAATGCAGGAGCAAGAAAAGATCATACTGGGGGCCGACTTATTCCACGTATAGTTGGTTTAAGTTTTGTTTGTTTTTTTTATTTATTATAATTGTCCATAGGAGTTACACCATATATATCTGTAACTGGCACCATGGTTGGCTATTGCCGTGCCCCATTTATGTGAAGGGTTAATGATTTATTTATTTTTTTCTTGTTTCTTGCATTTCACTTGCAGGATCTGTCACCAGGTCAAGTGCAGTTTTTGCTCTCATTTTATTCCTGCTGCTCCCTTGAGCATTCTTTTTTTTTTTTTTTTTTTTATTTATGTATTTTTTTTTTTAAATCGGACATTGTTTCAGATAGTAGGGTCTTTCTTGTTAGTGGCTACTTTTTTTTTTTTTTTTACCAAAGGGGCAGTGCTCGAAGGGTTGTTATGCAGAGCAGCCTAAAGACACGCCCCTGAGGATCCTGTGAAGCAATCCATATAGTAAAGGCCATAGAAATTAGCGCTAAATTTAAAAAAAAAAAAAAAAAAAAACCACATTTATGGAACCCGTGAGTTATTTGAAATGTAAAAAAAAAAAACCTCAGGGGAACAGAGGGATTAAAATACCAAAATTTGTCCACTTTTGACCTGCTGACAGGTTCTCTTTAAGCCGGCCAATGAAGTGCCAGTTCAAGTAAACTGGACCGCTGGACCGCTGGACCGCCATGTTATTTCTGTATAGGGATAAATAAAAGGCGGTGGACCTTTTTTGACATCACTCATCTCTAAAGGCTTGTTAATAGCAGCATGTGTTCTGTCCGATGGACCAATTGTGTCCAATCGCAGCGATCATGGGTCTGGTCGGTCTGTTTTACAGATGGCAGCTCTCGCACCCATCAGTGAAGGAGTCCATTATACACACACATATATACACACACACATATATACACACACATGTATACACACATCTATATACACACATCTATATACACACATCTATATACACACGCATATATACACACATATGTGTGACATACTGTCATTGGCCTATTGGGAAATCTTGGCTTTTGACGTTCAGGGATTCAGCATTTACCTGTAGGGAATCTTGGTTTCCCTGTTCCCAGGAATATGTCACAAGCGGCATGCAACACGTGTGCAATGAAGCAAGCATTGCTGGCCTTGTCATTTGTGATTTTTATATTTTTTGTCTCTTCAGAGAGGAGGACTTGAACTCTAGCTCCACATATTTAATGTAGAAATCTTAAAAGTCAGTATCGACCCTTTAACGAGCCTTGCCATATGACTTGAGATAAAAGTGACACCGGAATTTCAATTTGCAGAAACAGGATTCAGGGTGTTTCCCTTCTTCAATGCAAAGGATGAGCTCTGATTTGGCTGTATGAGAAGTGGCCTATAGGTCTCCTTACACTGGCATGTCACAAAGCTCCGCTGGCGTAGAAGCCTCCTTAACCCCTTTCTGCCATTGGACGGGATAGTATGTCCGATAGCAGAACCACAGCTTTGGTGCGGGCTCCGGTGGTGAGCCTGCATCAAAGCTGGGACATGTCAGCTGTTTTGAACAGCTGACACGTGCCTGCAATAGGCGCTGGCGGAATCGCGATCCGCCTGCGCCTATTGACTAGTTAAATGCTGCTGTCAAACTCTTGACAGCTGCATTTAACAAGCGCTCCTGGCCATCCGACCGGAAATGCACGCACCCGTGACCCCAGTCACGTGATCTGAGGTCAGCATGGCAACCAGAGGTCTCCTTGAGACCTCTATGGTTGTTGCTGCTAGATTGCTGTGAGCGCCACCCTGTGGTCGGCGCTCATAGCAATGCTGTAATTCTACTACATAGGGGCGATCTGAGCTTCGCCTCGATGTAGCAGAGGCGGTCAGGCTACAGCAGCTTCTAACCTCCCATGGAGGCTATTAAAGCATGCCAAAATTTAAAAAAAAAAAAAAAAAAATGGTTTTAAAAATATGAAAAAAAAAGTTTAAATCACCCCCCCTTTTGCCCCATTCAAAATAAAATAATTAAAAAATATATCAAACCTACACATATTTGGTATTGCCGCGTTCAGAATCATCCGATATATCAATAAAAAAAGGATTAACCTGATCGCTAAACGGCGCAGCGAGAAAAATAGTCAAAACGACAATTACTTGTTTGTTGCCGCGACATTGCATTAAAATGCAATAACGGCGATCAAAAGAACGTATCTGCACCACAATAATATCATTAAAAATGTCAGCTCGGCACACACAAAATAATCCCTCACCCGACCCGAGATCACGAAAAATGGAGACGCTTCGGGTATCGAAAAATTGCACGATTTTTATTTTTTAGCAAAGTTTGAAATGTTTTTTTCATCACTTAGATAAAAAAGAACCTAGACATGTTAGGTGTCTATGAACTCGTACTGACCTGGAGAATCATAATGGCAGGTCAGTTTTAGCATTTAGTGAACCTAGCAAAAAGGCCAAACAAAAAAACAAGTGTGGGATTGCAGTTTTTTTTTTTGTTTTTTTGTTTTTTTTTTGCAATTTCACCGCACTTGGAATTTTTTTTCCCGTTTTCCAGTACACGACATGGGAAAACCAATGGTGTCATTCAAAAGTAAAACTCGTCCCGCAAAAAATAAGCCCTCACATGGCCATATTGACGGAAAAATAAAAAAAAAGTCGTGGCTCTGGGAAGGAGGGGCGCTAAAAGCGAAAACACAAAACCGAAAAAAAGCTCTGGCTGTTAAGGTGTTCACACCGGCATGTCACTCTCCACAAGGAGACTTTTATAAGCCAGAGGAGCATTGTGGGGCCTAAAAGCCTCCTTACTCTGGCATGTCAGGGCTGTAATGACTTGCGACTTCATGACTCTTTGGGAGACGATCCCTGCACACATGACTCTCATTGTATCGTATGTCATAATGCGAGAAATGCTGGAGTTATTTTAGTAGAAATCTGCTCGTTTGTTCTCTCTACCTGCGGCACTGATCGGATCATGTTCTCCTTCTCTTACACAGAAACCCGCTAATATTTTAGTCATGGGTGAAGGTCCGGAACGAGGACGAGTAAAAATAGGTTTGTAAAAAAAATAAAAATAAAGTCTTGTTTGTATGACCAAGGAGACTTTGTAGGAAATGGATTTTCCTTTGTACCCTGATACATCCATTTATCAGATTACTGGACTGTCGCACACCGATGGCAAAGCTCTGCTATTAATAACTGGATTACTAACGTGTGTGAATGTCACGATACCGAATTTATAAAGGGCACGGCCTGGGGGTTATTGCAGTTTCTCATGGTCATTAAAGACTGGCTGCCCCAGTTCCATGCTCTCCTGGTTAGCAGGCCTACGGTGGTAGTCTGAGCTGAAGCAATGGTGCTGCTTCACCTCAAAGGCTACGTACACCTTTGCACAGAAGGTTTTTGTTTTTACATTTTTTTTTTTCAGATTTAATTGCAACATTTAAACAACTTTTCTCACATTTTGCAGCATCAAATTGCTAGAAACAATTCAAGTCCTTTATCTAGTTCAGTGCTTTTTGCAAAATATTAGCAATCCATCAGAACTCCTGATTGTGGCAGCTCTGTGCACTCATCGGCCTTCTCTGTTAGAGATCACAGCAGGTAGGGGAGAACGAAGAAAGCATCTACAGTCTCAGTGAGGGTAAACAGGCTATAGAAATGGAGGAAAGCACATGAAGTAGGTGCAGGATAGAAGCTGTGTTGATGAGAGCGAATTCAAACCGCAGAACCTTGGATACATGTAGAGCTCACATCCAACCTATATTACTGAAAGGGGAAGAAGAGTATCAGGCTGACGATCAGGGGATCGGAAAATTGCAAACCAGAGCTTAGTGCAATTTTATTAGTTAAAGGTAACCCTAAAAAAAATAAATCTGTTTTCCATCTTAAATGGAACCTGTTGGTCAATTCATGCTGCCCAAACCGCAGCAATACTCTTTGAAGATACAGCTGGGGACAGTGGCCGGAGACCAAATCAGTCCGGTGCCGCAACTGGCCAACCCTTCCCAGTGCTGCTGCAGGTGATTGACAGGTCTCTGCCTGGTGGCCATAGCCTTGTAATTGATTGCATAGACATTTTTATTTCCCTTAAAGACATATCTAAGGGTCAGTTTCCTTTAAATGAGGGCCACTTGATTTGGTGTATGACAACTTTTGCTCATTATGGGTTGAAATGTTTCTAGTGTGAGAGACTTGCCATAACCGTTGTTTAGAATTAATTTTTTTCTTAATTTTTTTTTTTGGGTGGGGGGGTGAGGGGTCTGACGCCGGCATTGATGGTATCTGACTGTAATTGTTAGAAGTCTTAGGAAGACCCTACACGAGGACCTTAAGACTGGGTCTGATTAGTGTGCATCTAAAATCCACAAACAGCAATGCAAATGAGTGGTACTCTGCTGCTTCTTAACACACGATTCCTTTTCTCTTTTCAGCGGACATGGGATTCGCCCGATTATTTAATTCACCTTTAAAGCCTTTAGCTGATTTAGATCCCGTAGTTGTTACATTCTGGTATCGAGCTCCGGAGCTGCTCCTCGGGGCCCGACATTATACCAAAGCTATCGGTGAGTAGCGAAGATCAGTCACACAGCAGATCTTTCACTGTATCAGTCTTTGTGCACATTTGGACAACTCTGTGTGTGTTATTTGGGGGGACAGAAATAAACTGGTTGATAGAGAGAGATATATATATATATACACATACATACATACATACAGTGGTGTTCAAAAGTCCTGCATAGGATAAATTGATTGATTTTTTCATGTTTTAAACATTTTCTGTCGAATATTTTCGATGCTAATATGACATATTATATATGGTTTTGTTCAGAATACAATTTTGCATTCTATCCCTGTAATATTTTTAGCTTTGAAGCAGTTTTGCCTGAAATTATTGCAACACTATGGGAATTGAAAGCAGAACTAAATATTGTACAGCTTCAGATCCAAAATTAGCCAATCACAGATGACCAATCATAACCGGGATATGGCAGCCAATCACATTGCGTTACATTGCATCACATCTGCTGCTTTGTTTGTTTTATCTGTTGGTCTATCTAGTGAATCATACTGTAGAGCTTTATGATGGGAGCCTTCAGATTTTTGCCAGCGGAGGATCGTGTGCGAGTTGTGGTGCTACATGAAGAGGGTTATACCGGCCCCCAGATCGCAAGGAAGGTCGGCTGTAATCAGAGTACAGTCGTAAGAATTTTGCAGAAACATAAGCAGCTTGGAATCACCCAGGACAGGCCCAGATCTGGTCGGCCCAGAAAGTCCACTAAAAGGGAGGATAGAGTACTGATAAGAACATGCCTTGCCAATCGAAAGCTCACCTCTCTCCAGCTTCTGCGAGAATGGCAAGAAAAGCGCAATATTGAGGTAGCAACATCAGCTGTTAGGAAGAGCTGTTTGGAAGCAGGATTGAGAAGGGTGCAAGGCCCGAAAGAAGCCATTGATGACAGCCATACAAAGACAAAGGCGAAAACTGTGGAGGAAGGAGGAGTGGGGAAAAGTGCTATTTAGTGATGAAAGCACTTTTTGCATTTTAGGAAATGATGGCAAGTCTTATGTGAGAAGGTTCCCACATGAAGAGTACAAGCCCGAGTGTTTGAGCTTCTCTGTGAAACATCCTATGAAAGTAATGGTCTGGGGCTGTATGGCAGCCAATGGTGTTGGAAGGCTTCATATTGTGGAGGGTATGGTCAATGCAAAAAAATACATAAACATCCTTAATAAGAAAATGCTGCCTTCTGCTCAACACTCTGAATTAAGTAAAAAATAATAAATCTTAAAAAGTAAAATTTAAGTCTGTGTGAACATTGGATTGCATTGGAAGTTAATGAACTTAGAAACCCGTTCACCACTCAACACACTACTGGTGTAGGTATGGTTATGCTGTAAAAAAAATTATCAAAACTGCGCATACCATAACAATTTATACACTTGGGACATTCAAAAATGAGTATGGCATACAATGAAGGATTACAAAAACATATCTGTTCCACCAGTTTCACTGTAGAGATGCAGAAGTATGAAACATACAGTTTTCTTCACGCCTATGCAGGACTTTTGAACACCATTGTATATATATATATTATTGTATTACGTACTGGGACTGTTTTACACCGAATAGCCAACACTGTTCTGCAAAAATGGATGACAGTAGGACATCCACTGAGGTGCATCCGTCACCGGCATCCACAATGCAAAGTAAGTTCCGGAACTTATTTCATACTTAGGAGCCGATTCATCAGGACTCTCGCTACGTCAGACTTGCTGGAGCAGAAGGCGCCAATTTCCTTAGGAGGTGTGCACCACTTGAGATTTCGGCGCCTCTTCTGACTGGTCCAGCCAGGGGCTAAGTAGCATTTCTGTCATACGAAACACCGGCATTTGTTCTGCATTTGATCAGTTGTGTGCTCTCCTGTCTTCAGTGCTTCACAGTAGGTCTGCACTGGAGACAGGAGAAGAAAGAAACTGATCCCTCCTCTTTCCCTCTGAAGCTGCTTTCGTCTTCACTTCTGGGTGTAGAAGCAGCATCAGAGCCATGACTGGACCCCTCACATACTGTGTGCACTGTGTTTTTTTTGTTATAAAAAAGTGTTTATCAGCAGGAGATTATTACTAGAGGACTAGGTGTCTCCTGCCTCCTGGTCCAACCACGCCCCCACCACTGATTGGCCGCTTTGTGTACGCTATATTGACAGAAGGCGTCTAATCAGTGCTGTGGGCGGGGTTATAAAGGCTCCGCATTCAGAGATCTGCAACAGAGAAAACTCTGATTCTATCACAACTTTTGCACCCAGTAAACTAAGTGACACATCTCTGGAATCAGGGTCTCTGTCTCTAAATCATGCTGCTGTTAGGTTACATTTCAAAAACCTGCTGATTGATTACATAAAATGTCTCTTATTTTGAGTTTCCCCTTCATAGTACTATTAACAGCTGACAGTTTGTTACAGTAGTATGTGTTAGGTAGCAGACTGGATTTGAGTCCGATACTTTGTGAAAAGCAATCGTAACAGAAGAAATGGAAAGTCAGGATAGAAATGTGAACAGTTCCTTATAGCATATTTTCTAGAGCAGGTAGCCAAGCCTGAGCTGTGAGAAGTATTGGGCCTTAGATCGTTTTCCCTACTGATCGCCGTACAGGCGGCCATTTCTATACTCTTAGTTGCGTATTTGAAGGGTGGGTTCACTGTAATCTTCACTAATGGCTGTGATTAGTTTGCTTCGGGTTTCGTTGTTGCCACACAGAGATTCTGCCAAGCAAAAACTCAAAAGGTCAGAAGAATCCTCTCGTTTCTTTTCTTGGGGAATTTCCTCCTTAATTATCGTCATCTTTGAAATGTCAAAATGCAAATTCTAAATTATGCATTTCATGAATATTACATTATTGTTGGTTACATTTAATAGATTTTAGATTTCCTTGAACGTTTCTCATTAATATGGAGTGTTTCCCTTTAAAGGGAACCCGTTACCAGGTTGGGCAGATATGAGTTATGGCCACCACCTTTCAGGGCTGATATACAGAATTCGATAATGCTATACATCTGCCCCCAACCCCACCTGTAAGAGCAGAAAAAGAGCCTTTATTATACTCACCTGCAGGGCGGTCCGGTCCGAGGGGTGACGCTGATCCTGGTCCGATGCCTCCCTTCTCGCTCCATGTGGATGACCTGTCCCTACATTATCCACACCGTTTCATTTATTTGGCATTTATTTGAGTTGTCGACATGTACTCTGCTTTTTATGAATTTTTGCTGTTGTTTCTTTCCTCTCCCTAGATATATGGGCTATAGGATGTATATTTGCGGAACTTCTAACATCTGAACCAATTTTTCATTGTCGTCAAGAAGATATAAAGACTAGTAATCCTTACCACCACGACCAGCTAGATAGAATATTTAATGTGATGGGGTTCCCTGCAGGTACGGCTTCTGGACTGTATCGCTCATCCATGATCTGATATTGTGTTACTGGGAACGTTACACGTCTGACGGCGAACTGATGTGTGCAAGCGTGACACAAGAATAATCCACGCTCCACAGCATTAATACTGCAGCACCCAGAAGGAGAAGGCGTGGCATGATGGAAATGTCAGGAAGGATGGACATGTTAATGATATGCAAATGATGAAAAGATGGAAATAAAATCTCAAAAGTTCTCAATTTATTCAATAACTAGTGTGAGCGCCACATTCAGAAATCCCCGCACCTACACACATTGGCTGCTGTCAGTGAGGTCATTAATGGTTCTCTGAGGAATCTTCTGCCACGCTGAATGCTCTTGGGCAGAGAAATCGTCAAGATCCACTGCTGGCAGCTACTCAATGATGCCGACTGATTACCGTATGTTTTAGATGTGAGACAAGCCCGGAGATGCTGCAGGCCGTGTTGGCACAGAGGACAGACATCCATTGCTCTATTCCAGCCTCTTGGCTCCATCTGGAGACCACATGGGCACCGCCATGAAGACATCTTCATGAGGGTTACATCGGTCTGATTATTAGAATTGTGATGTGTGGTAGTATAATATGCCGTAGCCGGACCCCTCTAGTGTTCATTCCACGTAGATGAACAGCTCAGCATTGCATGGATTTGGTCATAGAACTAGTGGTACAGCCATTTCCATGTATTCCATGAACCATTTTTCAACGCGAAAATACCAGGCCACATGTTGCTTGTGCTACTGTGAGCAGTCTACATGACCTGAACGTGCTACCATGGCCTGCAGCACCTCCTGACCGGTGTCCCATTGAGCACTTTTGGGACGTCATTAGTCATCAATAACAAAGTGAGCTGCCAGCAGCGGATCTTGATGATTTGTCCAAGCGCATTCAGTGAGACAGAACATTCCTCAGACAGCCATTAATGACCTCGATGATGGCAGTTGAGGCTGTAAGTGCTGGGATTTCTGCACGTGGTGCAGAATATTTATACTGAATAAATCTGGGTGTTTTGATGAGGTTTCCATTTTTATTTTTTTTTTATTTTTTCATCACTTGCATATCAGTAACATGTCTGTCCTTTTTGAGAATTCCAGAACTGCACCACTTTCCCTTCCCGGTGTTGCAATTTCACAGTTGAGTGGTCTTAAAGTATGAAGTTCCTGGTTTGTAATATGCTGGGTGACGTTTTTCAGAAAAAGACTGGGAAGACATCAAGAAGATGCCTGAACACTCTACACTTATGAAGGATTTTCGCAGAAACACGTAAGTTGGTATATAGTAATAAATTTTTATTTTTTTTTGCTTTCCAGTTTACTGTACATTGTGTATCGCATGTTTGTGGTACATTCAGTCATATTCACTGCATCCAACACCGATTTTTAAAAGGAATCTATCATTAGGATTTTGCTACTTAATCAGAGAGCAGTAGGATGTGAGGGCTGAGACCCTGATTCCAGTGATGTCACTTACTGGACTGTTTGGTGCAGTTTTACTAAAAATCCCTGTTTTCTCTACCAGTTCTCTGAATGCTGAGCTGTGCATAACTTCGCCCACACCTCTGACATCTTTCTGCCTATGCACAGTGTACACAGGATGCTGCCGATCCATAGTGGGGGCAGTGTTACACCACAGGATGACTTGCATGGCACAAGACAGAGTCCTCTATTTAATAAGCAGGAGATTTATTAAGAGTGATTCTATTAAAAAACAAACTGCAGCAAGCAGCCCAGTAAGTGATACATTGCTGCAATCTGGGTCTCTGGATCATGATGCTCTCAGATTAGCTGGCACCTGCTGACAGATTCCCTTTTAAAAGGTCATTCCCAGAGTCGTAGTCCTATGGACAGGCGATAAGTGATTAACCCCTGGGGGTCTGACACTGATCCTGAGAACCGGGCCCCGTATTAAGTGCGACATAGTTGTGCCTGCTCCAGTCATGGTATACGGGCCTGCCGGACATGGCAGAGGAGGCCAGTCTCTCTTCTGCCCTTGTACATGTTGTGCTATGTGTATAGGTGGTCCGGGCATTTCTGCATGTTCTCCTGACACAGATGGTAATGACCACTTACACTGTTAATGTTTCAGTTATACCAACTGCAGCCTTATTAAATATATGGAGAAGCATAAAGTTAAGCCAGACAGCAAAACATTCCACCTGGTAAGTGTTATATTGGCTTGATATGTTCCCATTAAGGGGGCGGGGGGTCTTTCCTTAAAAGATATTGTATAAATGAGCCCCTTCTGACTGTTTCAGGTCTAATTGACCTATTGAGACAGATGAAGCTTGTGTCACGGGGTTTACAAAGCACCATGTGCTTATAGGGGTCTGTCTACTAATTACAGTATATTGATGGCCTATCCTCAAGTTAGGTCATAAATATCAGATCGGAGAGGGTGAGACACCCGGCACACCCACCCAACACACCCACCGATCAGCTGCTCTCTGTGCCGCCACCGGCCGTGTGTGATCGGTTACTTAGCAGGGCAGCACAGCGCCATTACCTGTATAGTGGCCACGGCGAGTACTGCAGCTCCAATCACATTCATTCGATGTGCAGTACCAGCCGTGGCCACTGTGCAGTTGATGGCGCTGCACAACTGGTGTCATCCGCAGCTGATCACATCCGGCGGCACCAAGAACAGCTGATTGGTGACTGTAGTAGATCAGTATTACAGTACTGGACAACCCTTTTAAGCCTGGGTTTCTATATGAAATTATCCAAAGAAAACTACCGTAACTTAAAATAAAAAGTATACTCCTTAGTTTTGCTTTGCTGCTCTGTGCATCAGATGCAGATCTGGGAAAATTCCCTAAAATGTCTTCTAGTACTGCTCTGTATCTTGGGATCTCGGCTTTTTTTACCCTCTGTGTAAAGGACACTTAAAAATCCAGGTTAGGCAGAATACAGGCAAGTTTGCAGGGGGATTGTAGCTCAGTGAAGCATAGTGAGATGCTTTTTTTTTTTTTAATTTTCAAAGCTTCAGAAATTGCTGACAATGGACCCGATAAAACGAATTTCCTCTGAGCAAGCTATGCAGGATCCATATTTTCTAGAAGACCCTCTCCCTACATCAGAGTAAGTGACTCGACATCAGCCCATTCTCTCCATATAGTACATGCATCACTCTGGCAGATTATGGCGGTATATACACGATGCCCAGATCTCCGCATCCACCAACCAGTAAATCGTATTCCGCTCTAGTCTTGTTTCTAGGGGTCCGATTCTCCGGTACGATATAGAAAGGTGGGGGGAATAATGGCAGCTTGAATAGTTCTCCTATATGGGGCCATGGTGCAGAGGAAAATGGTGACGGAGCGATCACTACAGCGGCGCTCACCACCCACCCTTTATTCTCAGTATAGGTGGGAGGCCCAGAATCCAGACCCCCATTGGTTATAAAGTAATGGATTATCCTAGCAGTATACCATCGCTTTATAAATGGGAAGTCCTCCTAACTAACGAGGGGTTTGATTTCCCATGACCACCCCTCTCCATGATCTAGGTGGGATCAGCCTCTTTTTATTACTGGATAAAGCTTGTGGCAACTGAAGGGGGAAATGTGTGGCCAGCCGAGCCACTGTTAGCGGGGTCTGTGAACATTGGGTGGGATGTCAAGTGACGGGGGTGGGGGGAGTGTTCCCCTGTAAAGCTGAAATCGGGACACATGGACGGGGCTTTTTGATACTAAGACAACCCCAAAAACCATCTAATGTGGCAATGACCGGTTGTTCTGCTGCAGTGTGTTTGCAGGCTGCCAAATTCCGTACCCAAAGAGGGAGTTCCTCACCGAAGAGGAGCCTGATGATAAGGGGGACAAGGTACGTTTCGTGGAAATGCCAGCACTATACTGAGAACAGCAATGCATCCATACTCATAAACCCACCGAAAAACGAATAAATACTGTAAAGTGTCAGCGATTCTCCGCAGAGTTTTCGCCACGAACCATACTTGGGGGTTTTTTTGTTTGTTTGTTTTTTTTCCCCTCCTCGCTATAATAATTCTCTGTTTTGTTTTAAATCCCTGTAGAAAAATCAACAGCAGCAGCAAGGCAATAACCATACAAATGGCACCGGGCACCCGGGAAACCAAGATAACAGCCACGCACAAGGGCCACCGCTGAAGAAAGTGAGGGTTGTTCCCCCTACCACTACCTCAGGTGGTCTCATCATGACCTCAGACTATCAGGTAACGGCTCTGCAGCTCTCTCTTCTTGGGTCGTACTCACACGTGAAATAGAAGGGTCTGTCTACTACAGTTCTTGTTTTTCTAGTGGAAATTGTCATGTAGACCCCCACTGTCTCAGGATTATGGCGTACATTCTGCAAACTGACAATGGTCTTGTAGAAATGACGCTCTATGTATGCCTGTGAAATGGTAGAAGGTGAAGCTTGGCTAAGGGGGCAAGGTTTAACAGTGTCCTACTGATGGGGGGAGGCTCCTGCTGCAGCAATTATCGTCAAGCACAGGATAGTGACAATTAGGAACATGTATGACCTGTTTCTACTTAAAAAAAAATAACACCTATACTTGCCTCTGGTGCCATTCCAGCGGTATGCTGGATCAGACTTTTTATTTATTTTTATTTTTTTCCCTCTTAGTCTGTTTTTCTTTTATACTAGGACAGTAGCATTCATTTGTTTTTCATGCGCATCTTGTGTTTTTGGATTGTGACGTCATTATTCAGATATTTTGTATGTCCTAGAGCAGAGCCTATGAAAAAAAAAAAAGCCAGATTCCTACCACGATTTCACGGTTTGTGTACTGACAGCAATGCTCGGTCTGGCAGTGGGTCTTCCTACCCAAACTCGCTGCCCTGTCAGACGGACATAGAAATCAGATCGAGATGTAGCGCTCGGACTGATCGGCGTCTCTTCCGGCCCAGTCGTCATGTATTGCTATGCAGCGGTCAGGCTCGGGTCAGGAGCCTCACTGGCCAGCCCGTGCACTGTGGTCCGATCTCTCTGTTTTATACAACTTTCTCACTGCGCCCTCTGGCTGTAGATTCGTATCTGGAGACCCCCGGTCAGTTCGGTTAGGCTAAGTTCACACTTGCGTGTGGCTGGTCTGCGGATGGCTGCGTACATCCTCCCTTAAGCTCCGCCTATTTCCGCATGCGTCCTGCGTACCTATCTTTAATATTGGGTACGCAGGGACATGCGTTGTATGCGGATGCGGTTTGTTCATTTTCTATTTTCCTCCATTTTAAACTAATACCTTGGAACAATATATTTTGAAGAAAAAACAAACACATGAGAAAATGCTGAAGGAAAAAACAACAGCTTTTTTTTGTAAAAGAAAAACATTGTACATAACCAGATTTAAAAAAAAAAAAGTGTAAATCTTTCTTTCTCTTCCTTTTTAGCGTTCCAATCCACATGCTGCCTATCCAAACCCTGGACCAAGCACATCACAACCTCAGAGCAGCATGGGCTATTCGACTACCTCCCAGCAGCCTCCACAATACTCCCATCAGACTCATCGGTACTGAGCCGTACCCCGACACCAGGAAACGTCAATGCACTGTTGCTTGGGCCTACAGGACTGAGCTGGTAGCCGCCTGCCTGGAGCCTGGCTTTGGAATGTACTGTACATTTACACCTTAAAAAAAAATAAAAAATGTCCAAAAGCCACGTTACACAACATTTCGCCGAATGTAGGTCCGACGCGAGAGCGCGCAAATCTTAGCACAGTCGATATTGTGAATTTGCTACTTCCATAGTATACTTGAAAATGGTTTAAATCGACCAATGCATTTCTTTCAGTGATGCTAGCAGGTGAAGCTGTGAAGTATGCTTGGAACAAAAAGGTTTTTTTTTCTTCTCGTTATTGTATGTGGTGACCGTAAGAATATTATGAATTGACCAATATTTCTATTTTAATTTTTTTTCGAAATAATTACCACCATCATCAACGCACAAAGCTGGAACAAACTTTTCCAGATCATCATACCTTTACATTTTCCGTTTGCATTGTATACTTTGTTTGATGATCCACATTATCACGGTGATCAGTTTTTGTTTTTTTTGTTTTTGTTTGTGTTTGTTTTTTGTTTTTTTAACCAGCAATTTTGTTACATATTGCTCCCATTTTTAAATTATTTTTTTTTCTTCATTTTCAACACAAACCTCCCAAAGATGATAACCTGACTCTTTTTTTTTTTTAATAACTTCTTAACTTGACTGGTATTAAAGCTGCTATACGATAGTAAAGTGTCTGAAACTGATTTGAATCCGTTTGCTCCAGCAAACAAGCAAAAATAAAAGAATTTAAAAAATTAAAAAAAAAAAAAAAATCAATTGTCCTAGTTTTTTTCCTGTTGATGACTTGTGAGCATGCAATGAATTTTAAATATTTTTTTTTTTTTTTTTACGCCAAAACAAGGAGCGTGAAAATTGCTAGTGTTCAGACGCTGCGTCTGTTCGGATCTTTCTCGGCTGGCTTGGTGTAGTGGATTTCAAATCAGTTCCTATTTGTTTTTATTTAGTCGGCACCTTATTTTAGGGTGAATATTGTTACAGCGGAAGACATGGGGGTAGGAAAGCCTTAGAATTTACAAGGAAAACCAACTGTAACATATAATGTACTGTATCAAACTATTTTACATGAATGACAAGTATTCTGATTTAAAGAAAAAAAAAATCAACATTGTTAAAGCAAGGGTGTTAAGTAATAAATTTATTTTTCATAAAATAAAAGGATTATTTGTGTGTTTATCACAGAGTAGTTTAGTTTGCAGCGCTGGACAGAACGCTCACATCAGTGTCAGACCCACACCTCTCTAATATTGATGTCCTGCGGTAAGGATCGGTGTCACCCTGTTCCTGACCAGGCGCATTTTGGGGTTCTATCGATCCTGTTGCATAACATTGATCGGTGTGCTGTCCTATTTGACTTTGGACAGCGTATGTCCGTATAATACGCTGGTGTGCACAAGTCCTAAAGAAAGGAACCAGTGCAAAAGTTTAAACTGAATTACAATCATTTCAAGCCAAACGATCCCTTAATTTCACTAAGAGAAAAAAGACCCTCAATCTCATTTTATTATTGAAGTCATAGAAATTGCTTTTAAACATTAATTTTTTTTAATCTCAAAAGTGTGTGTAAGGTGTTTTCTGAGCATGCTCGAAAAATATGTTTGAGTCCCTGCAACTGCATGTCTGGCGTCCTGTTTGACAGCCGCAACACATACAGGGATGGCATAGCAAACAGGCAGTCCCTGCATGTGTTGCGGCTGGCGAAAAGCCATGAGACATGCAGATGCAGCCTCTGGGACTCGAACATATTTTTTGAGTTCGCCGAAGATGCTCACTTAGCACCCAATCATGGCGGATAACACCTTATCCAAGCGTGTCCGTTCATCGCTACTGTTAAACGAAGTCCCACCGCTCGGTGCTTCACCTGCTTGTTTTCCATCGTCCCAGTTATTTCCGCACACTAATCCGTGTCGATCAGATAACTGCATACAGCTCTGAAGTAAACCTTGTGTCTGAAATAAATCAAGCTTACAAATATTCAGATCATTTAGCTTTAAATGAAAAGATTAGCGGCTAATTAATCCTAAGCTGCAGGATTTTAATTAATTTTGACCTACATTTATACAAAAAACAAAACCTGTATTGTCTGAACTGCAATCACACACAGAAAAATGTCCCTGTAAATGCTGCTTTAACCCCATCACCACCTTGAGATTGTCCAGTCTTCGTTATTTGCTCCCCTTCTTCCCAGAGTCATAACTTTTTTTTTTTTCCCATCAATATGGCCGTGTGATGGCATGGTTTTTTGTGGAACGAGTTGTACTATTGAACAACATCATTGATTTCACCATATCGTGTACTGGAAAACGGGAAAGAAAAATACCAAGTGCTGTGAAATTTTTTAAAAAACTCGGCTTTGGGAAAATGGCCGCCGCGATCTCTTCTGCGCACGCGCGGCATCCCGCGGCCATTTTCCTGAAGCCCCGTGCAGCAGAGCACTCCATCTGCGCACGCGCGGCCCCAGGAAGATGGCCGCCCCCACCAATGACGGGGTAATAGCACAGATCGCGCGCTGCTTCTTCACGTGCGCGCAGTGGATTCGTCACTGCGACATGCGCACACCACTACGCCACCAACGGAAAGCTGGGGAAGAAAAGAGCGATGTCACCACGCCCACCTGACCTGACCAGCCTGATTGACAGGCGAAAACGGCGACTTTGGTAATGTATTTATCAGCATAGGTGGGGAATCAGGGTACACTACATACACTATAGTAACGCACAGCGCAGGCCCTATTTAACAGTATTTATATCTCAATCTGAAAAAACGGGGTGACAGGTTCCCTTTAAGCTATTACTAAGATAGAATTGTTAAAATAGTCCTGTGTGCCTCCTAGCTGGGGTCTTGTTGCTGAGAAATTGACTTTAAGCTTTATTGTTAGTTCTTCCAGTCGGTGGGGCGTGCGGTGCCTGGAAGAAAATTCTACCTCCGGTGTTAATTTGCGTACCACCCCCCCTCCCTCCATGCACATCACAGATCATGATTCCACCCGCGGCTGTTGGAGGCACAAAACCACTAACATTGAAAAATGCAAATGCTAAAAGGGTGCTACATAATGTAGTGAGACTATAATGACCAGAGAAAGAAAGAAATGGACTGCAAGATATTGTGCACACCGGAATTATCACAAAAATATGCAAACGTTTTTATTGGTGCAAAATGGGTAGACATTTAAAAACCAACAACCCTGCCAAACCCAAAATGAATGTATGAATGAAATGGAGTATTGCACACAGGATACATGCACCCAAAATTACAACTATGCCTGTAAGGGGGTCACCTATCGAATCAAGTATTGGATGCCTGACAAGTAAATAGTAAGCCATGCAATATAAGCACGTAATTGGGCCAATGATGGAAAAACAACACGAGCTAAGCATACAGGTCCTTCTCAAAAAATTAGCATATAGTGTTAAATTTCAATATTTACCATAATGTAATGATTACAATTAAACTTTCATATATTATAGATTCATTATCCACCAACTGAAATTTGTCAGGTCTTTTATTGTTTTAATACTGATGATTTTGGCATACAACTCCTGATAACCCAAAAAACCTGTCTCAATAAATTAGCATATTTCACCCATCCAATCAAATAAAAGTGTTTTTTTAATAACAAACAAAAAACCAACAAATAATAATGTTCAGTTATGCACTCAATACTTGGTCGGGAATCCTTTGGCAGAAATGACTGCTTCAATGCGGCGTGGCATGGAGGCAATCAGCCTGTGACACTGCTGAGATGTTATGGAGGCCCAGGATGCTTCAATAGCGGCCTTAAGCTCATCCAGAGTGTTGGGTCTTGCGTCTCTCAACTTTCTCTTCACAATATCCCACAGATTCTCTATGGGGTTCAGGTCAGGAGAGTTGGCAGGCCAATTGAGCACAGTAATACCATGGTCAGTAAACCATTTACCAGTGGTTTTGGCACTGTGAGCAGGTGCCAGGTCGTGCTGAAAAATGAAATCTTCATCTCCATAAAGCATTTCAGCTGATGGAAGCATGAAGTGCTCCAAAATCTCCTGATAGCTAGCTGCATTGACCCTGCCCTTGATGAAACACAGTGGACCAACACCAGCAGCTGACATGGCACCCCACACCATCACTGACTGTGGGTACTTGACACTGGACTTCAGGCATTTTGGCATTTCCTTCTCCCCAGTCTTCCTCCAGACTCTGGCACCTTGATTTCCGAATGACATGCAAAATTTGCTTTCATCAGAAAAAAGTACTTGGGACCACTTAGCAACAGTCCAGTGCTGCTTCTCTGTAGCCCAGGTCAGGCGCCTCTGCCGCTGTTTATGGTTCAAAAGTGGCTTTACCTGGGGAATGCGGCACCTGTAGCCCATTTCCTGCACACGCCTGTGCACGGTGGCTCTGGATGTTTCCACACCAGACTCAGTCCACTGCTTCCTCAGGTTCCCCAAGGTCTGGAATCGGTCCTTCTCCACAATCTTCCTCAGGGTCCGGTCTCCTCTTCTCGTTGTACAGCGTTTTCTGCCACATTGTTTCCTTCCAACAGACTTACCATTGAGGTGCCTTGATACAGCACTCTGGGAACAGCCTATTTGTTGAGAAATTTCTTTCTGGGTCTTACCCTCTTGCTTGAGGGTGTCAATGATGGCCTTCTTGACATCTGTCAGGTCGCTAGTCTTACCCATGATGGGGGTTTTGAGTAATGAACCAGGCAGGGAGTTTATAAAAGCCTCAGGTATCTTTTGCATGTGTTTAGAGTTAATTAGTTGATTCAGAAGATTAGGGTAATAGGTCGTTTAGAGAACCTTTTCTTGATATGCTAATTTATTGAGACAGGTTTTTTGGGTTATCAGGAGTTGTATGCCAAAATCATCAGTATTAAAACAATAAAAGACCTGACAAATTTCAGTTGGTGGATAATGAATCTATAATATATGAAAGTTTAATTGTAACCATTACATTATGGTAAATAATGAAATTTAACACAATATGCTAATTTTTTGAGAAGGACCTGTATATGGCCCAGCACATGGAAAAAATACTGGAAGGACGATCGCAACAAGCAATAGTGCTGATGTCCAAAGCTAAGCGTTAAGCATAGCTCACATGTGACCACAAGAAACTGCAGCAACATAAATGGAAGCAAGGAATTTGGAAAGATAGGATCTTATCTGACCATATTACCCTTACCTCAAGAGAGTGCATGTAATGGAAAAGAACGATCACAGGTTCAAGTTCCCTATGGGGACTACAAAATACAGGAAAAAGTTAAAAAAAAAAAGTTTGAAGTCCTTTTACCCCATTAAAAGTAAAGATATTTAAAAAAAATACACATGTGGTACGTGTCCATAAAAGTCCGATCAAAATATAACATTTTTTTTAACTTGTGTAGTAAACACCGTATATAGAAAAAAATTAAAAACGCCAAATAGTATGTCTTTTGGTCACCGTAACGCTGTTAAAAAATGCTGTCAGAAGCAATCAAAATGTCATGCACTATGTTCCAAATTATTATGCAGATGACATTTTTCTCGGATTTTCCTAAATGGTCGGTGCAAATGACAGTCAGTCTAATTAAAGTCATCACCCGTTACAGTATACATCGAATTTTAATGAAGAAACCTCCCAATGATCTACTATATAATTGTCTAAGGGTCACTTCCGTCTGTCCTTCTGTCTGTCACGGTTATTCATTCGCTGATTGGTCTCGCCAGCTGCTTGTGATGGCTGCCGCGACCAATCGGCGACGGGCACAGTCCGGAAGAAAATGGCCGCTCCTTACTCCCCGCAGTCAGTGCCTGTCGCCAGCATACTCCCCTCCGGTCACCGCTAACACAGGGTTAATGCAATAGTAAAAAATGTAATGTTAAAAATAATAATAAAAAAAAAAAACTGCTATACTCACCCTCCGTTGCAGCTCGCACCGGCCGCCATCTTCCGTTGCAGGTTCCGGTGGCAGAAGGACCTGCCATGACGTCACGGTCATGTGACCGCGACGTCATCACAGGGCCTGCGCTACAAAGACCTGCCATGACGTCACGGTCATGTGACCGCGACGTCATCACAGGTCCTGCGCTAATACCAACCCTGGGACCGGAACCTGCCGTGGACTACAAGGGCTCCCACGGAAAGGTGAGTATATGTTTATTTTTAATTTTTTCTCCTGTGACAAACCTGGCTGGGCAATATATTACGTGGCTCTGTGCTGTACATTATGTGGCTAGGCAATATACTACGTGACTGCTGTATACTACTTCGCTGTGCAATATACTACGTGGCTGCGCAATATACTACGTGGCTCTGTGCTGTATACTACGTCACTGGGCAATATAGTACGTGGCTGCGCAATATACTACGTAACTGGGCAATATACTACGTAACTGGGCAATATACTATGTGACTGCAATATACTACGTCACTGGGCAATACACTACGCGGCTGGGCAATATACTACGTGACTGGGCAATATACTACGTCACTGGGCAATATACTACGTGGCTGGGCAATATACTACGTGGCTAGGCAATATACTACGCGGCTGGGCAATATACTACGTCGCTGGGCAATATACTACGTCGCTGGGCAATATACTACGTGGCTGGGCAATATACTACGTCACTGGGCAATATACTACGCGGCTGGGCAATATACTACGCGGCTGGGCAATATACTACGCGGCTGGGCAATATACTACGTCGCTGGGCAATATACTACGCGGCTGGGCAATATACTACGTGGCTGGGCAATATACTACGTGGCTGGGCAATATACTACGTCACTGGGCAATATACTACGCGGCTGGGCAATATACTACGCGGCTGGGCAATATACTACGCGGCTGGGCAATATACTACGCGGCTGGGCAATATATTACGCGGCTGGGCAATATACTACGTGGACATGCATATTCTAGAATACCCGATGCGTTAGAATCGGGCCACCATCTAGTAACAGTATAATCTCCAAAATGAATAAAAACTCAAAATGCACTGTTCCAAATTATTAGGCACAGTAGAATTTCTAAACATTTGATTTGTTTTAAAGAACTGAAAATGCTCATTTGTGGAATTTGCAGCATTGGGAGGTCACATTCACTGAACAAAAAAGCTATTTAACTCCAAAACATCCTAACAGGCCCAGTTACATGTTAACATAGGACCCTTCTTTGATATCATCTTCACAATTCTTGCATTCTTGAGTTTTTGGAGAGTTTCTGCTTGTATTTCTTTGCATGAAATCAGAATAGCCTCCCAGAGCCGCTGTTTTGATGTGAACTGCCTCCCACCCTCATAGATCTTTTGCTTGATGATACTCCAAAGGTTTTCTATGGGGTTGAGGTCAGGGGAAGATGGTGGCCACTCCATGAGTTTATCTCCTTTTATGCCCATAGCAGCCAATGTCTCAGAGGTATTCTTTGCAGCATGAGATGGGGCATTGTCATGCATGAAGATGATTTTGCTCCTGAAGGCACGTTTCTGCTTTTAGACCATGGAAGAAAGTTGTCAGTCAGAAACTCTATTTACTTTACAGAGGTGATTTTCACATCTTCAGGAACCTTAAAGGGACCTACCAGCAGTTTCACCATGATTCCGGCCCAAAACATGATTTCTCCACCTCCTTGCTGACGTCGCAGCCTTGTTGCGACATGGTGGCCATCCACTACTCCATCCATCTGGACCATCCAGGGTTGCTCGACACTCATCAGTAAACAAGATTGTTTGAAAATTAGTCTTCATGTATGTCTGGTCCCACTGCAACCGTTTCTGCTCATGAACACTGTTTAGTGGTGGCCGAATAGTAGGTTTATGCACCACAGCAAGCCTTTGAAGGATCATACACCTTGAGGTTCGAGGGACCCCGGAGGCACCAGCAGCTTCAAATAACTGTTTGCTGCTTTGTAATGGTATTTTGTCAGCTGCTTTCTTAATCCAATTAATTTGTCTGGCAGAAACCTTCCTCATTATGCCTTTATCTGCATGAACTCTGTCTGTGCTCTGTTTCAGTCACAAATCTCTTCACAGTATGATGATCACAAAGTTTTTGTGAAGTATCTAATTTTTTCATACTTTGTCCAAGGCATTGCACTATTTAATGCTTTTCAGCAGCAGAGAGATCCTTTTTATTTCTCATATTGCTTGAAACCTTTGGCCTGCTTAATAATGTGGAACATAGTTTTTAAGTAGTTTTCCTTTAATTAGAATCACCTGGAAAACTAATCATCACATGTGTTTAAGATTGATTTCAGTGATCCATTGAGCTCTGAGACACTAAGGCCGGCTTCACACTTGCGAGTTTTACGGACGTAAGAGCACAGAAACTACGTTCGTAAAACTCGCAAAACATACGGCACAATTATTCTCTATGCCCCTGCTCCTATCTGCCGTATTAAACTGATCAGTATTATACGGCTTTCTACGGCCGTAGAAAATCGCAGCATGCTGCGTTTGTCACCGTATTGCGCAAATAAAACGTCAATGAAAGACTATGGAAGCCCAAAAAATATGGATCACACACGGACCAGCAGTGTGACTTGCGAGAAATACGCAGCGGTGTTAGAGAGAAAAGCCGGCAATTCATTGCGGTGTACAGTAAAATCACACTGACCGCTTCCAGTAGAATAGGTAGAATAAATGTGTACACATAGAATATGTATATATATATATATATATGTCAGTGAGACACATATATATATATATTAATATTTCTTCCAGCGCTAGACAGCTTTAAAGCCGGCTTTTGCTTTCTCCTTCCTAAAACCCGACATGATATGAGACCTGGTTTACATACAGTAAACCATCTCATATCACCATTTTCTTTGCATATTCCACACTACTAATGTTAGTAGTGTGTCTATGCAAAATTTGGCCGTTCTAGCTAGTAAATTAAGGGGTTAAATGACGGAAAAAATTGGCGTGGGCTCCCGCACAATTTTCTCCGCCAGAGTGGTAAAGCCAGTGACTGAGGGCAGATATTAATAGCCTGGAGAGGGTCCACGGTTATTGGCCCCCCCTGGCTAAAAACACCTGCCCCCAGCCACCCCAGAAAAGGCACATCTGGAAGATGCGCCTATTCTGGCACTTGGCCACTCTCTTCCCATTCCCGTGTAGCGGTGGGATATGGGGTAATGAAGGGTTAATGTCACCTTGCTATTGTAAGGTGACATTAAGCCAGATTAATAATGGAGAGGCGTCAATTATGACACCTATCCATTATTAATCCAATACTAGTAAAGGGTTAAAAAAAATACACAAACACATTATTAAAAATTAATTTAATGAAATAAAAACAAAGGTTGTTTTAATATTTTATTGAACGCCCAATCCAATCACTGAAGACCCTTGTTCTGTAACAAAAAAAAACATAATAAACCAACAATATCCTTACCTTCCGCAGATCTGTAAAGTCCAACGATGTAAATCCATCTGAAGGGGTTAAAATATTTTGCAGCCACGAGCTTTGCTAATGCATCGTTGCTCATGTCTGCAAAACCCCGGAGAATGTAGGTAAAGTAGGTCATTGACTTATATTTACCTGCATTTGCGGTGAGGCGCCCTCTGCTGGCTGTTCCTAGATCGTGGGAACTTTCCTAGAAAGCTCCCTGGCTCGAGTTCATATGAGGACAACCAGCAGAGGGAGCTTCGGAGAGCTCCATAGGCCGAAAAATGGCGTCACAATCAAAAATGTATTTGGGTTTGGGTTTTGGTTTTTTTTTTGTTAGAAATTTCATTTTTTTTTTACCACTAAAAAATAATAAAGCTGGACAAGTTTGATTTCGCTGTAATTGTACTGACAGGGAGAATCAAGCATCTTCCTGAATCTGGAGCATCTGATGACTGGTTTGCGCCTCCATGTGCCACATAAGAAATCTCACTGCAGTCAAGGAGTTTCTGGTGTAGGGAACATCACAGCTCCTCATGAATTAGACAAGTGATGGCAGCACGCCCTCGTCCCGCCCAAGATCTGCCCATTGTTGAGCTGGGATAAACTTAAAATGCCAAATGACGGGAAATTTTGACACAACTCGGAGTTGCAACAAAATCTTGTTGATTTTCACCACTTTTTGGGTGTGAAAGCTTTGATGAATCTGGGCTGATGTAAAATGAATGGTGTTATTCAAAAGTACAACTCGTCCAGTAACAAAAAAAAAAACATACCGTATATCTGTGGAAAGAAACATAAAAAAAGTTATGGTTCTTGGAATAATGGAAGGATAAAAAAAGAAAATGAAGAAATGGAATTTGGCCATTTCGGGAAAGGGTTATTGGCAAAAATTGTCACATGGATAAAAATTGTATTCGGCACACAAATGAAAAATGTTATGGTTTTTCTCATATGCAAAAACCAAAATAGAACTTTTGTCTGATTGAGAACTAAGTGTATGTAAGATTCTCTTTATAGAAGAAAGGGTTATAATTTTTACTACTGTACAGTATATAAGTCTATGAGAAATGTGTCCTTGGGTTCTAGGTCAATAAAAATCAGTGTCCAGTCCAATACTTGCTGATCCAGAGATGCTAAGTTTATTATAGGATTTTGTATCCTATAAAGTAATCTCATGAATAAGCTGCTGCCGCGACAATTACATCGTGCGGCACAATCTGTAGTCTCAGCTCCACTGGCCAAAACCGGGCTGGGATTTGTATGAAACCTAACGACAGACATCTGATCCATTCTTTATTCATTGGATATAGTGATGAGCGAGCATTATCTGCCATGCCCTGGTGCTAAGAGTGTCTTCGGCATGCTCGAATAATATGTTCCTGTCCCCACTCCTGCTTGTCTGGCGGCTGTTCGACAGTCACAACACATGCAGGGATTGCCTGCTTGTTAGGATCAGCCGCGAGACATCCAGGCGCGAGGATTCGAACATATTTATCTATCACAGTGAAGTCACTCGGTTAGCACCTGAGCATGGCGGATAACACCGTATCCGAGCACGCTCACTCCTCACTAAATGGCAATCATTTCTTTAAAATACTAAAGTGCCACTCTAGGGTTTTTGGTTTTTTTATTTCACTACCTCATGCCTGTCAGTAATGTATGTCTCTGTGTATTGTGAAATACTTACCCGTCGCCGTCTTCTATTGTTTCCCTATCCACTTCATTGTATCTACATCTCTGACCGTCGGGAAGTCACAGCTAATGGTCACTATGGACCCAATTTAGAAAGACTTGTTCACTGTGCAAGTGGCCCATGTGTTTTTGGTTCTATAATTGTTCTCTTGTTTCTACAAGACTGGGGAATCCACCACTCCTCTGTGGGCCATTTGCACTAAAGCTGTTCCATCCTGCATGTCCACATGGATATTTTCTCTCTGAACCCTGCTTATACAGGTACTATACAGATGATCAGGTTTTTAAATACTTCAGATAGGGAATATATACATTAGATAGGACTGCTCTATTATGGGTATACCTTGGCGATTGGTGGAGCAGCTTAATATACATTTTTTTGCAAAAAAACGTATTAACTAAATACCCTGTATTTTTTCATTTTTTGACTAGCACTTGCTCATTTACTGTGACTTCTTTACAACAGAGTATTTTTGACCTCGCTGTGCTCTTTTTGTGTCTTCAATTTAGAAAGATATTTAAGCCCAAAAATTGTTGTAAAAGCTTTGAAAAGTCCCAAAATTTTGGCACATCTCTGATAATGTGACACGATTTTTTTAGGCGTAAAAGTCCGAAGTGGTTCTCTAGAGAAATAATGTGATTTTTTAAAGCTTTTTGACTTGACCGTGTCAAGATTGGTGCCGATTCCAGGAAGAGTCCACATCAGAGAAGTGACTTTTTTTCCTTTGGCAACATTTTTAAAAGCACTTAAAAAAAAAACCCTAACTTTATGAATAGAAACATAGAATTCCCATTGAATACAACAGAAAGAAAATGTGAAGCAGTTTTGATGTGGCTTCAAACTTTGGATAAAAAGAAACATCAGGCGCACCGACAAAGACTTATCTTATGGAACAAACCTTAACATATCAACCTGTGCTGCTCATCAGTTATTGATTTATACAGCCCAGTGACGACACAATGTGTTTTTAGAGATATGAGACTAGATATAAATCTTTTGCACCTACTATTTTGGTGTTTTAGCTCCTTCCGTGCAGTGCAGGCATCACAGGCAATGGCCGCCCCAGGAGAACCGAGCTATGAGTTTGCCCAAATGAGGATGGTGATTCCAAAAGCGAACTCTATATGGAAAACTGCGTAATCCGGATCTTTGATGCCAAAGCTTCAGTGGAATAAAATGAGATTTTCACAAAAAAATATGATCTAATAATATATCCCTCCCCTTATCAGAAGCCATTGTCACAAGGGGAACCAATGTTTTTCCCTTCACCTGTTAGCAGTGGCTTAACTAGAGTCTTATGGGCCCCAGGACAAAATTTGGACTTGGGCCTACCTTTCCCAAACTAGCATGTTATTCAGATGTGTAGACCCTAGTAGGGTTCATGGACTGTATTAGACTCTGATAAAAAAAATTAATACAAATATAATTTATAAATCTGACAGAAAAACACGGTAATGAGATAATTTTCCAAGTGATGAATCTAAATAATACAGTCATAATATGACCGAATAACTAATAATATTCACATATTACTGAACAAAACCCAAGACCAATATACCAATAATAGCACATACAAAGGATAAATACCCCCACACCATCAGCATCTTTTATTTTTACATAGCGCTATTGTATTCCGCAGCACTTTACATACATTATCATAGCTTGACCACATATCACCACAATATATTGACCGAATAATACCACCATACTGCCATAGATGTACATCGCCCGTTCCACTTTTCCCCTAATTCTACAGTAATTGTACCTACTTTTGTGCCACAGCAACTGTATCCCCAAAAATAAAATGCAACACAGAAGTGATGTTCTCCCATGTATCCCCCCATACAGTAGTAATATGTATATCCCCTTTGTGCCCAAATACAGTAGAATTTTCCACACCATGGCCACCATACGGTAGTATTGTCCACCTATTATGGCCCCACAAAGGTGAAACATCCCTCTTTATAGCCCCAATATAGTAATATTTCTGTCACCATACAGTAATAATGTCTCCTTATATGGCCCCATACAGTAATAAATTCCCCCTATGTGGCCCCTATATAGAAATAACCTCTGATTCTAGCCCCCATAGGTTAATATCCTCCAATTCTGGCCCCCATAAGTTAATATCCTCCAATTCTGGCCCCCATAAGATAATAATACCCTACAATTCTGGGCCCCATAAATTAATAATGTCCTCCAATTCTGGCCCCCATAAGTAAATGATATCCTCCAATTCTGGCCCCCATCTACTATATTAAGCTGAATGTGTGTGTGTGTGTGTGTGTATGTCCGGGATTGGCATCTGCACCGTCGCAGCTACAGCCACAAAATTTTGCACAGTCACACGTCTGGACCCCGAGAGCGTCATAGGCTATGTTGTGAGGCAAAATTTTAACCCCGCACGTTCCAATTCACCAAACAATTTTGCCCCTATCTACATAATGGGGAAAAAAGTGAAAGGAAAAGTGTTGGAAGCGTCGCAGCTACAGCCACAAAATTTTGCACAGTCACACGTCTGGACCCCGAGAGCGTCATAGGCTATGTTGTGAGGTGAAATATTAACCCCGCGCTTTCCAATTCACCAAACAATTTTGCCCCTATCTACATAATGGGGAAAAAGTGAAAGGAAAAGTGTTGGAAGCGTCGCAGCTACAGCAACAAAATTTTGCACAGTCACACGTCGGGACCCCGAGAGCGTCATAGGCTACGTTGTGAGGTGAAATTTTAACCTCGCGCTTTCCAATTCACCAAACAATTTTGCCCCTATCTATATAATGGGAAAAAATGAAAGGAAAAGTGTAGGAGGCAAATTGACAGCTGCCAGATGTGAACAAGGGGGACTTAAAGAATGAGAGCGATGGCGCCAAAGAGTATATACCGTACAGTTGCTAAGGTAGGGCCTCGACATGGGATACTCACCACACACGGGGATATGAACACACACAAAATGCACCACACACTACCACGTGCTTGAACACATATTACCCTCAGCACACATTTCACCACAAATACACCAACCTCGCCACATAAAAATCAAAACACAAAAGTCGCCACTCAAAACTCGCCACGCGCAGAACTCGCCACATGCAAAAACTAGGCTCTTGCAAAACTCGCCACAAGTGCAAAATTCTCCTCATGAAAAACTCGCCACACGCAAAACTTGCACACGCGGAAAAATTGCCAAATGCACAAAAGTTGCAACACATGCAAAAGTTGCCTCACACAAAACTTGCACATACTCAAAAGGCACCACACATAAAACTCACCATGCGCAAAACTCGCCATGCGCAAAACTTGCTGCACACAACTTGCTACACTAACCTGTCACATGCAACTCGACACACAAAAAGTTGCTACACGCATGTTGCTACACAAAACTCATCTCACAAAAGTCGCTACATGCATGTCGCCACACGCAACTCAACACACACAACTTGACAAACGAAACTCGCCCTAAAACACACACAAGTCTGGTATTATCCTTCAAAAATAAAAATCTGATTAATAAGCAGACAAACTACAACAATTGCACCATATAGGAAATACGGCTGCTGTCAGTCACATGACCTGTCTATTATGTGTATGTGTGAGCTAATATATACTGCCAATTTAGCTTACAAATACTGAGGTAAAAATACTGAGCAAATAACGTGTGAACGAGGTCTAATACAGGAGGAGATGACACACAGGTATATACTATATACAGGGGAGATGACACACAGATATATACTATATACAGGAGAGATGACACACAGGTATATACTATATAGAGGAGGAGATGACATATAGGTACATATATATACAGGAGGAGATGACATACAGGTATATACTATATACAGGAGGAGATGACATACAGGTATATGCTATATATAGAAGATGACATGCAGGTATATACTATATGCAGGAGGAGATGACACTCAGATATATACTATATACAGGGGAGATGACACACAGGTATATACTATATACAGGAGGAGATGACATACAGGTATATGCTATATATAGAAGAATTTATCAGGCTGCCAATTTAGCTTACAAATACTGAGGTAAAAATACTGAGCAAATAACATGTGAACGAGGTCTAATACAGGAGGAGATGACACACAGGTATATACTATATACAGGGGAGATGACACACAGATATATACTATATACAGGAGAGATGACACACAGGTATATACTATATAGAGGAGGAGATGACATATAGGTACATATATATACAGGAGGAGATGACATACAGGTATATACTATATACAGGAGGAGATGACATACAGGTATATGCTATATATAGAAGATGACATGCAGGTATATACTATATGCAGGAGGAGATGAAACTCAGATATATACTATATACAGGGGAGATGACACACAGGTATATACTATATACAGGAGGAGATGACATAAAGGTATATGCTATATATAGAAGATGACATGCAGGTATATACTATATGCAGGAGGAGATGACACTCAGATATATACTATATACAGGGGAGATGACACACAGGTATATACTATATACAGGAGGAGATGACATACAGGTATATACTATATATAGAAGGAGATGACATTCAGGTAAATACTATATATAGGGGAGATGACACACAGCAGGTATATACTATATACAGGGGAGATGACATACAGGTATATACTATATACAGGAGATGACATACCGATGTATACTATATATAAGGGAGATGACAAACATGTATATACTGAGGTGATGAGGTGAAAATGAGAGGTGTGAGGTGAAAATGAAAAGGTGTGAGTGCAAAATGAGAGGAATGAGGAAAAATAGTGGAGTGATCAGAAAATGACAGATGTGAGGTTGAAATGACAAGTGTTAGGGGGGAATGAGAGGAGTGAGGGAGAAAATGAGAGATGTGAGGGGGAAAATGAAAGATGTGATTGGGAAAATGAGAGGCGTGATGGGAAAATAAGAGAAGTGAGGTGCTATAACTAACCACAGATATTTACTATGCCCAGGCAACGCCGGGCTCTTCAGCTAGTAAGTTAATAATACCCTCCAATTCTGGGCCCCATAAGTTAATAATATCCTCCAATTCTGGCCCCCATAGGTTAATAATGTCCTCCAATTCCGGGCCCCATAAGTAAATGATATCCTCCAATTCTGGCCCTCATAAGTTAATAATACCCTCCAATTCTGGGCCCCATAAGTTAATAATGTCCTTCAATTCTGGCCCCATAAGTAAATGATATCCTCCAATTCTGGCCCCCATAAGTTAATAATACCCTCCAATTCTGGGCCCCATAAGTTAATAATACCCTCCAATTCTGGCACCCATAAGTTAATAATACCCTCCAAATCTGGGCCCCATAAGTTAATAATGTCCTTCAATTCTGGGCCCCATAAGTTAATAATACCCTCCAATTCTGGGCCCCAAAAGTTAATAATATCCTCCAATTCTGGGCCCCATAAGTTAATAATACCCTCCAATTCTGGGCCCCATAAGTTAATAATACCCTCCAATTCTGGGCCCCATAAGTTAATAATACCCTCCAATTCTGGCCCCCATAAGTTAATAATACCCTCCAATTCTGGGCCCCATAAGTTAATAATACCCTCCAATTCTGGGCCCCATAAGTTAATAATATCCTCCAATTCTGGGCCCCATAAGTTAATAATACCCTCCAATTCTGGGCCCCATAAGTTAATAATATCCTCCAATTCTGGGCCCCATAAGTTAATAATACCCTCCAATTCTGGGCCCCATAAGTTAATAATACCCTCCAATTCTGGGCCCCATAAGTTAATAATACCCTCCAATTCTGGGCCCCATAAGTTAATAATACCCTCCAATTCTGGGCCCCATAAGTTTATAATACCCTCCAATTCTGGGCCCCATAAGTTAATAATACCCTCCAATTCTGGGCCCCATAAGTTAATAATACCCTCCAATTCTGGGCCCCATAAGTTAATAATACCCTCCAATTCTGGGCCCCATAAGGTAATAATACCCTCCAATTCTGGCCCCCATAAGTTAATAATACCCTCCAATTCTGGGCCCCATAAGTTAATAATACCCTCCAATTCTGGGCCCCATAAGTTAATAATACCCTCCAATTCTGGGCCCCATAAGTTAATAATACCCTCCAATTCTGGGCCCCATAAGTTAATAATACCCTCCAATTCTGGGCCCCATAAGTTAATAATACCCTCCAATTCTGGGCCCCATAAGTTAATAATACCCTCCAATTCTGGGCCCCATAAGTTAATAATACCCTCCAATTCTGGGCCCCATAAGTTAATAATACCCTCCAATTCTGGGCCCCATAAGTTAATAATACCCTCCAATTCTGGGCCCCATAAGTTAATAATACCCTCCAATTCTGGCCCCCATAAGTTAATAATACCCTCCAATTCTGGGCCCCATAAGTTAATAATACCCTCCAATTCTGGGCCCCATAAGTTAATAATACCCTCCAATTCTGGCCCCCATAAGTTAATAATACCCTCCAATTCTGGGCCCCATAAGTTAATAATACCCTCCAATTCTGGGCCCCATAAGTTAATAATACCCTCCAATTCTGGGCCCCATAAGTTAATAATACCCTCCAATTCTGGGCCCCATAAGTTAATAATATCCTCCAATTCTGGGCCCCATAAGTTAATAATACCCTCCAATTCTGGGCCCCATAAGTTAATAATACCCTCCAATTCTGGGCCCCATAAGTTAATAATACCCTCCAATTCTGGGCCCCATAAGTTAATAATACCCTCCAATTCTGGGCCCCATAAGTTAATAATACCCTCCAATTCTGGGCCCCATAAGTTAATAATACCCTCCAATTCTGGCCCCCATAGGTTAGCAACAAACATTAGAAGAGCTGACAGCCTGGAGCAAAAACAGAATTGGACAAGTTACAGAAAACTGCATTCATAGTCGTGCAGCTTGCCTCTGATTTTACAGCATTTACGATAAGTATAAACCACTGATATTAATTATACAAAAGCATATCGAGGTTTTTTCTTTTAATGTTGGATTATATATGACTCCAGGACACGCCTTACAGCGAAACTATTATTTTCCGAGAACTCACATGTCGCTGTCCTTGGTACTGTTGTGATACTAACATTCTCAATGTTGTTCCAGCCAATGCCATCAAGACCATGTGACTGATCAGATAACATAAAGGATACGTTCTACAAAGTGCTCTTCTAAAGATGGTTTGGGGCTTACATTGGGATCTGAAAGTTTGGGCACCCCTGGTCAAAATTACTGTTATTGTGAACAGTTAATCAAGTTAAGGTCTAAAGTTAAAGATGACAAATTATATTACCTTGGTATTTAGGGGAAAAAAATATATTTTAATCTTTTACATTTTAAAAATGACAAAAAGGAAAATGGTCTGATGCAAAAGTTTGAATACCCTGCATAGTTTCTAGTAACACCCCCTTTTGAAAATATCACAGCTTGTAAACGCTTTTTGTAGCTAGTCAAGAGTCTTTCAACACTTGTTTGAGGGATTTTCCTTCTTCCTTGGAAAATTCTTTCACTTCTGTGAGATTCTAAGGGTTGTCTTGCATGTACTGCTATTTTGAGATCTAGTCACATGATGACCCTGTAAAGGTTTGTAGCGATGGCTGCAGGATGTCCCTGTAAAAATTTTGAGCAAGGGCGGCATGATAACCCTGTAAAAAAATGTGAGCAATGGCCGCATGATGAGCCTCTAAAAATTTTGAGTGAGGGCCGCTTGATGACCCTGTTGATATGGTGGGGGAAGATAAGAAAAAGAAGAAACTATGAACCGTATGCCCTCTATTGGGTGTGTAAGATTTCTACTCACTCAGTTGCGTTTTGAGGAAGGCAAGTTAAGTGGTTTCAGTAAAAGGTCCAGGCTGTTTTTTTAAACTCCATAGACTGCTCAGGAAAACAAAACAAAAACGGTCCTTCCCGGCACAGAGTGAAAACATAAAGTAAATAGTGCATACAATAGCATACCTCCCAACCGTCCCGGATCCAGCGGGACTGTCCCAATTTTGATTACTGTCCCGCACTGGTTGGGAGGTGTGTAATATCACCCGGTCAGCTCCCTGAGTCCCTGCACCCGCAGAGCAGCACACCACATATTGACTGCTCTGTGCGCACAGGACCTGTGATGAGGTCACAGGATGGGAGGAGTCAGGGGGTCACATGATCGGGAGGACCTCCGTGTACAGGACTCTGCTGGTTGTCATGGCGCTGGAGTATGGTAAGCATATGTGTGAGGTCAGGAGGTGTTTACAGTGTGGATGTAGCAGAGCGGTGTGTGTACCAGGTGTATGGATCGGAGCAGCGTGTGAAAGGTGTATGGAGCAGAGTCGTGTGTGTAAGACGTGTACGGAGCTGAGCCACGTGTGTACGAGGTGTGCAGAGCATAGCCGTGTGTGTACAAGGTATACGGAGCGGAACAGCGTGTGCAATGTGTATGGAGCGGAGCCACGTGTGTACAAGGTGCATGGAGTGGTGCCGTGTGTGTATGAGATGTATGGAGAGAAGCCGTGTGTGTATGAGGTGTACGGAGCGGAGCCGTGCGTGTGCAAGGTATACGGAGCAGATTAGCGTGTGCAATGTGTATGGAGCGGAGCCGTGTGTGTATGAGGTGTACGGAGTGGAGCCGTGTGTGTATGAGGTGTACGGAGTGGAGCCGTGTGTGTACGAGGTGTACGGAGTGGAGCCATGTGTGTACGGAGCGGAGCCGCATGTGCAAGGTGTATGGAGCGCAGTCGTGTGTGTACGAGGTGTACGGAGCAGAGCCATGAGTGTACGAGGTGTATGGAGTGGAGCCGTGTGTGTACGAGATGTATGGAGAGGAGCCGTGTGTGTAGGAGGTGTACGGAGCGGAGCCGTGTGTGTACGAGGTGTACGGAGCGGAGCCGTGTGTGTACGAGGTGTACGGAGCAGAGCCGTCTGTGTGCGAGGTGTACGGAGCGGAGGCATGTGTACGAGGTGTACGGGGCGGAGGCGTGTGTATGAGGTGTACGGAGTGGAGGCGTGTGCGAGGTGTATGGGGAGGAGCCGTGTGTGTATGAGGTGTACGGAGCGGAGCCACATGTGCAAGGTGTATGGAGCGCAGTCGTGTGTGTACGAGGTGTATGGAGCAGGGTTGCATGTGTACGAGGTGTACGGCGCGGACGCTGGCTGTGTCGGATCGGAGCAGATATTGCTCCTCGCTCTCATACTGACTGGCACAGGTGACACAGAGAGGTCTTTATCAGTGGCGTATCACAGCTGCAGCGACGTGAGCAGTCAGCGGCGCAGCTGGATGACACCATTCAGCGCCGTGGGAATGGAAGCTGCCGGCTGCTGCGGTGAAAGGTGTGTGTGTGTGTAGTGATGGAGAAGGCAATGATGGGGGTGGGGTAACCATGTGTGGCCATTATACTGTACCCAGCATTGTGTGGGGCCGTTATACTGTATGGAGCATCGTGTGGGGCCATTATACTGCACCCAGCATTATGTGTGGCCATTATACTGTACCCAGCATCGTGTGGGGTCATTATACTGTATGGACCATCACGTGGGGCAAGTATACTGTACACAGCATCATGTGGGGCCATTATACAGTATGGAGCATAATGTGGCCATTATACAGTATGGAGCATTATGTGTGGCCATTATACAGTATGGGGCACTGTGTGGCCATTATACAGTATGGAGCATCATGTGGAGCCATTATACAGTAAGGAGCATCATGTGTGGCCATTATACAGTATGGAGCATCATGTGTGGCCATTATACAGTACGCAGCATCATGTGTGGCCATTATACAGTACAAAGCATCATGTGGGGCTATTATACAGTATAGAGCATCATGTGTAGCCATTATACAGTATGGAGCATCATGTGGCCATTATATAGTATGGAGCATCATGTCATGTGGCCATTATACAGTATGGAGCATCATGTGTGGCCATTATACAGTATGGAGCACTGTGTGGCCATTATACAGTATGGAGCACTGTGTGGCCAATATACAGTATGGAGCATCATGTGGAGCCATTATACAGTATGGAGCATCATGTGTGGCCATTATACAGTATGCAGCATCATGTGGGCCCATTATACTGTATGGAGCATCATGTGGGGCCAGTACACTGTATGCAGCATCATTTGGGGCCATTATACAGTATGGAGCATCATGTGTGGCCATTATACAGTATGGAGCACTGTGTGGCCAATATACAGTATGGAGCATCATGTGGAGCCATTATACAGTATGGAGCATCATGTGTGGCCATTATACAGTATGCAGCATCATGTGGGCCCATTATACTGTATGGAGCATCATGTGGGGCCAGTACACTGTATGCAGCATCATTTGGGGCCATTATACAGTATGGAGCATCATGTGTGGCCATTATACAGTATGGAGCATCACGTGGGGCCAGTACACTGTACGCAGCATCATTTGGGGCCATTATACAGTATGGAGCATCATGTGTGGCCATTGTACAGTATGCAGCATCATGTGGGCCCATTATACTGTATGGAGCATCATGTGGGGCCAGTACACTGTATGCAGCATCATTTTGAGCCATTATACAGTATGGAGCATCATGTGTGGCCATTATACAGTATGGAGCATCACGTGGGGCCAGTACACTATGCAGCATCATGTGTGGCTATTATACAGTATGCAGCATCATGTGTGCCCATTATACTGTATGGAGCATCACGTGGGGCCAGTACACTGTACGCAGCATCATTTGGGGCCATTGTACAGTATGGAGCATCATGTGTGGCCATTATACAATATGCAGCATCATGTCGGCCCATTATACTTTATGGAGCATCACGTGGGGCCAGTACACTGTACGCAGCATCATTTGGGGCCATTATACAGTATGGAGCATCATGTGGGCCTATTATACAGTATTGAGCATCACGTGGGGCCAGTACACTGTACGCAGCATTATTTGGGGCCATTATACAGTATGGAGCATCATGTGTGGCCATTATACAGTATGCAGCATCATGTGGGCCCATTATACAGTATGCAGCATCATGTGTGCCCATTATACTGTATGGAGCATCACGTGGGGCCAGTACACTGTATGCAGCATCATTTGGGGCCATTGTACAGTATGGAGCATCATGTGTGGCCATTATACAATATGCAGCATCATGTCAGCCCATTATACTGTGTGGAGCATCACGTGGGGCCAGTACACTGTACGCAGCATCATTTGGGGCCATTATACAGTATGGAGCATCATGTGGGCCTATTATACAGTATTGAGCATCACGTGGGGCCAGTACACTGTACGCAGCATCATTTGGGGCCATTATACAGTATGGAGCATCATGTGTGGCCATTATACAGTATGCAGCATCATGTGGGCCCATTATACAGTATGCAGCATCATATGTGCCCATTATACTGTATGGAGCATCACTTGGGGCCAGTACACTGTACACAGCATCATTTGGGGCCATTGTACAGTATGGAGCATCATGTGTGGCCATTATACAATATGCAGCATCATGTCGGCCCATTATACTTTATGGAGCATCACGTGGGGCCAGTACACTGTACGCAGCATCATTTGGGGCCATTATACAGTATGGAGCATCATGTGGGCCTATTATACAGTATTGAGCATCACGTGGGGCCAGTACACTGTATGCAGCATCATTTGGGGCCATTATACAGTATGGAGCATCATGTGTGGCCATTATACAGTATGCAGCATCATGTGGGCCCATTATACAGTATGCAGCATCATGTGTGCCCATTATACTGTATGGAGCATCACGTGGGGCCAGTACACTGTACGCAGCATCATTTGGGGCCATTGTACAGTATGGAGCATCATGTGTGGCCATTATACAATATGCAGCATCATGTCGGCCCATTATACTGTATGGAGCATCACGTGGGGCCAGTACACTGTACGCAGCATCATTTTGAGCCATTATACAGTATGGAGCATCATGTGTGGCCATTATACAGTATGGAGCATCACGTGGGGCCAGTACACTATGCAGCATCATGTGTGGCTATTATACAGTATGCAGCATCATGTGTGCCCATTATACTGTATGGAGCATCATGTGGGGCCAGTACACTGTACGCAGCATCATTTGGGGCCATTGTACAGTATGGAGCATCATGTGTGGCCATTATACAATATGCAGCATCATGTCGGCCCATTATACTGTATGGAGCATCACGTGGGGCCAGTACACTGTACGCAGCATCATTTGGGGCCATTATACAGTATGGAGCATCATGTGGGCCTATTATACAGTATTGAGCATCACGTGGGGCCAGTACACTGTACGCAGCATTATTTGGGGCCATTATACAGTATGGAGCATCATGTGTGGCCATTATACAGTATGGAGCATCACGTGGGGCCAGTAAACTGTATGCAGCATCATTTGGGGCCATTATACAGTATGGAGCATCATGTGTGGCCATTATACAGTATGCAGCATCATGTGGGCCCATTATACTGTATGGAGCATCACGTGGTGCCAGTACACTGTACGCAGCATCATTTGGGGCCATTATACAGTATGGAGCATCATGTGTGGCCATTATACATTATGGAGCATTACGTGGGGCCAGTACACTATGCAGCATCATGTGTGGCTATTATACAGTATGCAGCATCATGTGTGCCCATTATACTGTATGGAGCATCACGTGGGGCCAGTACACTGTACGCAGCATCATTTGGGGCCATTGTACAGTATGGAGCATCATGTGTGGCCATTATACAATATGCAGCATCATGTCGGCCCATTATACTTTATGGAGCATCACGTGGGGCCAGTACACTGTACGCAGCATCATTTGGGGCCATTATACAGTATGGAGCATCATGTGGGCCTATTATACAGTATTGAGCATCACGTGGGGCCAGTACACTGTACGCAGCATTATTTGGGGCCATTATACAGTATGGAGCATCATGTGTGGCCATTATACAGTATGCAGCATCATGTGGGCCCATTATACAGTATGCAGCATCATGTGTGCCCATTATACTGTATGGAGCATCACGTGGGGCCAGTACACTGGACGCAGCATCATTTGGGGCCATTGTACAGTATGGAGCATCATGTGTGGCCATTATACAATATGCAGCATCATGTCGGCCCATTATACTGTATGGAGCATCACGTGGGGCCAGTACACTGTACGCAGCATCATTTTGAGCCATTATACAGTATGGAGCATCATGTGTGGCCATTATACAGTATGGAGCATCACGTGGGGCCAGTACACTATGCAGCATCATGTGTGGCTATTATACAGTATGCAGCATCATGTGTGCCCATTATACTGTATGGAGCATCATGTGGGGCCAGTACACTGTACGCAGCATCATTTGGGGCCATTGTACAGTATGGAGCATCATGTGTGGCCATTATACAATATGCAGCATCATGTCGGCCCATTATACTGTATGGAGCATCACGTGGGGCCAGTACACTGTACGCAGCATCATTTGGGGCCATTATACAGTATGGAGCATCATGTGTGGCCATTATACAGTATGGAGCATCATGTGGGCCTATTATACAGTATTGAGCATCACGTGGGGCCAGTACACTGTACGCAGCATTATTTGGGGCCATTATACAGTATGGAGCATCATGTGTGGCCATTATACAGTATGGAGCATCACGTGGGGCCAGTAAACTGTATGCAGCATCATTTGGGGCCATTATACAGTATGGAGCATCATGTGTGGCCATTATACAGTATGCAGCATCATGTGGGCCCATTATACTGTATGGAGCATCACGTGGGGCCAGTACACTGTACGCAGCATCATTTGGGGCCATTATACAGTATGGAGCATCATGTGTGGCCATTATACATTATGGAGCATTACGTGGGGCCAGTACACTGTACGCAGCATCATTTGAGGCCATTAT
This sequence comes from Ranitomeya imitator, assembly GCF_032444005.1. NCBI lineage: Eukaryota > Metazoa > Chordata > Amphibia > Anura > Dendrobatidae > Ranitomeya > Ranitomeya imitator. Next base: position 768,216,750 of record NC_091284.1, on the reverse strand, counting down.
ACAGTATGGAGCATCATGTGTGGCCATTATACAGTATGCAGCATCATGTGGGCCTACTATACTGTATGGAGCATCACGTGGGGCCAGTACACTGTATGTAGCATCATTTGTGGCCATTATACAGTATGCAGCATCATGTGGGCCCATTATACTGTATGGAGCACTGTGTGGCCATATTTTTTTTGTTTATAATTATTGTTTAAGAAACATTGTGATCAGAAGTACTAAATGGGTGTGGTTGGGGCGTGACTAGTTGTGAAAAGGGTGTGGTCAGAGGTGTGGCCTAAAAGTTGCAGTGGCACACTGTGCGCACCGCTAACTTTGTCCCTCTTTCCCTTCCTCAAAAGTTGGGAGGTATGCAATAGTTCTGGTTTGCCCACTGGGTTTAGTGTCCAGCACCTTAGTCCTTAGCAAAGAAAAGCAACACTGGAGGACTGCACACATCCAGACACAGACACTTAGGGTATGTGCACATGCTGCAGATTCGTGCGCAGATTTTTCAGCTCAGATTCTGAAAAATCCGCAGGTAAAACGCGCTGCGTTTTTACACCTGCAGATTCTAATTATGGAGCAGTTGTAAAACGCTGCAGAATCCGCACAAAGAATTGACGGTTTATTTTCCACAGCATTTCCGCGCTATATTTTCCGCAGCATGTGCACTGCGGATTTGGTTTTCCATACATTTACATGGTACAGTACAATGCATGGAAAACTGCTGCGAATACGCAGCGTCAAATCCACTGCGGATCCGCAGCCAAATCTGCAACGTCTGCACAGACCCTTAATGAGACAACAGGTCTCCTTTTTATCTGCCGTACCACGCCACATGGTCGGGATAAGAGAGCAGCCAGTCTCACCCATCTCTCTGACTGCTTGTAAACCCAGCCCTGACCCGCCCTATTAACTCTTTCAGGATTATACATGCTGGAGCCAGCTTTCCCGAGCTCACATCACTGAGGCTACGAACCTTGATTATACATAAGTGTAGTTGTCTTCAAGGACCTGTCCGGTGGCCATCTTACATACACCCCCCTCTACCAAAAGCCATAAAGATTGGCACCTTCCGCTATCAAACAGTGATCCTTCGACAGAGCATCATCATTGCCATGAAGTTTATCGGGCCTATGCTCTACATGGAAGCTAAAATCTTGAAGTGCTAGAAACCACCTGGTCACTCGGGCATTGTTTCCCTTGTTCTTCGGCATCCACTTCAGTGGGACATGGTCTGACACTAGCCTGAGTCTAAGCGGTAGTGCCTTAGAGTGTCCAATGCCTACTTGATGGCCAAACATTCCTTCTCCACTTTGGAGTAGTTCTTGCTGGAAGAGAGTTTTCGACTTAGATACATTATGGAGTGACCTTCTCTGTTCACCTCCTGTGACAAGGCAGCAACCAGACCTCATCTGAAACATTTGACTGGATCACAAACTCTTGGAAAAGTCCGATGCCACCAACACTGGCCTTTCACACAGAGCTAACTTCAGTTCCTGGAAGGCGGTCAAAGCTTCTGGATACCACATAGTCATAGTCAACTTTGTCCCCTTTAGGACGTCCATCAGATGGATGGCTATCATGGCGAACTTAGGGATAAACCTGTGGTGGTTGCCGGTGATGCCCAAAAATGCTCTGACCTGCTTCTTTGAGAGAAGTTGTAGCCAACTCTAGATTATGTCATCTTTATTTAGGGCTTGTTTTCGCACCTGCATACAACATAGCCTAAGTATCTCATCCATTCCAATGGCACATTTCTTCAGGTTTACAGAAAAGCCCACCTGCCTTAGAGCATCAAGTACTGCCTTGACTTTGCTCAGATGGCTTCCTCAATCCTGGCTAAAAATCACAATGCCATCCAGATAGGCTGCTGCATACTTCTTGTAGAGAGCTAGGATCTGGTCCATGGCTCTCTGGCCACAGTTCCTTGCAACCCAAACGGCATTTTTGTGTATGGGAAACATCCATCTGGCATTGAGAAGGCTGCCTGTTCCTTAGCGTCTTGGGACATGGGTATTTGCCAATACCATTTTGTGAGGTCAAGGGTGGTAATGTGTCAGGCTGGGCTTAGCCTTTACATCAGTTTGACACAGTGCATTGGGTACGTATCGAACTTTGAGACCTTATTCAGCTTCCTTTAGTCATTGCAAAACCACCATTCTCCATCTTGTTTCGACAGAAAGCGTATTGGACTGGACCAGCTACTCTCAATGACTCCCAGGCTCAGCATATGCTTCACCTCTTTCAAGATTACCTCTCGGCGGGCTTTGGGAATCCGATATGGCTTCAAGTTCACCGAAACATGAGGTGAATATGACCTCTATGATGTGAGTGCAACCCGGTAATCCTGAGAACAGGTCTCTATCCCTATGTAGCAACTCTTGGCACTGCTGCTTTTGGGCATGTGACAGCGACTCTCCCAACTTGACCTCTTTCACGTCAGCTTCAGACTTAGCCACCAAACACGGAGCTTCCATAAGCTGGTAGGGCTTCCTTCTCACTGGTTGGTGGACTTTATAGTTGACGTTGCCAACCTGTTCAACTACTTTATAGGAGCCCTTGGCCAGAAACTTGCTCTCCACCTTAAGTACCAGCAACTGTACTCGATCCCCAGGGTTGAAGTATCTCCTGTCACGCCCGCACATACTTACCCATCTTCTTCCATCCCTCGGCGCACTCACGATCCTGTCCCTCGCCGCTCTGCATCTTCTTTCGCTGGCTCTCGGCGTCCAGCGTCTTTGCGCATGCGCGGTCGCGTCTCCTCCGGCGCTGAGCCCTCTGGGAGGTCGCGACCCGATAGCTCCGCCCCAACATGGCGGCGCCCGTCGGCTATTTCTTCCCGGCGTCTTCCCAGGTAAGACGCCTTTGCTTTGTAGGTGCACTGTCTGCCGTCAGTGTCCCTATGCCCTAGGCTCCCCAGTATTTGTATCTTTTCCCTGCTTAGTTCTCTCTTTGTCTCAGTGCCGTGCCCTGTCAAGTCCTGTGTTCCTGCTGTGTTCTGCCAAGTCCTGTGTTCCTGCTGTGTCCTGCCAAGTTCCGTGTTCCTGCTGTGTCCTGCCAAGTTCCGTGTTCCTGCCGTGTCCTGCCAAGTTCCGTGTTCCTGCCGTGTCCCGCCAAGTTCCGTGTTCCTGCTGTGTCCTGCCAAGTTCCGTGTTCCTGCCGTGTCCTGCCTAGTCCTATGTTCCTGCTGTATCCTGCCAAGTTCCGTGTTCCTGCTGTGTCCTGCCAAGTTCCGTGTTCCTGCCGTGTCCTGCCAAGTCCTGTGTTCCTGCCGTGTCCTGCCCAGTCCTGAGTTCCTGCCGTGTCCTGCATCGTCTCGTGTTCCTGTCGTATTCAGCTAAGTCCTGTTTTCCTATTGTTCCCCGCCATTCCTTTAGCTCTGTGGTCTCCGTCTTTTTCTCGGGTCGTCCCTTTGGCTCTAGCTGTTGTATCTCCATTCCCCCGAGGTCCTGCTCCTAACACTCCCTGTATAGGGGGTGGTTCCATCTGGTCCGCTCGACCCCGGGGGCTCTAGAGTCACGACCCAGAGGGTCCACTCTCGGATTTCTGTCCGAATCCCTACATCTCCGATCTATTGAAAACTCTTGACTGTGCCTCTTGTGCTTTGAAGAGATGTTCTTTTACAATGAACATCACCTCGGCAATTTTCTCTTGCATCTGGGTCACATGTTTGATTACATTCCTGGTAGGTGTAGACTCCGCCTACCAGGTCTCCTTCAAAAATCCAGGAGTCCACGGGGGTGTCGGCCATGCAATAGTTCAAAAGGGGAGAAACCAGTAGAGGCCTGTGGGACTTCTCTAATGGAAAATAAAATGTATGGCAGTAGACAGTCCCAGTCTTGGCAGTTCTTCTCTATGACCTTCTTTAACATGACCTTCAAGGTTATATTAAACCTTTCCACCAAACTGTCCATATGTGGATGGTAGACTGAGGTCCTGAGTTTTCTGATTGGCAGGGTTTTGCACAACTCTCTCATCAAATTTGACATGAATGGAATCTCTTGGTCCATTAGGATCTCCTTAGCAATCCCGTTCTGTAAAAGATATGGACCAACTCCCGAGCTATACACTTGGTGGAGGAGTTTCATAGTGGTACAGCCTTTGGATACCAAGTAACAGGGCAAACAGGATATATTAATTCCCTCTGGAGGACTTGACCAGAGGCCCCACTAGATCCATGGCTATGTGGGCAAACTGGACCTCAATGATGGGTAACGGCACTAATGGGCTACGGAAGTGATCCACCAGAAAGGTCAGCTGGCATGTGGGACAGGACCTATAATAGTTAATGATTGCTCGGTGAAAACTGGGCCAGTAGAACCTCTGGAGGATCTGTTCCTGTTTTTTTTCTACCCCAGATGAACACCTAACACATTAGTATGGGCCATGTCTGACATCTTGCATCTGCATAGCCCTGGCACCAGTAACTGATCGATTACCTCAACTCTCTGCTTGGTGACCCGATATACAGTGGGGCAAAAAAGTATTTAGTCAGTCAGCAATAGTGCAAGTTCCACCACTTAAAAAGATGAGAGGCGTCTGTAATTTACATCATAGGTAGACCTCAACTATGGGAGACAAACTGAGAAAAAAAAATCCAGAAAATCACATTGTCTGTTTTTTTAACATTTTATTTGCATATTATGGTGGAAAATAAGTATTTGGTCAGAAACAAACAATCAAGATTTTTGGCTCTCACAGACTTGTAACTTCTTCTTTAAGAGTCTCCTCTTTCCTCCACTCATTACCTGTAGTAATGGCACCTGTTTAAACTTGTTATCAGTATAAAAAGACACCTGTGCACACCCTCAAACAGTCTGACTCCAAACTCCACTATGGTGAAGACCAAAGAGCTGTCAAAGGACACCAGAAACAAAATTGTAGCCCTGCACCAGGCTGGGAAGACTTAATCTGCAATAGCCAACCAGCTTGGAGTGAAGAAATCAACAGTGGGAGCAATAATTAGAAAATGGAAGACATATAAGACCACTGATAATCTCCCTTGATCTGGGGCTCCACGCAAAATCCCACCCCGTGGGGTCAGAATGATCACAAGAACGGTGAGCAAAAATCCCAGAACCACGCGGGGGGACCTAGTGAATGAACTGCAGAGAGCTGGGACCAATGTAACAAGGCCTACCATAAGTAACACACTACGCCACCATGGACTCAGATCCTGCAGTGCCAGACGTGTCCCACTGCTTAAGCCAGTACATGTCCGGGCCCGTCTGAAGTTTGCTAGAGAGCATTTGGATGATCCAGAGGAGTTTTGGGAGAATGTCCTATGGTCTGATGAAACCAAACTGGAACTGTTTGGTAGAAACACAACTTGTCGTGTTTGGAGGAAAAAGAATACTGAGTTGCATCCATCAAACACCATACCTACTGTAAAGCATGGTGGTGGAAACATCATGCTTTGGGGCTGTTTCTCTGCAAAGGGGCCAGGACGACTGATCCGGGTACATGAAAGAATGAATGGGGCCATGTATCGTGAGATTTTGAGTGCAAACCTCCTTCCATCAGAAAGGGCATTGAAGATGAAACGTGGCTGGGTCTTTCAACATGACAATGATCCAAAGCACACCGCCAGGGCAACGAAGGAGTGGCTTCGTAAGAAGCATTTCAAGGTCCTGGAGTGGCCTAGCCAGTCTCCAGATCTCAACCCTATAGAAAACCTTTGGAGGGAGTTGAAAGTCCGTGTTGCCAAGCGAAAAGCCAAAAACATCACTGCTCTAGAGGAGATCTGCATGGAGGAATGGGCCAACATACCAACAACAGTGTGTGGCAACCTTGTGAAGACTTACAGAAATCGTTTGACCTCTGTCATTGCCAACAAAGGATATATTACAAAGTATTGAGATGAAATTTTGTTTCTGACCAAATACTTATTTTCCACCATAATATGCAAATAAAATGTTAAAAAAAACACACAATGTGATTTTCTGGATTTTTTTTTCTCAGTTTGTCTCCCATCGTTGAGGTCTACCTATGATGTAAATTACAGATGCCTCTCATCTTTTTAAGTGGTGGAACTTGCACTATTGCTGACTGACTAAATACTTTTTTGCCTCACTGTAGTAACTCCCCATTTAGGGAAAAATGGTATTGCTCAAGCCACCCAACTGCCTCTTCCTGCCCCCTCTGGCCACCCAACTGCCTCTTCCTGCCTGTTGCGGTGCTGCAGATCCCCTTCCTCTGCGCTGATGTCCTCATGCCAACTTCCCAGTGACTTCTTCTTCCACCACCTCATCTTCAAATCTGGTCCTCCTGACTTGTTGACTTAACATCACTTATTAACTGTGTCTCATTTTCATCTAACTCTTGAGACAATAATTGCCATTCCCCACTACCTTCTTCTGACCATGGCTGATCAAATATTTGGGCATCACTACACATGATCTCATTCAGAGCGAGAGGTCAGAATCAATAAATGGAAATGTAAAGAGCTCCTCATAGTGTTCGAGTGTGTGATCACTTGTGTCCTGGGACTCGCCATGGTGGGAGGAAGGAGGATCAGGGTGAGGATTATGTAGTCCAGACACTTGGCTAGGTGAGACAGAACTGTGAGGAAGACAGGGTGGTGCTGGGAAATATACTGGAAGCATTATCTGCCATCCAACCGATCACCTGTTTGCAGTGTTTTGGCTTCAAGAGTGGTGTCACGCACTCCCATCAAAGTGGGACAGGAAACTAGGTCTCGTGGATGAGTGTATGTGTTGTGCTCCCTCACCAGGCACAGTTTTACCTGGCCTTCTGTCTCGTCTTCTGAGTGCACCGTCAGCAGCTCATCCACTTCCATGTCCTTTACCGCATGCTTTGTGCATTTTAAATTAGGTATATAATATATGCCTGACAACTTTGCGGTATTAGTAGGGTAAAAGAAAATATGTAGCCCTGAAAAGTACTTTTCTTTTAATGATGAAGCAGCGGCATACAAGTGTTGCAATAGCAATATTAAACCCTGCTTATATGCCTCTAGTCCAAAAATATCCCTCCTACAACAGCTATCCCTACAGTGAATGCAGGTACCAGCGATTTTACTAAGGACAGTATGTAGCCCTGAAAAGGACTTTATTTTAATGGTGCAGCAGCAGAATATACAAGTATACAAGTACTGCAATGCCAATATTAAACACTGCCTATATGACTTCTCTTAAATAAGCTCTCCCTCCTATAGCAACTCTCCCTGAACTGCTTCCAGAGGAGAGTGTGCCGAGCATCGTATAATTGGGTCTTATATAAAATCTGATGATGCGATACTGCCTGCCAATCATAGTAATGCCAGTAGCCAGCATGGCGTGCAATCCCACCATGTACATTGACTTGCTAACAGGTGCAAAACATGCGGGGCGGGGAATCAAGCGTGGCGCTCGAGCACCCAAAATACTAGATTGAGTAATGAGTGTACCTGAGCACCCTGATTCTCGATCGAGCACCCTCGCTTATCACTAACAGGCAGCTATACGGATGTAGATGGTAGAAAATAAAATCGGTCTGGCGGGGGGCTATACAGAAGTAGAGAGTGCACAGAAAAATTAGGTGCATTCTATAACTAGATTAGTTTTCTACTTACAAAGAGATATGCAACCAGTCAGGAGCCGTAAAGAAGGTTGAATAGGGGTAAAACACCTCACAAGTTATCACGCAGGAGAGGGAGAGAGGGGTCTGGAGCCCTAAAGAGAAGCAAGTGCTTCTAGGAAATGGAGTTTTAGTATTATAAGAATAGGACCACCCATTTAGTTATGTGAAGCTGTATACACAGAGGGGCAGATAAAGATGGAAAAAGACACAAAAACGCAAAAAAGAAAATTTATGTTGTGCTTAGTCTGTATATTAAGAAGAAGTATGCATTTACTATGCTTTGTTAAAAATAATCTGATTGTGGCAATAACCCTTTAATAAAAGTTGATCCCTCTAAAAATAAAAACCTTTGATAAAACCGATTCCAAATAAAAATGGAACAGCTGAAAAAGACCAAAGGGGAAATACTGTACTTCAATAACAGAATAATTATGACCAGCAGGGGGCATGAAATCTCTTACTAGGCACAGTAGAAACAGTATAGATATAAATCATATATCGATATGCAGAACAAGTTTTATAAATAGGTATTTAAGCATTTCCTGATGCTTCTACTCTGCAAACAAAATATGGTAGTCAAAAATAGCCAGTCTTGCTACATGAGGCATTTGCACCTTAGGTTTAGTTTACTGACTGGACACCAGCAAAAGGCATTCTCTTTCAGAGAGAAGAATCCATTTTCTAGGCAATTGGTGAGTCATCCAGGTTCAGGTGTAGTTCACTTGTTTGCAGGGCCGGACTGGCCATCGGGCAGTTCTGGCAAATGCCAGAAGGGCCAGTGCCAGTAGTGGGCCGCTGCATGCCGACTCACCCTTTCCCCCCCCAGCGCCGCCGCTGCCGCATTCAACTATACCGGCGTCATACAGTTGACTGCAATGATGGAGGAGAGAGCGTCACATTATACTACTATGTGGGCTGTGCTATATACTACTATGTGGGCTGTGCTGTATACTACTATGTGGGCTCTGCTATATACTACTGTGTGGGCTCTGCTGTATACTACTATGTGGGCAGTGCTGTATACTACTATGTGGGCTCTGCTGTATACTACTGTGTGGGCTCTGCTGTATACTACTGTGTGGGCTCTGCTGTATACTACTATGTGGGCTGTGCTGTATACTACTATGTGGGTAGTGCTGTATACTACTGTGTGGGCTCTGCTATATATTACTGTGTGGGCTGTGCTGTATACTTCTATGTGGGCTGTGCTATACACTACTATGTGGGCTTTGCAGTACACTACTATGTGGGCTGTGCTATACACTACTATGTGGCCTTTACTGTATACTACTATGTGGGCTGTGCTGTATACTACTATGTGGGCTGTGCTATATACTACTGTGTGGGCTCTGCTGTATACTACTATGTGGGCTCTGCTGTATACTACTATGTGGGCAGTGCTGTATACTACTATGTGGGCAGTGCTGTATACTACTATGTGGGCTGTGCTGTATACTGCTACATGGGCTGTGCTGTATACTGCTACGTGGGCTGTGTTATCTGCTATGCGGGTTGTGCTATATACTATGGGGGGTATATTATATTCTATGCGGGAGGCCGTGTTATATACTATGTGGCTGTTATATACTATTGTGGGGGTATATTATATTCTATGGGGGGCTGCATTATATTCTATGGGGGCTACATTATATATTATGGGGAGGTGGACTGTATTATATTCTATGGAGTGGCTGCATTATACTTTGGGGTGGCTGCATTATACTCTGGGGTGGCTGCATTATATTCTGTAGGGTGGTGGCTTCATTATACTATACTAGATTGTGGTCGGGTATTCTAGAATATACATGTCCCCGTAGTATATGGACAATGATGATTCCAGAATTCGCGGCAGACTGTGCCCGTCGCTGATTGGTTGAGGCAACCTTTATGACATCATCGTCGCCATGGCAACCATTATGACATCTACGTCGATACTGTGCCCGTCACTGAATCAGAAACGTGGGATTTCTACGTCCTTTATGACATCATCGTCGCTGTGCCCGTTGCTGATTGGTCGAGGCCTGGCGGCCTCGACCGATCAGAGACGCGGGATTTCCTGGACAGACAGACAGACAGAAAGACAGACAGACAGACGGAAAAACCCTTAGACAATTATATATATAGACTAGATTGTGGCCCGATTCTAATGCATCGGGTATTCTAGAATATGCATGTCCCCGTAGTATATGGACAATGGTGATTCCAGAATTCGCGGCAGATTGTGCCCGTCGCTGATTGGTCGAGGCAACCTTTATGACATCATCGTCACCATGGCAACCATTATGACATCTACGTCGATACTGTGCCCGTCGCTGATTGGTCGAGGCAAATTCGCGGCAGACTGTGCCCGTCGCTGATTAGTCGAGGCAACCTTTATGACATCATCGTCGCCATGCTGTGCCCGTCACTGATTGGAGACGCGGGATTTCCAGGACAGACAGACAGAAAAACCCTTAAACAATTATATATATAGATGTGGGCTGCATTATACTGTGTCGAGGATTATGGGGAATACATTATACTATATGAAGAACTATGGGGTGCATTATACTATGGGAAGTGAATTGTTCTACATGGATGACTATGGTGGTGCATTATACTATATGGAGCACTATGAGGAGTGTATTATGCTATATGGAGGACTATGAGGAGTGTATTATGCTATATGGAGGACTGAGCCGTGTATTTTAATATATGGAGGACTATAGAGAGTGTATTATACTATATGGAGGACTGTGGTTCACATTATAATATATGGAGGACTATGGGGTGTATTTTACTAAACAAGTAAAATGCTGCATATTCAGATTGTTTTTGCTGGAACAAAAATCCTTGTTCTCAGCAGCACATCGCCAGCGTAAACTGTAGATGTGCTGCTGATAACATGATACTGTATGGTAATCTGATCTGTTAGTGATCTATTAGTGATCGTTCTGTCCCATCATTATTCCTCAGCTGGTGGAAAGAGACCGGGAAACAAGCATTGAACAAGCGTTTGTTACCATCTTTTCAGTCAGCCATTAAAAGGTATCAACCACTGAGGACTCTCAATTCTAAATATTTTTCTATCTACTGGCTAACACGGTGCCAAGATATATATATATCTTTCCTATATTATACTGTAAACACCGTAGCGTTAGTAGGTCACCCTTTGATTTGGATAATATCTATTTCTGAGATGCATCTTGCTTCTGTGCTTTTAAGACACTGCTACTTGTTTGCTTCTGGGCTCCACTTGCCAGTAGCAGCCCTATCCATCTGAGGCTGACAACATGCTGCCCGTATTCTGCACTATAAACACAAATGTTGTACTTCCTTTTGTTGTGGTTGCCGACCGTTCTCCACCATGATTGCTGTGCTATGTGGATTATTGTCCAGACTGACCTGTACACATGATCTCCGCACCCACATACCCTTTCAGGTGCAGCTACATATATGCTGTAGCGCAATGGCTGACGCCCCTGCATGGTGTCCCCTTCTCCCTCCATGCAGAGATGCTGGCTTACTCACCTCCCCGACCCTGCGGCATGGTTTCCCGGCATGCTACCTGCTGTGGTGCGTGATGCAGGTCACGGTGCCTCCTCTGTTGCTGAGAGGCATTTAGAATAATGTGTACACCTGCTGGTTGGTTCTCAGACAATTGCTGGGATTCATCCTGTATAAAAGACTCCCTCTTCCTTAGGGAGTCTACAAGCAATGAATTTAGGTATTGTTAGTGTGGTGTTCTACCAGTGCAGATGTGAGGTCCCCTGGTCCCGGTGTGGCCAGTGTCCTGAACCTGAATCCCTGGTCCAGGTACGGCCAGTGCCTGAATGTTTTCCCCTGGTCCTGGTGCGGCCAGCCCTGAAACTGAATCTCTGGTCCCAGTCCAGCGATTCATGAATGTTGTCCACTTGTCCTGGAGCGGCCAGTCCTGTTCCCAAAGTCCCCTGATCCCAGTGCAGCCAGTGCCTGAAAGTTGTCTCCTGGTCCCGATGCGGCTAGTCCTGAATTCAAAGTCACTGGTCCCAATGTGGCCAGTCCTGTTCCCGATGTGGCCAGTCCTGTTCCTGAAGTTCCCTTGTCCCAGTGCGTCCAGTGCCTGAACATTGTCCACTGGTCGGTGTCCCTTATCCTGTATCCTAGACCGGTGTGTCTGAACATAGCTGTATTCTGTGTCAGCAAACCTGATCCCTGGGGTCAGCAGCTGCAGTACCGACATCTGCCTAGGAGTGGTACCTGGCGGTTACCTGCAACCCAGTCTGTCTCCACTTTCAGGAGCTCCTGTGAACACCTGGTAGCCGCTTAACTAAGCCCCTTCCTAGGCAGGTCTGGTCCCATGGTAGAGTGGGTCCACAAATCCACTTGCACCACCATTGGGCGTAAAATATGCACTTTCTATGACAGCCATGCTGACGCTGACCACCTTCTGCTGTGCTATTCAAGTACATTGAAGATGGACGATTCACGCAGAGGCAGGACAGACATCTGTCTGAGATGGCTAGCGAATCCTGCACTGAGCAGAGGGTTGGACACGATGACCCTGGAGGTGTCGTCCAACTCTAACATTCTATGATTCTATGATTACATCATTATATGTCATGCGTGTATGATACACACTAGGAACGAAGGTCTGATGATGTGGCCGCAGACACACTCCCTACATTATGCCACCAGGTCACCATGTTCACTGTGTACTTTCTGCATCACCAATAGAATAAAATGTAGAATGATTACATAAATATAGTCACCTCTTTCTGTAAATAAGGGAGAAGGGTTTTCAGATTAATTTGTGGCCCTATGTAGGGGCCAATGGATCCATCTGAGACTCTCATATTGAGCTATGTAGACCAATACACCAAAGCAGCAGAGTCTGAAGTTGATTTTGGGAAGATGAGGCATTCAGCTTACATTGGCTCCTTCATCCTTTCGTATTGGTGATCTAAATCTTTGCAGAACTATGTTATCTTTGATGCATTATTTTTAGTAATGGAGATAGGACCAAAACAACTTGAGGCCCAACAGCCATTTGTCCCATCTATCCTACAAGCATTGCTGAGCTCTCCTATCCAAAATGAGGAGAAAATGATTTTGGTGGTGGACCTAGGGAACAGGTGGGTGTTCTAGGAACACATATACAGTTGAAACTCGTGGCAGAGCATAGAGCTTTTGTGTCCCTGCCTAGCATCTTACTCTGGTAATTCACAAGCTGCATTAGACTAATTACACAGCAGAGATTTGGTGTATGTGCATAGTGCAGGGCAGAAGCCGCGGGTGAGGCATTCGTCTCCTGCAGGACCTGTCAAGCACACTATTTCGCTCTACTTTGTTACAACCCAGAAAGTCTCTCTACTCGCTCAGCGATTCCATGTCCTATTTCTTCCACTGCTGGCACCCTGGATCTACCACTTGGAACTCTCTCACTAGTCCCTCGAACTCAGTCCTGTTTAGGTCCGTTACCTTTGGTATTTGCAAGCTCAGGGTTTCTCGTGACTCGTTGTCCAATTCAAGGACTGCTCTCCGGAAGGCCACTTTGTCTTGGAGGTCATATCAAGATCTCGCTATCCCTGTCCTCAAGTCTCCTTTTCTTCTGTAGATCACTCCAACAGGAGCACTACTCTCTTAACTCTCCAAACCCTATGCAAGTCACTTTCCCTAACACTGAGCCCCTCCCACTATGGGCTAGTCCCAGACATTAACTTTATCTTATTTGATCCTTACATCACTATCTAAACTTCAGTCAACTATCTATCCATATTCTATACACTATGTCCTACACTATACATGATACATTATACACAGTATTTACAAAAGACGCAAGACACTATACATATTACACAATATACCACAACGTGGGGCAGGTACACGACAGCACAGTTGACCATCCTCACGTGGAAGACTTCAGATAACGCAACTTTATCGTGCTGCCAGTGAAAGAGATGTAGGAAGAAGCAGAACGCCATAACTAATTGTGGGAGCAGAGTAATTGAGTTTAATTTTTTAATTGTTATACATGGGGCATGGAACTATAGTGCCAAAAAAGGGGCATTATCATCATATAGAGCCAGGCACAAAGGGGATATTATTCATATACAGAAGCACAGAAGAGGGCATTATTAATATTTTTAAGCTCAAAGGCATCAAATATAGAGGCAAAAAGTGTGCCATTAGCACCGGAGAGGGCACTGTTAACATGTGGAGACACAGAAGGGGCCACTATTAATATATGGAGGCACAGCAGGGGCACTATTAATATATGGAGGCACAGCAGGGGCACTATTAATAAATGGAGGTACAAAAATGTCAGCATCATTATATTATTCCAGCAATAAGTTTATGGTGGCGGTGGTCCAAAAATGATCCTTGTCACTATAGAAATCTAGTTATGTCGCTAGTGGTGGGAACTAGCACCATGAAGGCACGAAGACTGTATAATTTTTTTTTGCAAATATACCTTGCTTATACAACAAGATAAAAACCTTCTTAACAACCAGGTATTATGTACTGGTAGATTCTGCCAGGTCCAGATGGTGACATGAACAGACCCCTATGAAGATTACCGGCTCTATGATTACATCACCTCTACAATTGTGTAATATTCAGTGCACTCGCCAACAAAGCAAAGACTGAACGGACCAATTCAGAATATACCACAGACCTGTAAACTTTACATGTAGGACCCATCACAGGGTAAAACTTCTATTTACAACCTGTAAAGTTCCCCTTTGTGAAGCACTCTCTGTAATGTTAAAAGCAGCATTAAAGGGACGGGAGTGGGGTGGGGGAGAATTTGTAAGGACCACTTTGCAAATTGGGTTTCGTTACCTACTAAGAGAAGGCAGTATATAATGCTAACGCCGATCACAATACTTTATACAGTACGTGTTCACTTAGGACCCGCTGCCAAAAAGAAGTATTGAAGTATTGAGTTGCCTTAATTCTCATTCTGCACTTGTGACTTGCAGGCACGGAGCTTTTAGAGCCATGTCGCTTAGCAACTCCAAAAGCGGCTTTCAGAGGGAATATAATATCAAATAAGTCACAAAAATCCTCTCTAGAGGTTACAACCAAGTACTACGGAAGGGTTAACCTGCAAAGACGAGAAGGCGTAAGTGTTACTCCTAATTACAGCTAATAACTGCTGGCACTTACAAAGCAGAGCAATTAATCGCAGGCATGGCCATCCATAATAAACCGGAGCTTTTCTGTACAACTGGCTGCTATTATAGTTTTCCAACACATCCTGAGACTTCATTATTCTTATATGTGAGCATTATGAAATTGGAGTTTGAGCTACTCCTACATGTGCTTAGTCTTGAGCAACGTGGAGTTTATCCTTTCGTGACCTGGCAAATTTCTAATTTTTGCACTTGTTTTTTCCATCCTCTTCTTCCAAGAGCCATAACTTTTAAACGTTTGCCCCAAAATAACCCTATCATAGCATGTTATTTTGTGGATGAGTTGTAGTTTTTTTTCTTTACCATATATTGTACTGTAAAATGGGGAAAAAATCCCATGTTGGGTGAAGTGGTGAAAAAATGCAATTCCGCCATTGTTTTTTTGGGGGGGTTTCAATTTTACAGTGTTCATTGTCTGGTAAAAATAACCTGGCAACATGACTCCCAAAGTTAGCATATCTATGGTGATTCAAAACTTATAGGTTTTTT
This sequence comes from Ranitomeya imitator, assembly GCF_032444005.1. Lineage (NCBI taxonomy): Eukaryota > Metazoa > Chordata > Amphibia > Anura > Dendrobatidae > Ranitomeya > Ranitomeya imitator. The sequence continues at coordinate 768,201,532 of NC_091284.1, read as the reverse complement.
AATATATTTTAGTTGTTAAATAATTCAGAACTGTGTACAAAAAATAGTTTTGATTCACCGTTTTTTGAGACACCGATTGATCTTTGCGAGGGCTTTTTTTTTGGGGGGGAGGGGGAGCGGTAGTTTGTATTGATACCATTTGGGGGTACATACAATGACTCAAACACTTTTTATTGCAGATTTTTAGGGCTTTGGGGAATTAGGCAATGCAGGAAGTATGGTTTAATTTAGAATATTAAAGGAGTCTGTGTGATTATTTCAATTAAAGTACTTTATTCTGTCCGTGTCTTTATTTACCATAAAACTATAGCATTAGTAATGGAGAGGTGTCTTATAGAAGCCTCTCCATTACTAAGCCGTGGGCTTGATGTCACCGGACAATACAAAGATGACATCAACCCCACAAATATTACCCTGCTTGCCACCGCTACAGGGCAAGTGGTAAGTGCCGGGCAAAGTGCCACAACTGGCGCATCTTTGGATGTGCCAATTGTGGGGCGGCTGCGGGCTGTTAATGGTCCTCACCAGCCTGAGAATAACGGGCCACAGCTGTCTGCTTTTTCCTTGGCTAGTTAAGAAATAAAGGGGGACCCCACACTATCTTTTTTGGAGGAGATCCCACTATTTTTGCTAACCATCCAAGGTAAGCAGACTGCTGCAGCCTGCTATTATCAGGCTGGGAAGGTTCATGGATATTCGATCCTTACCAGCCTGAAATACCAGTCCCAGTAGTCTGCTTTACTCTGGCTGGTTAAAAAATATAGGGGGATCCCACTTTGTTTTTTTTAAATTATTATTTATTTATTAAGGAGGAGGCCTCTGTGCTTTCCTCCCCTTCCTGTGTCGTGTATGTCCGGCTGTGTCACAAGATTCATGATTATGTAAATTAGTTCACATGCGTAGTAAGCTGCGTTCCCGCACTTTAAACGCATGTGATTAGGAAGATAATGCGGTTTTACTGCATCTGATAGTGAATGGGTAATTTACGCAGCGGAGACTGAGCGTCTCCACTACATAAATAGACATGCTGCGGTCTGGAAAGACGCTCCGCATGTCCGTCTCCGCAGGTGATCTGCGGGTGTCCGTGCACGCATAGAGGGCATGGGATTTCTTGAAATCACATCCCCTATGCTGTAACATCGCTGCTGATGTACACAGCGTCCATCCCGCAGCGTTTACTGACCGTGTGCACATACCCCAATATGTCTGCAAACAGGAAATCACTTTTTTTTCCTTCCCAGAAGATAACTTTCAATTAGCTTTATTTCAAGTAACAAAAAAAAAGCATGTAAAAAACAAAAAACGCAGGTGACCTGCCAGTGACCTTAGATGCAGATTTGGTGCAGATTTCATCTGCGTCAAATCCTGAGCAAATACTGAGCCATTCCTGACCATGGGAACATACCCTAAGATATGAACACAAAACCTTAGTAAACAGTGATTCTTTTTAAAGGGAACCTCCCAGAATGAGTTTCCTACCGAGATCAGTGCTAATAGTATGTAGGTCCTAGTACAACAATAAAAATGATACCTTTCTTGTAGTATTCTCGTCAGCCCCGAGAAATTAAGCTTTAAAATCACATACAAACTGGCCTGCAGGTGCTCTCTGAATATATGGACAAGCCTCTCATTGATTTACTTCTCGGTGCAGTTGGAGCGCCCCCAGACACAGGGCCACGCGATTCGGTACCGGGCCTCTCTGGTTCGGTTCTGAGGCTGTCACGGTGGCTAGACCCGGTCTGCGACCCTGCTAAGGGGCATCCAATGAAAGTAGTGAAACAGTCTGTCAGGGGTTCGTGACGCCACCTGTGGTGTTCGGTCAGTGTGACCGACGCTGCTATGGGGTCCGCTGGGGTGATGGAATGGCAGCCGGATGGTATACCTTCCCACAGGTGAAGTATGTCCCCAAGGCTTCCCAGTGGTGTAGGTAGCGATGGTGTGAGGTGCAGTCAATAATGAGGACACAAGGTTGCAGTCTCTTTACCTCTTTACTGAAGGCTTCAGGATGGATCCTCAATCCAGAGTACGTTTAACAAGGCTCTCAGAGACCGGCCGGTCCGATAGGCACATCTAGAGTTTCCTTCGCAGATGGAAATCGTTGCCTACCACTAGCGCCTGTGTGTTGTAGTCCTACCCTGCTGAGCATTCGGAATAGTCCTCACAACTGCTGTTCTCGTTCGTTCGTTCTCTACAGCTCTCTTTCGTTCTCTTTAGTTCCAGATGTTACTAGTTTCTCGTCCCCCAGGTATATTTTGGCTAGGACGCACCTGTATGACGGGAAGGCTTGGAGGTCTTCCGGGACCCTAGAGACGTCCCTCTCCCAATGTTGCCCCCTATGTCTTCTTAGGAAATTTAAGGTAGACAGCCAACATATAATTAACTGTCCAGCGGATATTGAAGTAAGGCCTGAAGTCAGTTACTCCTACGGTGTTCCGGCCACCGACTACGCGCCTCAGTAAGATGTTGCCTCTCTCTCTCTCGGCACGACTCTTACTGGCTCTCCTTTGTGCTTGATCTCGTTTACACTGTTCCACAATATCCTTCCCTTCGTGTCTCTTTCTTAGGATACCGCCGCAGGGTGTGCAGGCGCGGTTCCGTTACATTCTGTTCGCTGGGCACCTGCCAGGTACCCACGCCTAAATTTGGGCAAACAACCGCACTCAGACAATTTTTTGCATCAGAGATGTGAAGTATTTATTTGAGTAACACCACAGTGGTCAACAGAGTTCTGAGGTAACGTTTCGACCCGGAAGGTCTTTCTCAAACCTCACTGAAAAAAACATGAAATAGACTATATTAGAGATGGTGAAACCAAAAAAAAGGTTCAGACAAAATACAGCACAGTCAAAATAATAGAATATCATAGGAGGTAATCAACACAGTGGATGCAATTAACATAAATTAGAGGTGGCCAATACATGCATAGTATGGTAAACATGATAAATGTAACCGTGTTGCCAGATATATAGAGGGATGCTGTATAAGCCTAAAGAAAAAGGGGGGACAAAAAAAGGGGGGGTGGGGGAGGCCTAATACCAAACACAACAAAATGAAGTAAAATAAATAACCATATAGTGTGAGAAAAAAATATATACATATGTACAAATATTACAAAAAACGTGAATGAGGCCCAGAGGAGTATAAATGTAATATGAATATTAGATCAGCGTACAGGCGGGCAGGCAAACGGAGGGCGGTAGGCTTCATAGACAACTGAAAGCATATAGATCTATATAAAAACATTGCACATTGTAAATAGGGGGTAGAGCAAAACTGACCTTAATGAATAGTGATGGAGAAAAGAGGAGAAGGACGATACTTGTCCGGTAAATGGAGACAGAGGCTCCTATAGGGAGTAACAGAGAATGAGGCAAGGCAAAAATACTATAGTGGGGGCCAGAAGCAGAGCCTAATAGACACATACCACAAAAGGTCCAGAGAACAGGAGTACGTAGGTCCAGAACGGCACGGACAGGGCGCAGTGTCCCTAAAAGCACTGTGGATGAGAGACCAGGAGTGAGGATGCTAATAATGTGAAAGGAAAGCAGGGAGCTAAACCAGAGGGAGAGAGTACCTGTGGGTCCTGGAAGGAGGCAGTAGTGTCCGGCATGGTGAATTGTCTGGGGATAAATACCAGCCAGACAGGAAGTGGAGGTGCGAAAGAGAGGCTAGGAACGCACGGTGAGGCGCTGAAACAAGCGCGCACGGGGAGGAGCGAGAGAGAGGCCCGGAACGCACGCTGGAGCGCAGAGAACAGAGCGCACGCGCAGGAAGAAGGAGACGTCTGGCATAAAGGGCCGGCGAAGGACGAGCAGCGGCGCACAGAGGGCAAAGCGCTATGTCGGCGCGTGCGCAGAGTGGACATCATAGGAGCGTGTCAGCACTAAGGGGTCTGTGCTGATGGAAAGGGGAGGGGAAAGGGGATAAGAGACAACAGGCGTACCGAGCTGAAAGATAGAGAGTGAAAGTAGAGATGGCGGTATAAAGCCAGAGGATACTATATGGATTAAATGCAATGATGTATAGAGAAAAAGAGAGAAATAAGGAAAAAAGAAGGAGATAAGTAAAGAATAAGTGGAGAAATAAAGAATAAGTGGAGAAATAAAGTCAGAAATAACAAAATCAATAAAGATAAAATAATGTAATGAAAAAAGGTCAAAATGTGGAATATGGAAAAGAGAACAATACGTAAAATAAAAATAAAAATAAAAACAAAAATAAAAATAAAAATAATAATAGTAAAAATAAAATAAAAATGAAAAAATAAATGAAAAAAATGAAAAAAAATGAAAAAAATGAAAAAATGAAAAAAGGAAAAATATAAAAAATAATAATAGAAAAAAATAGAAAAAAGGAAAGACATTAAAAACTAATGAAATAATAAAAAGAAATAAAAGGATAATAAAAAATCAATAAAAAATCAAAAGTAAAAAATGGAATAAAATACAAAAATAAAACATAAATGGGAGGGGGGGTGGTCGGGCGAGTACTTACCCCCAATGGAAGTAACAGTGTATGGAAATCAGACCGCCTGAAAGTAGGAGATAGGTTAGTGATTATGGAAAGAAAACGAGAGGTCAGCATGCTCTACGAACATAAAAATGGGATAAATGGTACATATGATGGTTAATACAGTTTCACTGATCTTAAATTTGTTGGTATATGTAGCAGCGTTAAAGTTCTGTCATAACAACAATGCAAAATCAAGAGAACCCAGAGCAAGCAGGACAGCACGCAGTCCCATGACGAACAGATATCCGACTAAATTAAATCAGGTCAAGTTCCCTATTCAAACCCTTGGGTGTGAGGGTTTGTAAAGTATAAATCCAATAGGACTCACGTTGCCTAAGCAGTTTAGTGTGATCACCACCCCTCCTGGATTTATACTTTACAAACCCTCACACCCAAGGGTTTGAATAGGGAACTTGACCTGATTTAATTTAGTCGGATATCTGTTCGTCATGGGACTGCGTGCTGTCCTGCTTGATCTGGGTTCTCTTGATTTTGCATTGTTGTTATGACAGAACTTTAACGCTGCTACATATACCAACAAATTTAAGATCAGTGAAACTGTATTAACCATCATATGTATCATTTATCCCATTTTTATGTTCGTAGAGCATGCTGACCTCTCGTTTTCTTTCCATAATCACTAACCTATCTCCTACTTTCAGGCGGTCTGATTTCCATACTCTGTTACTTCCATTGGGGGTAAGTACTCGCCCGACCACCCCCCCTCCCATTTATGTTTTATTTTTGTATTTTATTCCATTTTTTACTTTTGATTTTTTATTGATTTTTTATTATCCTTTTATTTCTTTTTATTATTTCATTAGTTTTTAATGTCTTTCCTTTTTTCTATTTTTTTCTATTATTATTTTTTATATTTTTCCTTTTTTCATTTTTTCATTTTTTTCATTTATTTTTTCATTTTTATTTTATTTTTATTATTATTTTTATTTTTGTTTTTGTTTTTATTTTTATTTTTATTTTACGTATTGTTCTCTTTTCCATATTCCACATTTTGACCTTTTTTCATTACATTATTTTATCTTTATTGATTTTGTTATTTCTGACTTTATTTCTCCACTTATTCTTTATTTCTCCACTTATTCTTTACTTATCTCCTTCTTTTTTCCTTATTTCTCTCTTTTTCTCTATACATCATTGCATTTAATCCATATAGTATCCTCTGGCTTTATACCGCCATCTCTACTTTCACTCTCTATCTTTCAGCTCGGTACGCCTGTTGTCTCTTATCCCCTTTCCCCTCCCCTTTCCATCAGCACAGACCCCTTAGTGCTGACACGCTCCTATGATGTCCACTCTGCGCACGCGCCGACATAGCGCTTTGCCCTCTGTGCGCCGCTGCTCGTCCTTCGCCGGCCCTTTATGCCAGACGTCTCCTTCTTCCTGCGCGTGCGCTCTGTTCTCTGCGCTCCAGCGTGCGTTCCGGGCCTCTCTCTCGCTCCTCCCCGTGCGCGCTTGTTTCAGCGCCTCACCGTGCGTTCCTAGCCTCTCTTTCGCACCTCCACTTCCTGTCTGGCTGGTATTTATCCCCAGACAATTCACCATGCCGGACACTACTGCCTCCTTCCAGGACCCACAGGTACTCTCTCCCTCTGGTTTAGCTCCCTGCTTTCCTTTCACATTATTAGCATCCTCACTCCTGGTCTCTCATCCACAGTGCTTTTAGGGACACTGCGCCCTGTCCGTGCCGTTCCGGACCTACGTACTCCTGTTCTCTGGACCTTTTGTGGTATGTGTCTATTAGGCTCTGCTTCTGGCCCCCACTATAGTATTTTTGCCTTGCCTCATTCTCTGTTACTCCCTATAGGAGCCTCTGTCTCCATTTACCGGACAAGTATCGTCCTTCTCCTCTTTTCTCCATCACTATTCATTAAGGTCAGTTTTGCTCTACCCCCTATTTACAATGTGCAATGTTTTTATATATATCTATATGCTTTCAGTTGTCTATGAAGCCTACCGCCCTCCGTTTGCCTGCCCGCCTGTACGCTGATCTAATATTCATATTACATTTATACTCATCTGGGCCTCATTCACGTTTTTTGTAATATTTGTACATATGTATATATTTTTTTCTCACACTATATGGTTATTTATTTTACTTCATTTTGTTGTGTTTGGTATTAGGCCTCCCCCACCCCCCTTTTTTGTCCCCCCTTTTTCTTTAGGCTTATACAGCATCCCTCTATATATCTGGCAACACGGTTACATTTATCATGTTTACCATACTATGCATGTATTGGCCCCCTCTAATTTATGTTAATTGCATCCACTGTGTTGATTACCTCCTATGATATTCTATTATTTTGACTGTGCTGTATTTTGTCTGAACCTTTTTTTTGGTTTCACCATCTCTAATATAGTCTATTTCATGTTTTTTCAGTGAGGTTTGAGAAAGACCTTCCGGGTCGAAACGTTACCTCAGAACTCTGTTGACCACTGTGGTGTTACTCAAATAAATACTTCACATCTCTGATGCAAAAAATTGTCTGAGTGCGGTTGTTTGCCCAAATTTATGATTGAACTCCAGGTTCAGCCGGCACCAGCTCCATTCCACAGAGTGCACGCCTTTTCCCTCTAATCAGGTACCCACGCCTGACATGGGCCCCCCGTGCCTTCTCCCTGCAACACCCCCTGCCACGGGATGTTGCCTGAATCCAACCCAGTCAGCTTCTGACTAACTTCCTCCCCAGCCCCTAGTTTTACCAGTGTGAGGAGTGGCCCAATAAATAAAGCCTTTTTCTCCCCCTAGTGGCCGGAGTGTGAAGTGTAATGTGTTCTGGTGATACCTGGTCAGGAGAACTCCTTAGTGCCATCAGACGTACCGCTACTCCCCTTAGCGGCAGAGTACCATACTGCAACGACCAGGTCTCTGGGGCGCTGCACTGACACCTCTGATTACTACAAGACAAGTATCATAGACTTTTATTGCAGAGTTTTATCCAACACTCGGATCAAGATTGGACATGTCTCGAATTTGTATGGCCCACTTGGTCTACAAAAAAATTACGGACATGTGAATAGCCCTATAGACTACGAAGTGCTATCCGTGAAAAACCTGGATAACACTGACATGTGAATGAGGCCTTACTTAGCTATGAGAATGTCACGTGCAGATTACATACATTTTTTATCCTGTAGATTTTCCTCATCTCATTCAAGTTTATGGGGAAAATCAACAAACAAGGCCACGTTGACACATTCAGTATTTGGTCAGTATTGTACATCAGTATTTGTCAGGCTCGGACTGGCCCACCGGAGAACCAGAGGATCCTCCGGTGGGCCCTGGCATTGACACCTGCTGGCAGGGCCCCCACTGCTCCAGGGCCCCCACTGCTCCAGCCTCCAGGGCCTTCCCGCCGCCCGCCTTGAAGACGACACTCACCCTGCTCCAGCGATGGTCTCGGCGTCTGCACTGCAGCTCGTCCTGAACGAGCGGTCACGTGACACCGCTCATTAAGACCTTGAATATGCGCATATTCATGACCTTAAATGAGCAGTGTCACATGACCGCTCAAGCAGGAAGAAGGTGCTGCGCCCGTGCGCCGGCAACTGGAGTCGGGACAGAGCGCGAGGGATGTCGGCACGGCCGTGCAGTGGGACAGGTGAGTACTGTATGAGGGACGGGGGGGATGAAGGAGGACATAAGCTGGCGCGCCAGGCGGGAGCGGATGCGGATGCGGAGAGGTAAGCCATGCATACAGGGGCGGACTATGAGCCATGCATACAGTAACGGGGGAATATAAGCCATGCATACAAGGGGGAATATAAGCTATGCATACAGTAACGGGGGGATATGAGCCATGTCTACAGGGGAGAATATAAGCCATGCATACAGGGGGAAATATGAGCCATACATACAGGGGGGGAGATATGAGCCATGCATAGGGGGGCGGAATATGAACTATACATACAGGGGGGATATGAGCCATGCATACAGGAGGGGGGGATATGAGCCATACATACAGGGGGGGATATGAGCCATGCATAGGGGGGGAATATGAGCCATGCATACAGGAGGGGTGAATATGAGCCATGCACACAGGTGGGGGGGAATATGAGCCATACATACATGGGGAGATATGAGTCATGCATACAGGAGGGGTAATATGAGCTATGTATGTGGGATGGGAGGGAGATGAACCATGCATACAGGAGGGGGGCCGTTATACAGTATGGAGCATCATGTGTGGCCGTTATACAGTATGGAGCATCATGTGTGGCCGTTATACAGTATGGAGCATCATGTGTGGCCGTTATACAGTATGGAGCATCATTTGTGGCCATTATACAGTATTGAGCATTATGTGGGATCATTATACAGTATGACGCATCATGTGTGGCCGTTATACAGTATGGAGCATCATGTGTGGCCGTTATACAGTATGGAGCATCATGTGTGGCCGTTATACAGTATGGAGCATCATTTGTGGCCATTATACAGTATTGAGCATTATGTGGGATCATTATACAGTATGGCGCATCATGTGTGGCCGTTATACAGTATGGAGCATCATGTGTGGCCGTTATACAGTATGGAGCATCATGTGTGGCCGTTATACAGTATGGAGCATCATTTGAGGCCATTATACAGTATTGAACATTATGTGGGATCATTATACAGCATGGAGAACTGTGTGGCCATTATACAGTATAGAGCACTATGTGTGGGTGGTCATTATACAGTATGGAGCAATGTGTGGCCATTATACCCATTATACACTATGGAGCATCGTGTGTGGCCATTATACAGTATTGAGCATCATGTGTGGCCATTATACAGTATTGAGCATCATGTGTGACCATTATACACTATGGAGCATCATGTGTGGCCATTATACAGTATGGAGAACTGTGTGTGGCCATTATACAGTATGGAGAACTGTGTGTGGCCATTATACAGTATTGAGCATCATGTGTGGTGGCCGTTATACAGTATGGAGCATCATGTGCGGTCATTATACAGTATGGAGCATCATGTATGGCCATTATACAGTATGGAGCATCATGTGTGGCCGTTATACAGTATTGAGCATCATGTGTGGACATTATACAGTATGGAGCACTGTGTGGCCATATTTTTGTTTGCTTATAATTATTGTATATAAAACAGTGTGATCAGCAGTGCTAAATGGCTGCGGTTGGGACGTGGATATGGGTGTGACTAGTTGTGAAATGGGTGTAGTCAGAGGCGTGGCCTAAAATTTGCCACGGCGCACTACGCGCGCCGCAAACTTTATACCTCCTTCCCTTCTTCAAAAGTTGGGAGGTATGGTACCGCATCTGCCAGATCACGGCAAGTGCCGGAAATCCCATAGGGAATGAATGAGGCCGAACGCAGTGTTGCCGTAAGTGATCCGTTACATGGCAGATGCAGAAAAACTGCCGGATCTGCAGCAAAAGGCGACTTTCACATCAGTGATTCTTGCCAAAGTCACTGCCGATAGTGTCATATTCACCAAAGGGGGAGGCAGCACTAAAAGTGCCTAGGGCAGCAGAAACTCTAAATATGGCCCTGGGGGGCTACATTATATTCTGTGGGGGGACTGCATTATACTCAGGGTACTACATTATATTATGGGGGTCTACATCATACTATATGAGGGGTTACAGTGTACTCTATGGGAGGCTGCATTATATTCTGTGTTGGGCTGCATTATTCTCTCAGGGGACTACATAATATTATGGGGGCTACATCATACTATATGAGGGGGCTACAGTATACTCTATGGGGGGGCTGCATTATATTCTGTGGTGGAACTGCATTCTCTCAGGGGACTACATTATATTCTGTGGTGGGTGGCATTATACTATATGAGGGGGGGGCTGCATTATACACTATGGGGTGCTACATTATATTCTATGGTGGGGACTGCGTCATACCTGAGAGGGTTGCATTATATTTTGTGGGGTGCTGCATTATATTCTATGAGAGGGGACTGCATTATATTTTATGAGGGGGCTACATCATATTCTGTGAGGGTGCTACCCCAACCCTTGCTACATTATTAAGACGTGAACTACCTTATATTATACCCTGATATTAGCGCTTTTTACCGCACAATTGGTGGTCTTGTATCTATTTCTATGTAGCTACATAGTGGGCCCCAAGAATGATTTTCTCTGGTGGGCCCAAGGTGCTCCAGTCCTACGCTGGTATTTGTAATACAAAATCAGGAGTAGAACAGTCAGAGGAAAAGTATAATAGAAACACGTCACCACTTATTACTTTATTTTTCACCCACTCCTGGTTTAGGATTACAAATACTGATGAAAAAATACTGACTAAATACTATTTGACACAATAAAAATTGACATGTTGTGGATTTAAAAAAAATGCATTGCAGGTTAGTCTATGCTGTGTAAGAATGAAGTAAAGTGAGTATGAGATTTTTATAAATCCCATCCACTTTGCTGGAATTGTAGGACATTGCGTTATTTGAACAGTGAAAATATGCAGCATCAAAAACTCAACAAAAACTTATTGCGGAAACATAACCTTACAGTTTAGTTAAGTAGAGAGATCACAGTACCTGGACTGCACTTGAAATGAGGAATATTTGATGGTATAAATTAGAGGTTTTTATTAACCAACACGTTTTGGCACCAGACTGGCGTCTTTTTCAAGGTACAAAAACAAATGTCAAAAATGATACATGTGGTTTCCTGAAGAAGAAGTAGACTTGTACTTCAAAACGCGTTGAAATATACCAAACATTTTACTACACTGGGATATACAGTATGTTTTAAATCCTGTCGGCAGTGCGGAGACTATCCACAAACCCCTTCTAAACTATTCATGGCAAAAAGTAACAGACCGATCTCAGACAACATTCTGATAAGAAAACCTGATGAACGTTGGACCAGCTTTTATGTATGAGGGAAATCACTGATGCCTGAATGAGTCCTAATAATACAATTTAAAGCTCACAATCTACGTTCCCTATCAGTATGTCTTTCGAATGTGGGAGGAAGCAGGAGGAAACCCACGCAAATGCGGAGAGAACATGCAAACTCCTAGCAGATGTTGTCCTTCATGGGATTCGATCCCAGGTCCTCAGTGCTACAAGGCCAAAGTGCTAACCATGAGATGAAGCATTACAGCAGAAGTGTGGCGATTGGGTAGCTATAAAAAGTTATTGTGAGGAAGTGGGATTTATGAGAGCACATGGGAATGTATTTAATGAACTTAAAAACACAGATGCAAAAAGAAATAGGGAAACACGTGACTGATCAAAGGGAAGTCCAACAATGATCAATTGGGCAACTATGGAGAAAGAGGAATGAGAGATCTAAATATAACATTTTTTGATGCAACTGACATTCTGCAGAAAGACATCTGGACGATCAGAATGGACACATAATCTGATGATCTTGTGTTTTAGCTCTGACATAGTAGTGGTTGTGAAAAAAACTTCCTAAAATTGACAAATTGTAAGGTTACTAAGGATAGGCTGGGATAGAAAAGTGCAATATAGCAATACTGGAAGAGAAATGAGAGTGGGTAAGAATGATGGTAGTGCTCCCCTAGATGTGTGTACACAGCACAAATAAGAGCAATATAAATCTGTGGCTGCAAGAAAAATTCTTCCAGATAGCAATTCACTTTCGCGAGAGATCATGGTACCTGGGCTGCGCTTGTGGAAATGAACGCCATATCGCTCTATCATCTATATCCTTATATACAGTTGTGCTCAATAGTTTACATACCCCAGCAGCATTTTGGCTTTCTTGGCCTTTTTTCAGAGAATGTGAATGATAACAACAAAACGTTTTCTCCACTCATGGTTAGTGGTTGGTTGAAGCCATTTATTGTCAAACTACAGAGTTTTCTCTTTTTAAATCATAATGACAAACCAAAACATCCAAATGACCCTGATCAAAAGTTCACATACCCCATTTCTTAAAGGGACTCTGTCACCTCAAATTGGCGGGATATTTAAATGACTTTTTACCTGTCCGATGGGCAGCATTTCTGTCATGATCCCAATGGCAGGGGATCACAAAAGGACAAGCACAAAAAACAAAACAAGCTCTAGGGTGATGGAAACTGAGCTGACCGCGATCCTGAACCTCAACACAAAACTAGCTGTAGCCGGGGAACGTGCCTACGATGATTCTAGACGTCTCGCGCCAGCCGAAGAACTAACTTTCCCTATTAGAAGAAACACAGACCTCTCTTGCCTCCAGAGAAACACCCCACAGAAATAGCAGCCCCCCACATGTAATGACGGTGAAATGAGAGGAAAGCACATACGTAGTTATGAAAACAGATTCAGCAAAATGAGGCCCGCTAAAGCTAGATAGCAGAGGATACAAAAGTGAACTGCGCGGTCAGCGAAAAACCCTACAAAAAACCATCCTGAAATTACTTGAACTCATGTTCCAACTCATGGAACATGAGGAGTAATATCAGCCCACTAGAGCAACCAGCAAAAAGGAATCACATATCTGCAAGCTGGACTAAGACAAAAATTAAGCAAAACGTGGAACAGGAAAATCAAAAACTTAGCTTGTCCTGAAGAATACAGAAGCGGGAAGCAGAGGTAACAAGACACACTGATTACATTGATAGCCGGCGAGGAAATGACAAGAAAGCCAGGTTAAATAGGAAACTCCCATATCCTGATAGAACAGGTGGACACCAGAGACCGCAGAGAACACAAGTCACCCAGTACCATCTGTAACCACCAGAGGGAGCCCAAAAACAGAATCCACAACAGTACCCCCCCTTGAGGAGGGGTCACCGAACCCTCACGAGAACCACCAGGGCGACCAGGATGAGCCCTATGAAATGCACGGACCAAATCAGCAGCATGAACATCAGAGGCAACCACCCAAGAATTATCCTCCTGACCATAACCCTTCCACTTGACCAAATATTGGAGTTTCCGTCTGGAAACACGAGAATCCAAGATCTTCTCCACAACATACTCCAATTCTCCCTCCACCAGCACCGGAGCAGGAGGCTCAAGCGAAGAAACAACAGGTACCTCATACTTCCGCAACAACGACCGATGGAGCACATTATGAATAGCAAACGATGCCGGGAGATCCAAACGAAACGACACCGGGTTAAGAATTTCCAAGATCCTATAGGGACCGATGAACCGAGGCTTGAACTTAGGAGAAGAGACCTTCATAGGAACAAAACGAGAAGACAACCACACCAAGTCCCCAACACGAAGTCGAGGACCCACGCGGCGACGGCGATTAGCAAACTGCTGAGCCCTCTCCTGCGACAACTTCAAATTGTCCACCACATGACTCCAAATCTGATGCAACCTATCCACCACCATGTCCACTCCAGGACAATCAGAAGGCTCCACCTGACCAGAGGAAAAACGAGGATGAAACCCCGAATTACAAAAGAAAGGAGAAACCAAGGTAGCAGAACTAGCCCGATTATTAAGGGCAAATTCGGCAAGCGGCAAAAAGGTAACCCAGTCATCTTGATCAGCAGAAACAAAACACCTTAAATAAGTTTCCAAGGTCTGATTAGTTCGTTCCGTCTGGCCATTCGTCTGAGGATGGAATGCAGACGAAAAGGACAAATCAATGCCCATCTTAGCACAGAACGTCCGCCAAAATCTAGACACAAACTGGGATCCCCTGTCAGAAACGATGTTCTCCGGAATCCCATGCAAACGAACCACGTTCTGAAAAAAACAGAGGGACCAACTCAGAGGAGGAAGGCAACTTAGGCAAGGGTACCAGATGAACCATCTTGGAAAAGCGGTCACGCACAACCCAGATGACAGACATTTTTTGAGAGACAGGGAGATCCGAAATAAAGTCCATGGAAATGTGCGTCCAAGGCCTCTTCGGAATAGGCAAAGGTGACAACAATCCACTGGCCCGAGAACAGCAAGGCTTAGCCCGAGCGCAAACTTCACAAGACTGCACAAAAGAACGCACATCCCTCGACAAGGAAGGCCACCAAAAAGACCTGGCCACCAAGTCTCTAGTACCAAATATTCCAGGATGACCTGCCAACGCAGAAGAATGGACCTCGGAGATGACTCTACTGATCCAATTATCCGGAACAAACAGTCTTTCAGGCGGACAACGATCAGGTTTATCCGCCTGAAACTCCTGCAAAGCACGTCGCAAGTCTGGGGAGACAGCCGACAAAATCACCCCATCCCTAAGGATACCAGTGGGCTCAGAATTTCCAGGGGAGTCAGGCACAAAACTCCTAGAAAGAGCATCCGCCTTCACATTCTTTGAACCTGGCAGGTATGAAACCACAAAATCGAAACGGGAGAAAAACAGTGACCAACGAGCCTGTCTAGGATTCAGACGCTTGGCAGACTCAAGGTAAATCAGATTTTTGTGATCAGTCAAGACCACCACACGATGTCTAGCACCCTCAAGCCAATGACGCCACTCCTCAAATGCCCACTTCATGGCCAAAAGCTCCCGATTACCAACATCATAATTCCACTCAGTGGGCGAAAACTTTCTAGAAAAGAACGCACATGGCTTCATCACTGAGCAATCGGAGCTTCTCTGTGACAAAACCGCCCCCGCTCCAATCTCGGAAGCATCAACCTCAACCTGAAAAGGAAGCGAAACATCTGGCTGACGCAACACAGGAGCAGAAGAAAACCGGCGCTTAAGTTCCTGAAAGGCCTCCACAGCCGCAGGAGACCAATCAGCAACATCAGCACCCTTCTTAGTCAAATCCGTCAAAGGCTTAACAACACTAGAAAAATTAGTTATGAAACGACGATAAAAATTAGCAAAGCCCAAGAACTTCTGTAGACTCTTAAGAGATGTAGGCTGCGTCCAGTCACAAATAGCCTGAACCTTGACGGGATCCATCTCAATAGTAGAAGGGGAAAAAATATACCCCAAAAAAGAAATCTTCTGGACTCCAAAGAGACACTTTGAACCTTTTACAAACAAAGAATTGGCCCGCAGGACCTGAAACACCTTCCTGACCTGCTGAACATGGGACTCCCAGTCATCCGAAAAAACCAAAACATCATCCAAATACACAATCATAAATTTATCCAGATATTCACGGAAAATATCGTGCATAAAGGACTGGAAGACAGAAGGAGCATTAGAAAGTCCAAAAGGCATCACCAAATACTCAAAATGGCCCTCAGGCGTATTAAATGCGGTTTTCCACTCATCACCCTGCTTTATCCGCACAAGATTATACGCACCCCGAAGATCAATCTTAGTGAACCATTTAGCCCCCTTAATGCGAGCGAACAAATCAGTCAACAATGGCAAAGGATACTGATATTTAACTGTAATCTTATTCAAAAGACGGTAATCTATACAAGGCCTCAAGGAACCATCTTTTTTGGCCACAAAAAAAAAACCTGCTCCCAAAGGGGACGAAGATGGACGGATATGTCCCTTTTCCAAGGACTCCTTAACATAATCCCGCATAGCAGTATGCTCTGGCACTGACAGATTGAACAAACGACCTTTAGGAAATTTACTGCCAGGAATCAAATCTATAGCACAATCGCAATCCCTGTGAGGAGGAAGCGAATTGAGCTTAGGCTCCTCAAAAACATCCCGATAATCAGACAAAAATACCGGAACCTCAGAAGGAGTAGATGAAGCGATAGAAATCGGAGGTGCATCATCATGAACCCCCTGACATCCCCAGCTTAACACAGACATCGTTTTCCAGTCCAAGACTGGGTTATGAGTTTGTAACCATGGCAGACCAAGCACTAAGACATCATGTAAATTATACAGTACCAGGAAGCGAATCACCTCTGTTATGAAGGCAATCCAGTAACACAGTGTGCCAGTAATCAGAGCACATACAGTGATCTGACAAAAACCCAAAAACAATAGAACGAGCTCTGAGACGTGGAATCTCTGTAGACCGCAATACCTGAACCTATCCTACACACAACTAAAGGCGGCTGTGGATTGCGCCTGACACTACCTATGCAACTCGGCACAGCCTGAGGAACTGACTAGCCTGAAGATAGAAATACAAGCCTGACTTGCCTCAGAGAAATACCCCAAAGGAAAAGGCAGCCCCCCACATATAATGACTGTTAGCAAGATGAAAAGACAAAACGTAGGGATGAACTAGATTCAGCAAAGTGAGGCCCGATATTCTAGATAGAGCGAGGATAGCAAAGAGAACTTTGCAGTCTACAAAAAACCCTAAAGCAAAAAACCATGCAAAGGGGCAAAAAGACCCACCGTGCCGAACTAACGGCACGGCGGTACACCCTTTGCGTCTCAGAGCTTCCAGCAAAAACGAATAGACAAGCTGGACAGAAAAAACAGCAACAAAAGCAAAGAAGCACTTATCTAAGCAGAGCAGCAGGCCACAGGAAAGATCCAGAAGCTCAGATCCAACACTGGAACATTGACAAGGAGCAAGGAAGACAGAATCAGGTGGAGTTAAATAACAAGGCAGCCAACAAGCTCACCAGAACACCTGAGGGAGGAAGCCCAGAAGCTGCAGTACCACTTGTGACCACAGGAGTGAATTCAGCCACAGAATTCACAACAGTACCCCCCCCCTTGAGGAGGGGTCACCGAACCCTCACCAGAGCCCCCAGGCCGACCAGGATGAGCCACATGAAAGGCACGAACAAGATCTGGAGCATGGACATCAGAGGCAAAAACCCAGGAATTATCTTCCTGAGCATAACCCTTCCATTTATCCAGATACTGGAGTTTCCGTCTAGAGACACGAGAATCCAAAATTTTCTCCACAATATACTCCAATTCCCCCTCCACCAAAACAGGGGCAGGAGGCTCAACAGATGGAACCATAGGTGCCACGTATCTCCGCAACAACGACCTATGGAATACATTATGTATGGAAAAGGAGTCCGGGAGGGTCAGACAAAAGGACACAGGATTGAGAATCTCAGAAATCCTATACGGACCAATAAAACGAGGTTTAAATTTAGGAGAGGAAACCTTCATAGGAATATGACGAGAAGATAACCAAACCAGATCCCCAACACGAAGTCGGGGACCCACACGGCGTCTGCAATTAGCGAAAAGTTGAGCCTTCTCCTGGGACAAGGTCAAATTGTCCACTACCTGAGTCCAGATCTGCTGCAACCTGTCCACCACAGAATCCACACCAGGACAGTCCGAAGACTCAACCTGTCCTGAAGAGAAACGAGGATGGAACCCAGAATTGCAGAAAAATGGAGAGACCAAGGTAGCCGAGCTGGCCCGATTATTAAGGGCGAACTCAGCCAACGGCAAAAAGGACACCCAATCATCCTGGTCTGCAGAAACAAAACATCTCAGATATGTTTCCAAGGTCTGATTGGTTCGTTCGGTCTGGCCATTAGTCTGAGGATGGAAAGCCGAGGAAAAAGATAGGTCAATGCCCATCCTACCACAAAAGGCTCGCCAGAACCTTGAAACAAACTGGGAACCTCTGTCAGAAACAATATTCTCAGGAATGCCATGCAAACGAAGCACATGCTGGAAGAACAAAGGCACCAAATCAGAGGAGGAAGGCAATTTAACCAAGGGCACCAGATGGACCATTTTAGAAAAGCGATCACAGACCACCCAAATGACTGACATCTTTTGAGAAACGGGAAGGTCAGAAATGAAATCCATCGAAATATGTGTCCAAGGCCTCTTCGGGACCGGCAAGGGCAAAAGCAACCCACTGGCACGTGAACAGCAGGGCTTAGCCCTAGCACAAATCCCACAGAATTGCACAAAAGTACGTACATCCCGTGACAGAGATGGCCACCAGAAGGATCTAGCCACTAACTCTCTGGTACCAAAGATTCCTGGATGACCAGCCAACACCGAACAATGAAGTTCAGAGATAACTTTACTAGTCCACCTATCAGGGACGAACAGTTTCTCGGCCTGACAACGATCAGGTTTATTAGCCTGAAATTTTTGCAACACTCGCCGCAAATCAGGGGAGATGGCAGACACAATGACTCCTTCCTTGAGGATACTCGCCGGCTCAGATAAACCCAGAGAGTCGGGCACAAAACTCCTAGACAGAGCATCCGCCTTCACATTTTTAGAGCCCGGAAGGTACGAAATCACAAAATCGAAGCGAGCAAAAAATAACGACCAACGGGCCTGTCTAGGATTCAAGCGCTTGGCAGACTCGAGATAAGTAAGGTTCTTATGATCAGTCAATACCACCACGCGATGCTTAGCTCCTTCAAGCCAATGACGCCACTCCTCGAATGCCCACTTCATGGCCAGCAACTCTCGGTTGCCCACATCATAATTACGCTCAGCAGCAGAAAACTTCCTGGAAAAGAACGCACATGGTTTCAACACTGAGCAACCAGAACCTCTCTGTGACAAAACCGCCCCTGCTCCAATCTCAGAAGCATCAACCTCGACCTGGAACGGAAGAGAAACATCTGGTTGACACAACACAGGGGCAGAACAAAAACGACGCTTCAATTCCTGAAAAGCTTCCACAGCAGCAGAAGACCAATTAACCAAATCAGCACCCTTCTTGGTCAAATCGGTCAATGGTTTGGCAATGCTAGAAAAATTACAGATGAAGCGACGATAAAAATTAGCAAAGCCCAGGAACTTTTGCAGACTTTTCAGAGATGTCGGCTGAGTCCAATCCTGGATGGCTTGGACCTTAACCGGATCCATCTCGATAGTAGAAGGGGAAAAGATGAACCTCAAAAATGAAACTTTCTGCACACCGAAGAGACACTTAGATCCCTTCACGAACAAAGAATTAGCACGCAGGACCTGGAAAACCATTCTGACCTGCTTCACATGAGACTCCCAATCATCTGAGAAGATCAAAATGTCATCCAAGTAAACAATCAGGAATTTATCCAGATACTCACGGAAGATGTCATGCATAAAAGACTGAAAAACAGATGGAGAATTGGCAAGTCCGAACGGCATCACTAGATACTCAAAATGACCCTCGGGCGTATTAAATGCCGTTTTCCATTCATCTCCTTGCCTGATTCTCACCAGATTATACGCACCACGAAGATCTATCTTAGTGAACCAACTAGCCCCCTTAATCCGAGCAAACAAGTCAGATAACAATGGCAAGGGATACTGAAACTTAACAGTGATCTTATTAAGAAGGCGGTAATCAATACACGGTCTCAGCGAACCATCCTTCTTGGCTACAAAAAAGAACCCTGCTCCCAGTGGTGATGACGATGGGCGAATATGTCCCTTCTCCAGGGATTCCTTCACATAACTGCGCATAGCGGTGTGTTCAGGCACGGATAAATTAAATAAACGACCTTTAGGGAATTTACTACCAGGAATCAAATTGATAGCACAATCACAATCCCTATGCGGAGGTAGGGCATCGGACTTGGGCTCTTCAAATACATCCTGATAATCAGACAAGAACTCTGGAACCTCAGAAGGAGTGGATGACGAAATAGACAAAAATGGAACATCACCATGTACCCCCTGACAACCCCAGCTGGATACCGACATAGAGTTCCAATCCAATACTGGATTATGGGTTTGTAGCCATGGCAACCCCAACACGACCACATCATGCAGATTATGTAGCACCAGAAAGCGAATAACTTCCTGATGTGCAGGAGCCATGCACATGGTCAGCTGGGCCCAGTACTGAGGTTTATTCTTGGCCAAAGGTGTAGCATCAATTCCTCTCAACGGAATAGGACACCGCAAAGGCTCCAAGAAAAACCCACAACGTTTAGCATAATCCAAATCCATCAGATTCAGGGCAGCGCCTGAATCCACAAACGCCATGACAGAATACGATGACAAAGAGCATAACAAGGTAATGGACAGAAGGAATTTGGATTGTACAGTACCAAT
This sequence comes from Ranitomeya imitator, assembly GCF_032444005.1. NCBI lineage: Eukaryota > Metazoa > Chordata > Amphibia > Anura > Dendrobatidae > Ranitomeya > Ranitomeya imitator. The sequence goes on along the minus strand of NC_091284.1, from coordinate 768,181,219 downwards.
GACGGCAGACCTATCGAACCGCTTAGTGCGCTTAGGACAATCAGAAATAGCATGAGTGGAATCACCACAGTAGAAACACAGACCATTCAGACGTCTGTGTTCTTGCCGTTCAACTCTGGTCATAGTCCTATCGCACTGCATAGGCTCAGGTTTAATCTCAGACAATACCGCCAGATGGTGCACAGATTTACGCTCGCGCAAGGGACGACCGATCTGAATGGCCAAAGACATAGACTCATTCAAACCAGCAGTCATAGGAAAACCCACCATGACATCCTTAAGAGCCTCAGAGAGACCCTTTCTGAACAAAGCTGCCAGCGCAGATTCATTCCACAGAGTGAGTACTGACCACTTCCTAAATTTCTGACAATATACTTCTATATCATCCTGACCCTGGCACAAAGCCAGCAAATTTTTCTCAGCCTGATCCACTGAATTAGGCTCATCGTACAGCAATCCGAGCGCCAGGAAAAACGCATCGACACCACTCAATGCAGGGTCTCCTGGCGCAAGAGAAAATGCCCAGTCCTGAGGGTCGCCGCGCAAAAAAGAAATAATAATCAAAACCTGTTGAACTGAATTACCAGAAGAATGAGGTTTCAAGGCCAGAAATAGCTTACAATTATTTTTGAAGCTCAGAAACTTAGTTCTATCACCAAAAAACAAATCAGGAATAGAAATTCTTGGTTCTAGCATAGATTTCTGATCAATTGTATCTTGAATCTTTTGTACATTTATAACGAGATTATCCATTGAAGAGCACAGAGCCTGAATATCCATGTCCACAGCTGTGTCCTGAAGCACCCTAATGTCTAGGGGAAAAAAAAGACTGAACACAGAGCTGAGAAAAAAAAATGATGTCAGAACTTCTTTTTTCCCTCTATTGAGAATCATTAGTTTTGGCTCCTTGTACTGTTATTAAGGCAATCCAGTAACACAGTGTGCCAGTAATCAGAGCACATACAGTGATCTGACAAAAACCCAAAAACAATAGAACGAGCTCTGAGACGTGGAATCTCTGTAGACCGCAATACCTGAACCTATCCTACACACAACTAAAGGCGGCTGTGGATTGCGCCTGACACTACCTATGCAACTCGGCACAGCCTGAGGAACTGACTAGCCTGAAGATAGAAATACAAGCCTGACTTGCCTCAGAGAAATACCCCAAAGGAAAAGGCAGCCCCCCACATATAATGACTGTTAGCAAGATGAAAAGACAAAACGTAGGGATGAAATAGATTCAGCAAAGTGAGGCCCGATATTCTAGATAGAGCGAGGATAGCAAAGAGAACTTTGCAGTCTACAAAAAACCCTAAAGCAAAAAACCACGCAAAGGGGCAAAAAGACCCACCGTGCCGAACTAACGGCACGGCGGTACACCCTTTGCGTCTCAGAGCTTCCAGCAAAAACGAATAGACAAGCTGGACAGAAAAAACAGCAACAAAAGCAAAGAAGCACTTATCTAAGCAGAGCAGCAGGCCACAGGAAAGATCCAGAAGCTCAGATCCAACACTGGAACATTGACAAGGAGCAAGGAAGACAGAATCAGGTGGAGTTAAATAACAAGGCAGCCAACGAGCTCACCAGAACACCTGAGGGCAGCGCCTGAATCCACATAGGCATCGACGGAAATGGCTGATCATGAACAAATCAGAGTCACAGACAGAATGAACTTAGACTGTAAAGTACTAATGGCAACAGACTTATCAACCTTTTTTGTGCGTTTAGAGCATGCTGATATAACATGAGCTGAATCACCACAATAAAAACACAACCCATTTTTCCGCCTATAGTTTTGCCGTTCACTTCTGGACTGAATTCTATCACATTGCATTGTCTCAGGTGCCTGTTCAGAAGACACCGCCAAATGGTGCACAGGTTTGCGCTCCCGTAAACACCGATCAATCTGAATAGCCATAGTCATAGACTCATTCAGACCTGTAGGCGCAGGGAACCCCACCATGACATCTTTAATGGCCTCAGAAAGGCCATCTCTGAATCTTGCAGCCAGGGCGCACTCATTCCACTGAGTAAGCACCGACCATTTCCGAAATTTCTGACAATATATTTCTGCTTCATCTTGCCCCTGAGAGAGAGCCAATAAAGCTTTTTCAGCCTGAATCTCTAGGTTAGGTTCCTCATAGAGCAAACCCAATGCCAGAAAAAACGCATCCACATTGAGCAACGCAGGATCCCCTGGTGCCAATGCAAATGCCCAATTCTGAGGGTCACCCCGCAGGAAAGATATAACAATCTTGACTTGCTGAGCAGGGTCTCCAGAAGAGCGAGATTTCAAAGAAAGAAACAACTTGCAATTGTTCCTAAAATTCAGAAAACTAGATCTATCTCCAGAAAAAAAACTCTGGGATAGGAATTCTAGGTTCAGACATAGGAGCATGTACAACAAAATCTTGTATATTTTGAACCTTAGCAGCAAGATTATTCAGGCTGGAAGCCAAACTCGGGACGTCCATGATAAACAGCTGAGGTCAGAGCCATTCAAGGATTAAGAGGAGGTAAGACGCAGCCAGGCTGCAATTAAGGCTATGCAGCAAACTCTGAGGGAAAAAAAAAAAAACTTCCTCAGACTACTTTTCCTCCTACTTCAGCCAATACGATTACCACTTTTTGGCCGGCTATACTGTCATGATCCCAATGGCAGGGGATCACAAAAGGACAAGCACAAAAAACAAAACAAGCTCTAGGGTGATGGAAACTGAGCTGACCGCGATCCTGAACCTCAACACACAACTAGCTGTAGCCGGGGAACGTGCCTACGATGATTCTAGACGTCTCGCGCCAGCCGAAGAACTAACTTTCCCTATTAGAAGAAACACAGACCTCTCTTGCCTCCAGAGAAACACCCCACAGAAATAGCAGCCCCCCACATGTAATGACGGTGAAATGAGAGGAAAGCACATACGTAGTTATGAAAACAGATTCAGCAAAATGAGGCCCGCTAAAGCTAGATAGCAGAGGATACAAAAGTGAACTGCGCGGTCAGCGAAAAACCCTACAAAAAACCATCCTGAAATTACTTGAACTCATGTTCCAACTCATGGAACATGAGGAGTAATATCAGCCCACTAGAGCAACCAGCAAAAAGGAATCACATATCTGCAAGCTGGACTAAGACAAAAATTAAGCAAAACGTGGAACAGGAAAATCAAAAACTTAGCTTGTCCTGAAGAATACAGAAGCGGGAAGCAGAGGTAACAAGACACACTGATTACATTGATAGCCGGCGAGGAAATGACAAGAAAGCCAGGTTAAATAGGAAACTCCCATATCCTGATAGAACAGGTGGACACCAGAGACCGCAGAGAACACAAGTCACCCAGTACCATCTGTAACCACCAGAGGGAGCCCAAAAACAGAATCCACAACACATTTCATCTTCTTTTCTCCACCCCATCCGTCCCTGTTGTCCGCAATATGTTAGTGAATTAGAGTACTTGTGCTCCATAGTTGTCTCGTACACAATGCAATCTTCAGTTGCGTACGCGCAGTATGCTTTGCCCAACTGCGGGCAAAGCCGAAAAGCATTACTGCGCATGCGCTCGCGCACTATGTCCCGCAACACAGCAAAATACTTCCGGGACATAGTGCGCGGGCGCATGCGCAGTAATGCTTTTCAGCTTTGCCCGCAGATGGGCAAAGCATACTGCGCGTACGCAACCAAAGATTGCATTGTGCACGAGACAACTATGGAGCACAAGAACTCTAATTCACTAACATATTGCGGACAACAGGGACGGACGGGGTGGAGAAATGAAGATGAAACGCCGACAATTGGACAGGTAAAAAGTCATTTAAATATCCCGCCAATTTGAGATGACAGAGTCCCTTTAATACCGTGTATTGCCCCTTCTAACATCAATGACAGCTTGACGTCTTTTGTATTAGTTGTTGATGAGGATCTTTATTTTCTCAGATGGTAAAGCTGCCCCCTCTTCTTGGCAAAAAGCCTCCAGTTCCTGTAAATTCCTGGGCTGTCTAGCATGAACTGCATGCTGGAGATCTTTCCAGAGTGGCTCAATGATATTGAGGTCAGGCGACTGAGGTGGCCACTCCAGAACCTTCACTTTGTTCTGCTGTAGCCAATGACAGGTGGACTTGGCCTTGTGTTTTGGATTGTTGCCATGTGGGAACGTGCAAATACGGCCCATGCACAGCTTCCGGGCTGATGAGTACAAATTTGCCTCCAGTATTTGCTGATAACATGCTGCATTCATCTTTCCTTCAGCTTTGACCAAGTTTCCTGTGCATTTGTTGCTCAGACATCCCCAAAACATCAGCGATCCTCCTCCCTGCTTTACAGTATGAATGGTCTTCCATTCATCATAGGCCTTGTTGACCTCTCTCCAAATGTAATGTTTATGGTTAAGGCCAAAAAATTAAATTTTGGTCTCATCACTCCAAATTACCATGAGGCTTGTATCTGTGCTACTGTCACGATCCTATTTTGGATTTGTGGCAGATCTGGTTTGCCTCAGTTTAAGACCTTTTTTCCTTTCTGGTCATCGGGGGTTAATGCAGTCCCCCCCCCCCGATGGCCGCTGATGTTATTGCATTGCTGCTGGGTCAGCTGAAGTTTGCGGTGACCACTCCCTCCATCCTTTAAGAGGTCACCTGGCTCATCAGCTGACTGTCGGTGTTAGTTCATTCTTCAGCGGCCAAGCCGGGAGTAGGAGCTAGCTGGGAACTGTGGTTCTACAGCTGTGTCCGTTGTATCTGGTGTTTCTTCCTGCTGTGCTGTGCCTTGCAGCATTAAGCTAAGTGTGCTTTTCCTTTACTTTGTCTGTATACCCTGTTAATTGTGATATTTTTTACACTGGTGCAGTCCACCTCCCTTGGGGGGAGAGGGGGTCACTGATAGGGCCTGCACAGGAGACAGGGATACGCTGGCGGCTCAGGCCTCGTAACCTTCATAGGTACCCCTGAGATAAGGGAAAGCCAGGGCCCCTTACAGTGGCAGGGACAGGTGCGGGTTTCAGTACGCCGTCCTGCCCCTTTATCGCCATAAACGGCGTGACATTAACACCGACCTTCACATTTTTTCTGGTGAGCCATGGCTCAAATGCAGGCCTTTGCCCAACTGCTTCAGACCCTCACCGACGAGTTTAAGGTGCTGCGTGGTGAGGTGGTGCAGCAGCTGCAGCAGTTGGTGGCATTTTGGGCTTCGGCCCAGGTTCATGCTCAACCAGAGCCCAAGATATCTCTTCCTGACAGGTTCTCTGGTGGGAGAGATAAATTTTTGGTTTTTAAGGAGGCCTGTAAGTTATACTTTAGGCTCCGCCCTCGTTCATCAGGGAGTGAGGAAAAACGGGTGGGAATCATCATTTCCCTTCTTAAAGGTGATCCCCAATCCTGGGCCTTCTCCCTGCTGACCGTTTTTCCATCTCTACGGTCAGTGGACGAGTTTTTTGCAGCTCTGGCGCTGGTATATGGTGACCCAGACGGCGTCTCCTTGGCGGAATCCCGACTCCGCAAGATCAAGCAGGGGGGCCGGCCGGCGGAGTACTACTGTTCAGAGTTCAGGAGGTGGGCCACTGACACACGGTGGAATGACCCGGCCCTTAGGAGCCATTTTGTGCAGGGTCTGTCCCCTAGGTTACAAGATACTCTGGTCCAGTACACCGCCCCCAAGTCGTTGGAGGCCGCCATGTCCCTTGCCATCCAGGTGGATAGACGCTTGAGGGAGAGGCATACACCAAATGTGCCCCCTTTAGTCCTTGCTAGGGAGGAGGACACACCTGGGCAGGCGGACGAACCCATGCAGCTGGGAGGAGTTGGTTCCCAAACGGGGTTGTCTGGGGTTCGCCGTGGTGTGGGGGCATGTTTCTACTGTGGGCAGACTGGTCATTTTATAAATGTCTGCCCAGCTCGCACCAAAATACCTGTTCCATCTAAAAAGCCGCGTCCTCCTGGTTGTGTGGAAGGAAGCGACCAGGGAGTGTATATTTCCTCCGTTTTCTCGTCTCAGTGTACCTTACCTGCTGAGGTGGTTGTTGGTTAATATTCCGGTGCTTGTGGACAGTGGAGCAGGAGTCAATTTGGTGAATGCTCATTTTGTCCAGACCCATGGCCTGATGAGTAGGTCGCTAGCTAGACCCCTAACCGTCCAGGCAATTGACTCTGTCCCGCTCAGCCAGGGGAGCATTACTCAAGTCGTTGGCAATATACATCTGCGTATAGGGGCTTGTCATGAAGAGTTCCTGTCATGTTACATCTTGAGGGCATACCAACTCCCATTGTCTTAGGTCTCCCTTGGTTGAAAAGACACAACCCTGTCATAGACTGGTGGTCCAGAAAAGTAGTCAACTTGGGTCAGTCATGTGAGGACTGCTGCCCTGGAGCTACGATCTCTGCCGTCCTTCTACAACCTACCCCTTCTTCTCCAGTGGGGGCAGTAGAGGTGCTAAAAGGAAGTAGGGGCAAGACTCTACCCTCACTACATTCTAACCCGGTATGTCAGAGACCTCTAAGGAGGAGGGGTCAGAGGAGGGTGGTGGTTCCCTCGGTGCATAGTGGGGGTGTGAGTTTGGTGACACAGGGGGACGCTTCTGTTGTCGGTTCTGTAAAGAGTTCACCATCTTGTGGCAGATGCATGCGTGAAAATAAACGTTCAGGTCCGGACCTGTGTGTGAATGATTACGTATGGGCGTCCACCAAAGTGGAAGTGTGGAACTGGAATCTGGAGTTCGAGGGTAATCGGGCCATATCGGGTGTCAGCCATTGTCAGTCCGAAGACTTACCAGTTGGCGTTACCTTCAGTAATGCCCATACACAACTCATTCCACAGGTCGGAGCTCTGGAGATTTGTGCCACCTACATTGTCTACTCCATCGTGCTGTGTCCACCGTAAACCTGAGGGACAGGTGACTGGGGAGGTGAACTCTGGTGAATCGAGTCGTTCTCACTGTAGGTTGCTTACTGGTGAGGTCCAGTGTTGAGGGTCTAGAGGCCCCTCATTGGAAGGGGGGTACTGTCACGATCCAATTTTGGATTTGTGGCAGATCTGGTTTGCCTTAGATTATGACCTTTTTTCCATTCTGGTCATCGGGGGTTAATGCAGTTTTTTCCCCCCCGGTGGCCACTGATGTTATTGCATTGCTGCTGGGTCAGCTGATGTTTGTGGTGACCACTCCCTCCATCCTTTAAGAGGTCACCTGGTTCATCAGCTGACTGTCGGTGTTAGTTCATTCTTCAGCGACCAAGCCGGGAGAAGAAGCTAGCTAGGAACTGTGGTTCTACAGCTGTGTCCGTTGTATCTGGTGTTTCTTCCTGCTGTGCTGTGCCTTGCAGCATTAAGCTAAGTGTGCTTTTCCTTTACTTTGTCTCTGTACCCTGTTAAGTGTGATATTTTTACACCTTCATAGGTACCCCTGAGATAAGGGAAAGCCAGGGCCCATTACAGTGGCAGGTGTTGTGAATTCTGTGGCCAAGCTCCCTCCTGTGGTCATGAGTGGTACTGCGGCTGGAGCTGTCTATAAGCTTCCTTTGGTGGATGAGAGTGGTACTGCGGCTTCTGAGTTTCCTTCCTCAGGTGATGAGGTTAAGTCGTTAGGTGCTGCTCTATTTAACTCCACCTGGTGCTTTGATCCTGGCCTCCAGTCAATGTTCTAGTTTTGGTCTTGCTTCCTCCTGGATCGTTCCTGTGGCCTGTTTATCCTGCATAAGCTAAGTTTGCTATTTTTTCTGTCCAGCTTGCTATATTTGTTTTTCTGCTTGCTGGAAGCTCTGAGACGCAGAGGGAGCACCTCCGTACCGTTAGTCGGTGCGGAGGGTCTTTTTGCCCCTCTGCGTGGTTCTTTGTAGGTTTTTGTGTTGACCGCATAGCTATCTTTCCTATCCTCGGTCTATTCAGTAAGTCGGGCCTCACTTTGCTAAATCTATTTAATCTCTGTGTATGTATTTTCATCTTACTCACAGTCATCATATGTGGGGGGCTGCCTTTTCCTTTGGGGAATTTCTCTGAGGCAAGGTAGGCTTATTTTTCTGTCTTCAGGGCTAGTTAGTTTCTCAGGCTGTGCCGAGTTGCATAGGGAGCGTTAGGCGCAATCCACGGCTACCTCTAGTGTGGTGTGTTAGGATTAGGGATTGCGGTCAGCAGAGTTCCCACGTCTCAGAGCTCGTCCTTAATTTTTGGTTTTTGTCAGGTCACTTGTGTGCTCTGTACTTCTATGTCCATTGTGGTTCTGAATTACCTGTTCATAACAGTACTGGAGGCCCAAAGTACTAATGCTTCTTAATAGAGGGAAAAGAGAAGTTCTGAGACCATTTTTTTTTCTTTGCACTGTGTTCTGTCTTTCTTTTCCCCTATACATCAGGGTGGTTCAGAACACAGGTGTGGACATGGACATTCAGGGTCTGTCCTCTTTGATGGATAATCTCACTATAAGAGTACAGAACATTCAAGATTTAGTGGTTCAGAATCCTATGTTAGAACCTAAAATTCCTATTCCTGAGTTATTTTCTGGAGATAGAGCTAAATTTTTGAATTTTAAAAATAATTGTAAACTGTTTCTGGCTTTGAAACCCCGCTCCTCTGGTGACCCAGTTAAACAAGTTAAAATCATTATTTCTTTATTACGTGGCGACCCTCAAGACTGGGCATTTTCCCTTGCGCCAGGAGATCCTGTATTATGTAATATTGATGCGTTTTTCTGGCGCTCGGATTGCTGTACGACGAACCTAATTCAGTGGATCAGGCAGAGAAAAATTTGCTGGCTCTGTGTCAGGGTCAGGATGAGATAGAGATTTATTGTCAGAAGTTTAGAAAGTGGTCCGTGCTCACTCAATGGAATGAATCTGCGCTGGCAGCTATGTTCAGAAAGGGTCTCTCTGAAGCCCTTAAGGATGTCATGGTGGGATTTACTATGCCTGCTGGTCTGAATGAGTCTATGTCTTTGGCCATTCAAATCGGTCGACGCTTGCGCGAGCGTAAATCTGTGCACCATTTGGCGGTATTATCTGAGCATGAACCTGAGCCTATGCAGTGCGATAGGACTTTGACCAGAGCTGAAAGACAAGAACACAGGCGTCAGAATGGGCTGTGTTTCTACTGTGGTGATTCCACTCATGCTATCTCTGATTGTCCTAAGCGCACTAAGTGGTTCGCTAGGTCTGCCACAATTGGTACGGTACAGTCGAAATTTCTTTTGTCCGTTACTTTGATCTGCTCTTTGTCTTCCTATTCTGTCATGGCATTTGTGGATTCAGGCGCTGCCCTGAATTTGATGGACTTGGAGCATGCTAGGCGCTGTGGGTTTGTCTTGGAGCCCTTGCAGTGTCCTATTCCATTGAGAGGAATTGATGCTACGCCTTTGGCCAAGAATAAGCCTCAGTATTGGACCCAGCTGACCATGTGCATGGCTCCTGCGCACCAGGAGGATATTCGCTTTCTGGTGTTGCATAATCTGCATGATGTGGTCGTGTTGGGGTTGCCATGGCTACAAGTCCATAACCCAATATTAGATTGGAAATCAATGTCTGTGTCCAGCTGGGGTTGTCAGGGGGTACATGCTGATGTTCCATTTCTGTCTTTCTCATCATCCACCCCTTCTGAGGTCCCAGAGTTCTTGTCTGATTACCGGGATGTATTCGATGAGCCCAAGTCCAATGCCCTACCTCCGCATAGGGATTGTGATTGTGCTATCGATTTGATTCCTGGTAGTAAGTTTCCTAAGGGTCGACTGTTTAATTTATCTGTACCTGAGCACGCCGCTATGCGGAGTTACGTGAAGGAGTCTTTGGAGAAGGGTCATATTCGCCCGTCATCGTCGCCATTGGGAGCGGGTTTCTTTTTTGTGGCCAAGAAGGATGGTTCGCTGAGACCTTGTATTGATTACCGCCTTCTAAATAAAATTACTGTTAAATTTCAGTACCCCTTGCCGCTGCTGTCTGATTTCTTTGCTCGGATTAAGGGGGCTAGTTGGTTCACCAAGATAGATCTTCGTGGTGCGTATAATCTTGTGCGTATCAAACGAGGCGATGAATGGAAAACAGCATTTAATACGCCCGAAGGCCATTTTGAGTACCTGGTTATGCCATTCGGACTTTCTAATGCTCCATCAGTGTTTCAGTCCTTTATGCATGACATCTTCCGAGAGTACCTGGATAAATTCCTTATTGTATACTTGGATGATATTTTGGTCTTCTCGGATGATTGGGAGTCTCATGTGAAGCAAGTCAGAATGGTGTTCCAGGTCCTGCGTGCTAATTCTTTGTTTGTGAAGGGGTCAAAGTGTCTCTTTGGTGTTCAGAAGATTTCATTTTTTGGGTTCATTTTTTCTCCTTCTACTATCAAGATGGACCCTGTTAAAGTTCAGGCTATTTATGATTGGACTCAGCCAACATCTCTGAAGAGTCTGCAGAAGTTCCTGGGCTTTGCTAATTTTTATCGTCGCTTCATCGCTAATTTTTCTAGCATTGCTAAACCGTTGACTGATTTGACCAAGAAGGGTGCTGATGTGGTCAATTGGTCTTCTGCTGCTGTGGAAGCTTTTCAGGAGTTGAAGCGACGTTTTTCATCTGCCCCTGTGTTGTGCCAACCAGATGTTTCGCTTCCGTTCCAGGTCGAGGTTGATGCTTCCGAAATTGGAGCAGGGGCTGTTTTGTCGCAGAGAGGTTCTGATTACTCAGTGATGAAACCATGCGCCTTCTTTTCCAGGAAATTTTCGCCTGCTGAGCGAAATTATGATGTTGGCAATCGAGAGTTGCTAGCCATGAAGTGGGCGTTCGAGGAGTGGCGTCATTGGCTTGAAGGAGCTAAGCATCGTGTGGTGGTCTTGACTGATCACAAAAACTTGACTTATCTCGAGTCTGCCAAACGGTTGAATCCTAGACAGGCTCGTTGGTCGCTGTTTTTCTCCCATTTTGACTTTGTGGTTTCGTACCTTCCGGGCTCTAAAAATGTGAAGGCGGATGCCCTGTCTAGGAGTTTTGTGCCCGATTCTCCGGGTTTGTCTGAGCCGGCGGGTATTCTCAAAGAGGGGGTAATTTTGTCTGCCATCTCCCCTGATTTGCGGCGGGTGCTGCAAAAATTTCAGGCTAATAGACCTGACCGTTGCCCAGCGGAGAGACTGTTTGTCCCTGATAGGTGGACGAATAAAGTTATCTCTGAGGTTCATTGTTCGGTGTTGGCTGGTCATCCTGGAATCTTTGGTACCAGAGAGTTGGTGGCTAGATCCTTTTGGTGGCCATCTCTGTCGCGGGATGTGCGTTCTTTTGTGCAGTCCTGTGGGATTTGTGCTCGGGCTAAGCCCTGCTGTTCTCGTGCCAGTGGGTTGCTTTTGCCCTTGCCAGTCCCGAAGAGGCCTTGGACGCATATCTCTATGGATTTTATTTCGGATCTCCCCGTCTCTCAAAGAATGTCAGTCATTTGGGTGGTTTGTGATCGCTTCTCTAAGATGGTCCATTTGGTGCCCTTGTCTAAATTGCCTTCCTCCTCTGATTTGGTGCCATTGTTTTTTCAGCATGTGGTTCGTTTACATGGCATTCCAGAGAACATCGTTTCTGACAGAGGTTCCCAGTTTGTTTCGAGGTTTTGGCGAGCCTTTTGTGCTAGGATGGGCATTGATTTGTCTTTTTCCTCGGCTTTCCATCCTCAGACAAATGGCCAGACTGAACGAACCAATCAGACCTTGGAAACATATCTGAGATGTTTTGTTTCGGCTGATCAGGATGATTGGGTGTCCTTTTTGCCTTTGGCTGAATTCGCCCTTAATAATCGGGCCAGCTCGGCTACTTTGGTTTCGCCGTTTTTCTGCAATTCTGGGTTCCACCCTCGTTTCTCTTCAGGGCAGGTTGAGTCTTCGGACTGTCCTGGTGTGGATACTGTGGTGGATAGGTTGCAGCAGATTTAGACTCATGTAGTGGACAATCTGACTTTGTCCCAGGAGAAGGCTCAACGTTTCGCTAACCGCAGGCGCTGTGTGGGTCCCCGACTTCGTGTTGGGGATTTGGTTTGGTTGTCATCTCGTTATATTCCTATGAAGGTTTCCTCTCCTAAATTTAAGCCTCGTTTCATTGGTCCATATAGGATTTCTGAGGTTCTTAATCCTGTGTCTTTTCGTTTGACTCTTCCGGCTTCTTTTTCCATCCATAACGTGTTCCATAGGTCATTGTTGCGGAGATACGTGGCACCTGTGGTTCCATCTATTGATCCTCCTGCTCCGGTTTTGGTTGAAGGGGAATTGGAGTTTATTGTGGAGAAGATTTTGGATTCTCGTGTTTCGAGACGGAAACTCCAGTATTTGGTTAAGTGGAAAGGTTATGGTCAGGAAGATAATTCCTGGGTCTTTGCCTCTGATGTCCATGCTGCCGATCTGGTTCGTGCCTTTCATGTGGCTCATCCTGGTCGGCCTGGGGGCTCTGGTGAGGGTTCAGTGACCCCTCCTCAAGGGGGGGGTACTGTTGTGAATTCTGTGGCCAAGCTCCCTCCTGTGATCATGAGTGGTACTGCGGCTGGTTCTGTCTATAAGCTTCCTTTGGTGGATGAGAGTGGTACTGCAGCTTCTGAGTTTCCTTCCTCAGGTGATGAGGTTAAGTCGTTAGGTCGGTGCTGCTCTATTTAACTCCACCTGGTGCTTTGATCCTGGCCTCCAGTCAATGTTCTAGTTTTGGTCTTGCTTCCTCCTGGATCGTTCCTGTGGCCTGTTTATCCTGCATAAGCTAAGTTTGCTATTTTTTCTGTCCAGCTTGCTATATTTTTTTTTCTGCTTGCTGGAAGCTCTGAGACGCAGAGGGAGCACCTCCGTACCGTTAATCGGTGCGGAGGGTCTTTTTGCCCCTCTGCGTGGTTCTTTGTAGGTTTTTGTGTTGACCGCATAGCTATCTTTCCTATCCTCGGTCTATTCAGTAAGTCGGGCCTCACTTTGCTAAATCTATTTAATCTCTGTGTATGTATTTTCATCTTACTCACAGTCATTATATGTGGGGGGCTGCCTTTTCCTTTGTGGAATTTCTCTGAGGCAAGGTTAGGTTTATTTTTCTGTCTTCAGGGCTAGTTAGTTTCTCAGGCTGTGCCGAGTTGCATAGGGAGCGTTAGGCGCAATCCACGGCTACCTCTAGTGTGGTGTGTTAGGATTAGGGATTGTGGTCAGCAGAGTTCCCACGTCTCAGAGCTCGTCCTTAATTTTTGGTTTTTGTCAGGTCACTTGTGTGCTCTGTACTTCTATGTCCATTGTGGTTCTGAATTACCTGTTCATAACAGGCAGGGACAGGTGCGGGTTTCAGTACGCCGTCCTGCCCCTTTATCACTGTAAACGGCGTGACAGCTGTTTTGCGTATTGTTGGCGAGATACTTTGTGGCATTTGCTGTTATGAACAGGTAATTCAGAACCACAATGGACATAGAGGTACAGAGCACACAAAGTGACCTGACAATTACCAAAAACAAAGGACGAGCTCTGAGACGTGGGAACTCTACACTAGAGGTAGCCGTGGATTGCGCCTAATGCTCCCTATGCAACTCGGCACAGCCTGAGAAACTAACTAGTCCTGAAGATAGAAAAATAAGCCTACCTTGCCTCAGAGAAATTCCCCAAAGGAAAAGGCAGGCCCCCACATATAATGACTGTGAGTAAAGATGAAATACAAACACAGAGATGAAATAGATTTAGCAAAGTGAGGCCCGACTTACTGAATAGACCGAGGATAGGAAAGATAGCTTTGCGGTCAACACAAAAACCTACAAACAACCACGCTGAGGGGCAAAAAAGACCCTCCGCACCGACTAACGGTACGGAGGTGCTCCCTCTGCGTCTCAGAGCTTCCAGCAAGCAAGAAAAACCAATAAAGCAAGCTGGACAGAAAATATAGCAAAAAATAACACAAGCAGAACTTAGCTTATGCAGGATAAAGAGGCCACAGGAACGATCCAGGAGGAAGCAAGACCAATACTAGAACATTGACTGGAGGCCAGGATCAAAGCACCAGGTGGAGTTAAATAGAGCAGCACCTAACGACTTAACCTCATCACCTGAGGAAGGAAGCTCAGAAGCCGCAGTACCACTCTCATCCACCAAAGGAAGCTCATAGACAGAACCAGCCGCAGTACCACTCATGACCACAGGAGGGAGCTTGGCCACAGAATTCACAACAGTACCCCCCCCTTGCGGAGGGGTCACTGAACCCTCACCAGAACCCCCAGGCCGACCAGGATGAGCCACATGAAAGGCACGAACCAGATCGGCAGCATGGACATCAGAGGCAAAGACCCAGGAATTATCTTCCTGACCATAACCTTTCCACTTAACCAAATACTGGAGTTTCCGTCTCGAAACACGAGAATCCAAAATCTTCTCCACAATAAACTCCAATTCCCCTTCAACCAAAACCGCAGCAGGAGGATCAATAGATGGAACCACAGGTGCCACGTATCTCCGCAACAATGACCTATGGAACACGTTATGGATGGAAAAAGAAGCCGGAAGAGTCAAACGAAAAGACACAGGATTAAGAACCTCAGAAATCCTATACGGACCAATGAAACGAGGCTTAAATTTAGGAGAGGAAACCTTCATAGGAATATATCGAGATGACAACCAAACCAAATCCCCAACACGAAGTCGGGGACCCACACAGCGCCTGCGGTTAGCGAAACGTTGAGCCTTCTCCTGGGACAAAGTCAGATTGTCCACTACATGAGTCCAAATCTGCTGCAACCTATCCACCACAATATCCACACCAGGACAGTCCGAAGACTCAACCTGCCCTGAAGAGAAACGAGGGTGGAACCCAGAATTGCAGAAAAACGGCGAAACCAAAGTAGCCGAGCTGGCCCGATTATTAAGGGCGAACTCAGCCAAAGGCAAAAAGGACACCCAATCATCCTGATCAGCAGAAACAAAACATCTCAGATATGTTTCCAAGGTCTGATTGGCTCGTTCAGTCTGGCCATTTGTCTGAGGATGGAAAGCCGAGGAAAAAGACAAATCAATGCCCATCCTAGCACAAAAGGCTCGCCAAAACCTCGAAACAAACTGGGAACCTCTGTCAGAAAAGATGTTCTCTGGAATGCCATGTAAACGAATCACATGCTGAAAAAACAATGGCACCAAATCAGAGAAGGAAGGCAATTTAGACAAGGGCACCAAATGGACCATCTTAGAGAAGCGATCACAAACCACCCAAATGACCAACATTCTTTGAGAGACGGGGAGATCCAAAATAAAATCCATAGAGATATGCGTCCAAGGCCTCTTCGGGACCGGCAAGGGCAAAAGCAACCCACTGGCACGAGAACAGCAGGGCTTAGCCCGAGCACAAATCCCACAGGACTGCACAAAAGAACGCACATCCCGTGACAGAGACGGCCACCAAAAGGATCTAGCCACCAACTCTCTGGTACCAAAGATTCCAGGATGACCAGCCAACACCGAACAATGAACCTCAGAGATAACTTTATTCGTCCACCTATCAGGGACAAACAGTTTCTCCGCTGGGCAACGGTCAGGTCTATTAGCCTGAAATTTTTGCAGCACCCGTCGCAAATCAGGGGAGATGGCAGACAAAATTACCCCCTCTTTGAGAATACCCGCCGGCTCAGACAAACCCGGAGAATCGGGCACAAAACTCCTAGACAGGGCATCCGCCTTCACATTTTTAGAGCCCGGAAGGTACGAAACCACAAAGTCAAAATGGGAGAAAAACAGCGACCAACGAGCCTGTCTAGGATTCAACCGTTTGGCAGACTCGAGATAAGTCAAGTTTTTGTGATCAGTCAAGACCACCACGCGATGCTTAGCTCCTTCAAGCCAATGACGCCACTCCTCGAATGCCCACTTCATGGCTAGCAACTCTCGATTGCCAACATCATAATTTCGCTCAGCAGGCGAAAATTTCCTGGAAAAGAAGGCGCATGGTTTCATCACCGAGCAATCAGAACCTCTCTGTGACACAACAGCCCCTGCTCCAATTTCGGAAGCATCAACCTCGACCTGGAACGGAAGCGAAACATCTGGTTGGCACAACACAGGGGCAGAAGAAAAACGTCGCTTCAACTCCTGAAAAGCCTCCACAGCAGCAGAAGACCAATTGACCACATCAGCACCCTTCTTGGTTAAATCAGTCAACCGTTTAGCAATGCTAGAAAAATTAGCGATGAAGCGACGATAAAAATTAGCAAAGCCCAGGAAATTCTGCAGACTCTTCAGAGATGTTGGCTGAGTCCAATCATAAATGGCCTGAACTTTTACAGGGTCCATCTCGATAGTAGAAGGAGAAAAAATGAACCCCAAAAATGAAATCTTCTGAACACCAAAGAGACACTTTGACCCCTTCACAAACAAAGAATTAGCACGCAGGACCTGGAACACCATTCTGACCTGCTTCACATGAGACTCCCAATCATCCGAGAAGACCAAAATATCATCCAAGTATACAATCAGGAATTTATCCAGGTACTCTCGGAAGATGTCATGCATAAAGGACTGAAACACTGATGGAGCATTAGAAAGTCCGAATGGCATAACCAGGTACTCAAAATGGCCTTCGGGCGTATTAAATGCTGTTTTCCATTCATCGCCCCGTTTGATACGCACAAGATTATACGCACCACGAAGATCTATCTTGGTGAACCAACTAGCCCCCTTAATCTGAGCAAAGAAATCAGACAGCAGCGGCAAGGGGTACTGAAATTTGACCGTAATTTTATTTAGAAGGCGGTAATCAATACAAGGTCTCAGCGAACCATCCTTCTTGGCCACAAAAAAAGAAACCCGCTCCCAATGGCGACGATGACGGGCGAATATGACCCTTCTCCAAAGACTCCTTCACGTAACTCCGCATAGCGGCGTGCTCAGGTACATAGTAACATAGTAACATAGTTAGTAAGGCCGAAAAAAGACATTTGTCCATCCAGTTCAGCCTATATTCCATCATAATAAATACCCAGATCTACGTCCTTCTACAGAACCTAATAATTGTATGATACAATATTGTTCTGCTCCAGGAAGACATCCAGGCCTCTCTTGAACCCCTCGACTGAGTTCGCCATACAGATATATTAAACAGTCGACCCTTAGGAAACTTACTACCAGGAATCAAATCGATAGCACAATCACAATCCCTATGCGGAGGTAGGGCATTGGACTTGGGCTCATCGAATAAATCCTGGTAATCAGACAAGAACTCTGGGACCTCAGAAGGGGTGGATGATGAGATAGACAGAAATGGAACATCACCATGTACCCCCTGACAACCCCAGCTGGACACAGACATTGATTTCCAATCTAATACTGGGTTATGGACTTGTAGCCATGGCAACCCCAACATGACCACATCATGCAGATTATGCAACACCAGAAAGCGAATATCCTCCCGGTGCGCAGGAGCCATGCACATGGTCAGCTGGGTCCAATACTGAGGCTTATTCTTGGCCAAAGGCATAGCATCAATTCCTCTCAATGGAATAGGACACTGCAAGGGCTCCAAGACAAACCCACAGCGCCTAGCATACTCCAAGTCCATCAAATTCAGGGCAGCGCCTGAATCCACAAATGCCATGACAAAATAGTTAGACAAAGAGCAGATCAAAGTAACGGACAAAAGAAATTTTGACTGTACCGTACCAATGGTGGCAGACCTAGCGAACCGTTTAGTGCGCTTAGGACAATCGGAGATAGCATGAGTGGAATTACCACAGTAGAAACACAGCCCATTCTGACGTCTGTGTTCTTGCCTTTCAGCTCTGGTCAAAGTCCTATCGCACTGCATAGGCTCAGGTTCATGCTCAGATAATACCGCCAAATGGTGCACAGATTTACGCTCGCGCAAGCGTCGACCGATCTGAATGGCCAAAGACATAGACTCATTCAGACCAGCAGGCATAGGAAATCCCACCATGACATCTTTAAGGGCTTCAGAGAGACCCTTTCTGAAAATAGCTGCCAGCGCACAGTTATTCCATTGAGTGAGCACGGACCACTTTCTAAACTTCTGACAATAAATCTCTATCTCATCCTGACCCTGACACAAAGCCAGCAAATTTTTCTCTGCCTGATCCACTGAATTGGGTTCGTCGTACAGCAATCCGAGCGCCAGAAAAAACGCATCAATATTACATAATGCAGGATCTCCTGGCGCAAGGGAAAATGCCCAGTCTTGAGGGTCGCCACGTAATAAAGAAATAATGATCTTAACTTGTTGAACTGGATCACCAGAGGAGCGGGGTTTCAGGGCCAGAAATAGTTTACAATTATTTTTAAAATTCAAAAACTTTGCTCTATCGCCAGAAAATAACTCAGGAATAGGAATCTTAGGTTCCAACATAGGATTCTGAACCACTAAATCTTGAATATTCTGTACATTTATAGGGAGATTATCCATCAAAGAGAACAGACCTTGAATGTCCATGTCCACACCTGTGTTCTGAACCACCCTGATGTAAAGGGGAAAAGAGAGACAGAACACAGTGCAAAGAAAAAAAAATGGTCTCAGAACTTCTCTTTTCCCTCTATTGAGAAGCATTAGTACTTTTGGCCTCCAGTACTGTTATGAACAGGTAATTCAGGACCACAATGGACATAGAGGTACAGAGCACACAAAGTGACCTGACAATTACCAAAAACAAAGGACGAGCTCTGAGACGTGGGAACTCTGCTGACCGCAATCCCTAATCCTAACACACCACACTAGAGGTAGCCGTGGATTGCGCCTAACGCTCCCTATGCAACTCGGCACAGCCTGAGAAACTAACTAGTCCTGAAGATAGAAAATTAAGCCTACCTTGCCTCAGAGAAATTCCCCAAAGGAAAAGGCAGCCCCCCACATATAATGACTGTGAGTAAAGATGAAATACAAACACAGAGATGAAATAGATTTAGCAAAGTGAGGCCCAACTTACTGAATAGACCGAGGATAGGAAAGATAGCTTTGCGGTCAACACAAGAACCTACAAACAACCACGCTGAGGGGCAAAAAGACCCTCCGCACCGACTAACGGTACGGAGGTGCTCCCTCTGCGTCTCAGAGCTTCCAGCAAGCAAGAAAAACCAATAAAGCAAGCTGGACAGAAAATATAGCAAAAAATAACACAAGCAGAACTTAGCTTATGCAGGATAAAGAGGCCACAGGAACGATCCAGGAGGAAGCAAGACCAATACTAGAACATTGACTGGAGGCCAGGATCAAAGCACCAGGTGGAGTTAAATAGAGCAGCACCTAACGACTTAACCTCATCACCTGAGGAAGGAAACTCAGAAGCGGCAGTACCACTCTCATCCACCAAAGGAGGCTCATAGACAGAACCAGCCGCAGTACCACTCATGACCACAGGAGGGAGCTTGGCCACAGAATTCACAACAATTTGCGCAGTAATGGCTTTCTTCTGGCGACTCGACCATACAGCCCATTTTTCTTCAAGTATCTCCTTATTGTGCATCTTGAAACAGCCACACTGCTAGTTTTCAGAGAGTCCTGTATTTCAGCTGATGCTATTTGTGGGTTTTTCTTTGCATCCTGAACAATTTTCCTGGCAGTTGTGGACGACATTTTTGTTGGTCTACCTGACCGTGGTTTTATTTTAACAGAGCCCCCGATTTTCCATTTGTTAATCACAATTTGAACGCTGCTGACTGACATTATCAATTCCTTCGATATCTTTTGAAACCTTTTCCTGTTTTGTACAGTTCAACTACCTTTTTCTGTAGATCCATTGACAATTCTTTTGCTTTCCCCATGACTCACAATCCAGAGTCTTCAGTGGCTGGATGAAAGATGTAAGAGTCTGTCTGGATCCCAGAAACTCACTCAGCTTTTATGCACACACACTGATTACAAGCAAACAGGTCACAGGTGGGGATGTTACCTTTAGTAGCCATTCAAACTGATTTGTGTCAACTTCTGTGCATGTTATCAGGCCAAAATCACCAGGGTATGTGAACTTTTGATCAGGGTCATTTGGATGTTTTGGGTTGTCATTATGATTTAAAATTAGAAAACACAGTAGTTTGACAATAAATGGCTTCACCCAACCACTAACCATGAGTGGAGATAAAGTTTTGGTGTTATGATTCATATTCTCTGAAACAAAGGCCAAGAAAGCAAAAATTCTGCCGGGGTATGTAAACTTTTGAGCACAACTATTAGGTTTTTTTTTATCTTGGTTGCCAGTAGGGTTCTGGCTGGAAACTTCCTGTACTTGGCTGATGCAATTTCTTGGTTCCTTTGAGAAGTGTGCATATAAATTGGACACCATACAGATGGTCAGTGCACTTTTCCTTCGCTCACGCCGAATACAGGTGGAAAAAAAATAGCCGATCTATACTGCCCATTGAAAAACATTGGTCTGAATGCAATCTGATTTTTTTTTATCGCATTGCACTCGTCCAATTTATACGCAAATGCGACTGAGCCCTTTCTCACATAAAAGCAAAAAAAAGTCTACATCTTCTCATATCAGTCTGTGAAAAACAGACAACACACAGATGGTATCTATTGACAGATGACGCTATTGATTTGCATTGGCGGGTTTAATCCTTCACTCGGACCAATATCTGATATGTCTCTGTGGTTTTGAACAGACCACTCACTCCGAGAAAAAATGTAAACGTGAAGTATCCTGTACACTATATCTATGAAAAACACGGATAGCATTCATCGAGGAAAACTGATGTCTGAATGAGCCATTTGGTGTATTTACACTTTACAATATTGTCACTATCACTGCTTCTCCGTCTGCACGTTTGGGGATCATTTGGGGGCTAAAAATTATTTCTGCAATTGGGTTCCATTACAAATTTTGAAGTTTGACTTTTTACAGGCTCTTTGTTTCCCTGCAAGTTATTAGCTGTCAGCGTCGGACTGGAGCACCTTGGGCCCACCAGAGAAAATCATTCTTGGGGCCCACTATGTAGCTAAATAGAAATAGATACCAGACCACCAATTGTGCGGTAAAAAGCGCTAATATCAGGGTATAATAAAAGGTAGTTCACATCCTAATAATGTAGCAAGGGTTGGGGTAGCTCCCTCACAGAATATAATGTAGCCCCCTCATAAAATATAATGCGGTCCCCTCTTATAGAATATAATGCAGCACCCCACAAAATATAATGCAACCCCCTCAGGTATGACACAGTCCCCACCATAGAATATAATGTAGCACCCCCATAGGGTATAATGCAGCCCCTCATATAGTATAATGCAACCCACCACAGAATATAATGTAGTCCCCTGAGAGAATGCAGTTCCACCACAGAATATAATGCAGCCCCCCTTAGAGTATACTGTAGCCCCCTCATATAGTATGATGTAGCCCCCCATAATATAATGTAATACCCTGAGTATAATGCAGTCCCCCCACAGAATATAATGTAGCCCCTCAGGGCCATATTTAGAGTTTCTGCTGCCCTAGGCACTTTTAGTGCTGCCTCCCCCTTTGGTGAGTATCACACTATTGGCAGTGACTTTGGCAAGAATCGTTGATGTGAAAGTAGCCTTTTGCAGCAGATCTGGCAGTTTTTCTGCATCTGCCACGTAACGGATCACTTACAGCAACACTGCATTTGGCCTCATTCATTCCCCATGGGATTTGTGGCACTTGCCGTGATCTGGCAAATGTGGTACCATACATCCCAACTTTTGAAACGAAGGAGGTATAAAGTTTGCGGCACGGCAAATTTTAGGCCACGCCTCTGACCACACCCATTTCACAACTAGTCACACCCATATCCACGTCCCAACCACAGCCATTTAGCACTGCTGATCACACTGTTTTATATACAATAATTCTAAACCCCCAAAAAATATGGCCACACATAATAGCCACACATGATGCTCAATACTGTATAACGGCCACCACACATGATGCTCCATACTGTATAATGGCCACACAGTTCTCCATACTGTATAATGGCCACACATGATGCTCAATACTGTATAATGGCCACACATGATGATCCATAGTGTATAATGGCCAAACATGATGCTCCATAATGTATTATGGCCACACAGTGCTCCATACTGTATAATGGCCACATATAGCGCTCCATACTGTATAATGGCCACACAGTGCTCCATACTGTATAATGATCCCACATGATGCTCAATACTGTATAATGGCCACAAATGATGCTCCATACTGTATAATGTCCATTGGCCACACATGATGCTCCATACTGTATAACGGCCACACATGATGCTCAATACTGTATAATGGCCACACATGATGCTCCATACTGTATAACGGCCACACATGATGCTCAATACTGTATAACGGCCACACATGATGCTCCATACTGTATAACAGCCACACATGATGCTCAATACTGTATAATGGCCACACACAGTTCTCCATACTGTATAATGATCCCACATGATGCTCAATACTGTATAATGACCCCCCCCTCCTGTATGTATGGCAGCTCATATCCCCCCTCCTGTATGCATGGCTCATATTCCCCCTCCTGTATGCATGGCTCATATCCCCCCTGAATGCATGGCTCATATTCCCCCCTCCTGCATGCATGGCTTCTCTCCACCCCCCACTCCCGCTCCCATCTTGCATGGCGCGCCGGCTTATGTCCTCCTTCATCCCCGTCCCTCATACTCACCTGTCACCTGTCCCACACACCGCGTGGCCGCACCGACATCCCTCTGGCTGTGTCCTGACTCCCGGCACAGCACCTTCTTCCTGCGTAGGCGGTCATGTGATACCGCTCATTAAGGTCATGAATATGCGCATATTCATGACCTTAATGAGCGGTACCATGTGACCGCTAATTCAGGAGGAGCTGCAGACGCCGAGACCAGGCATTGCTGGAGCAGGGTCAGGTGAGTATCGTCTTCAAGGAGGGTGGGAGGCGGGCGAGCGCGGGGGGGGGGGGGGGGCCCTGGAGCAGTGGGGGCCCTGTGTCAGTGCCTGGGCTTCATCTGAACTTGTGTGCGCTTCTCTACTCCCCTCCTCCATGTAAGAGTAACAGTCTTTGAGTAGGGATACTTGCTAGATTAGCACTTCAAAGCAGCTTCTGAAAGAGCATGAACTAGACAGCGAAAACAGCACTTTCAGCATGATTTCTGATAGAATTAAGGGATCATGGAGTAAACTACAAAAATTTAGACAACTGATTATCAAAAAGTGGGAATTCACTTTAAAACTATTAGACCACTATGTATTGCAAAGTCACTAGACCACCAGGCTTTGTTAAACAGAATTAAGCCATAACATTTTGTGATCTCCAGGAAGTATAATTTCCCATTTACTGACAGGCACGTGATAAACATACAATCGCTCACCGAGGGCCAGGCATTGCTTCTACTGTATCACATTTGCCAACACTCCTGATTTTGCCCGGAGGATTCTCGCTGCCTCACAGTTCTGGGTCTACTTTCCCGGTTTTCACATATCACAATGCTCCAAATGTTTTCTATTGGTGAAAAATTTGGACTGCAGGAGGGCGGATCATCTGAACTCTTCTGGAAGCCATGCTGTTATGATGGATGCAGTATGTGGCTTAGCATTGTCTTCCTGAAGGTCTTCCCTGAAACAGATGTTTTCTGGATGGAGCATATTGTTCTAAAGTCTCTATATAATGCTCAGCATTGATAGTGCCTTTCATTACAGGTAATGAAGTTTTTCATTTTGCATCAGTCCATTTTAAATGAGCTTCAGCCCTGATGGCAACGTTTCTGGATTGTGCTGATGGAGCTTTAACTTGCATTTGTGGGTTGTACTGAGAACTAGCCTGCAGACAAAGATTTCTGTAAATATTTCTGAGCCCATGCAGTAATTTCCAAGACTGAATCAAGCCTGTTTTTAATGCCACCTGAGGGCCCGTATATCATGAGCATCCAATATTGACCATCGGCCTTGTCCCTTGGGCACATGGATTTCTCCAGAATCTCTGAATCTTTTGATATTACATACTATAGATGATGGGATATTCAAAATGTTCACAATTTTATGTTTAGAAACATTTGTCTGAAATTGTTCCACAATTTTTACACGCAGCTATTGAACCTCTGACAATCTTTGCTTTTGAGAGACTCTGCCTCTCTAACATGGTCTTTTTATACACAACCATGTGACTTGATAATTGAACCTCCATTTATTTTTCATTAGTCTACTTTTTCAGATTTTGTTTCAACTTTTGTTAGATGTGTTGTTGCCACTAATTTCTAAATGAGTTAATTTTTTCAAACCAAATGGAAAAATATCTAACTTTCATCTTCTGATCTGTGTTCTTTTTTCTGCTGAGAATAGGATATAATTATAGAAGATTTCCAAATCATGGCGTTCTTACTTTCTCTACCTTTACAACACATCCCAACTTTGTTTTTTAGAATTGAGGTTGTACATTCGGCCTCCGGCAATAATGTGTTGTCCTCAGGGCTGTGGAGTTGGAGTCGGAGCTGGTGTCCATTTTGGTGGAGTCGGAGTTGGTATAAAATGGAGCGACTCCGACTCCTAAAATATATAGTAAATTGGATTCAGTAGTTCAGTGCTGGATGTGCTGTAAATGTTTTCATAATAATTTGGGAAAGTTATGAAATGTCCTATAAATGTCTGTTCTGTTCCTTATCTAAGGATGATGTGTATTATAATAATAATTATACATTTCACATAGATTGTTCCTGAATCTACACATTGCCTCCATTTGACATTTTTCCTTGACATATATCCTGTAAGTGCAAAATGTTACCCCATTAACAAATCCCAACAAATACTCTATAGCGGATATTTTTTCTGCTGTTTTCCTGTAAACCTCATGTTTGACTACTCATAAACATTTTCTTCTTTCCACACAGTAATTATTCCTATCTTAGCACTTCTTGGCTCCGCAGCTCAATAACCATCAACTAGCTAATGTATACAATTAGGCAACAGACACTGTCAGAGATACAATGATCAGTTGGAATTAACCCACAATGAAACACAGAAAAAGCCCCTAAGAAATAAAACTCATAAAGAAATAAGAACTATGTGTATTCTAAATAATAATAATAATTATTTAGGATGTAGTAAATATATCAAATATAACATGTGAAAACAAACATTTGCTTATGATAAAAGTGACCTACATAGAAAGAGAGATGCTCATGGCAAAGGATAGAATGGGCTTCCATTCTGTTGACTAATTTTGCCACTCACGACAGAAAGGTCTGAAGATTGTTTTGTCCTCCAGGCGTGGCTGAGGATTATTGGAAATAAACCCAAGATTTATGGCAGTTGTGAATAAGACAACAGGCACATAGGGTGGTATAGTTGGGTGATTGAGAGGTGGGAAATAGAATACTGATAATTTTTTATGTTGTAAAGGGTACAACTCCTAGAGAGGCACATAAGACCCAGCTGCCGCGGCTCCGTGTGCAGAGGGATAGGCAATCCTCGGCAGAATATATTGGGGTGAAATGCAAATATCCACGGTTAGATTGCTGCGGTGCTGAGTAAAGATGATTCTTCACACAAGGCTGCATATAGACTAAAAGCAGTTTATTGTTCTATGCTTTTCAAGGCTGTACTAGTCTCCTTTTCCAAGAAAAACTACATACCGTATGTTTGAAATTGACACCTATGGACCAATGAAATGCCCAATTTAAAAAAATGTGCGCACAAAAAGTAAAAAAGTGGGGAAAAAAGAAAAAAACAGGAGAACAGTTTGCAAGGATATGTAGAAGTAGATATCCAACGGGGTTAACAACGGACATACAGTTAGGGCCAGAAATATTTGGACAGTGACACAATTTTCGCGAGTTGGGCTCTGCATGCAACCACATTGGATTTGAAACGAAACCTCTACAACAGAATTCAAGTGCAGATTGTAACGTGTAAGTATTCGGACAGAAATCCGAGAGTGGACCCTCTGGGTCGTGACTCTAGAGCCCCCGGGGTCGAGCGGACCAGATGGAATCACCCCCTATACAGGGAGTGTTAGGAGCAGGACCTCGGGGGAATGGAGACACAACAGCTAGAGCCAAAGGGACGACCCAAAATAAAGAAGGAAACCACAGGCTATAAGGATGGCAGGGAATAATAGGAAAACAAGACTTAACTGAAAGAATGTCTGGAACACGGAACGGCAGGACTCAGCAGGAACACGGACCGGCAGGATACAACAGGAACACGGACTGGCGGGATACAGCAGGAACACGGACAGGCAGGATACAGCAGGAACACGGGCTGGCAGGACACAGCAGGAACACGGACTGGCAGGATACAGCAGGAACACGGACTGGCAGAATACAGCAGGAACACGGACAGGCAGGATACAGCAGGAACACGGACTGGCAGAATACAGCAGGAACACGGACTGGGAGGATACAGCAGGAACACGGACTGGCAGGATACAGCAGGAACACGGACTGGCAGGATACAGCAGGAACACGGACTGGCAGGATACAACAGGAACACGGACTGGCAGGATACAGAGACAAAGCAAGGACTGGGCTGAGAAAAGACACTGGTACAGGGGAGCCTAGGGCATAGGGACACTGACGGCAGACAGTGCACCTACAAAGCAAAGGCGTCTTACCTAGGAAGACGCCGGGAAGAAATACCCGATGGGCGCCGCCATGTTGGGGCGGAGCCACCGGGTCGCGACCTCCCAGAAGGCTCAGCGACGGGGGAGACGCGACCGCGCATGCGCGAAGAGACCAGACGCCGAGAGCCGGCGAAGGAGGAGGCAGAGCGGCGCGGGACAGGATCGTGAGCGCGCCGAGGGATGGGAGAAGCCGGGTAAGTATGTGCGGGCGTGACATAACGTTTAATTTGAAGGGTTGAACAAAAATATCTGATAGAAAATGTAGGAATTGTACACATTTCTTTACAAACACTCCACATTTTAGGAGGTCAAAAGTAATTGGACAAATAAACATAACCCAAACAAAATATTTTTATTTTCAATATTTTGTTGCAAATCCTTTGGAGGCAATCACTGCCTTAAGTCTGGAACCCATGGACATCACCAAACGCTGGGTTTCCTCCTTCTTAATGCTTTGCCAGGCCTTTACAGCCGCAGCCTTCAGGTCTTGCTTGTTTGTGGGTCTTTGCGTCTTAAGTCTGGATTTGAGCAAGTGAAATGCATGCTCAATTGGGTTTAGATCTGGAGATTGACTTGGCCATGGCAGAATGTTCCACTTTTTGGCACTCATGAACTCCTGGGTAGCTTTGGCTGTATGCTTGGGGTCATTGTCCATCTGTACTATGAAGCGCCGTCCAATCAACTTTGCAGCATTTGGCTGAATCTGGGCTGAAAGTATATCCCGGTACACTTCAGAATTCATCCGGCTACTCTTGTCTGCTCTTATGTCATCAATAAACACAAGTGACCCAGTGCCATTGAAAGC
Organism: Ranitomeya imitator; assembly: GCF_032444005.1. Classification (NCBI taxonomy): domain Eukaryota; kingdom Metazoa; phylum Chordata; class Amphibia; order Anura; family Dendrobatidae; genus Ranitomeya; species Ranitomeya imitator. The sequence goes on along the minus strand of NC_091284.1, from coordinate 768,153,925 downwards.
CATGCATGCCCATGCCATCACGTTGCCTCCACCAAGTTTTACAGAGGATGTGGTGTGCCTTGGATCATGTGCCGTTCCCTTTCTTCTCCAAACTTTTTTCTTCCCATCATTCTGGTACAGGTTGATCTTTGTCTCATCTGTCCATAGAATACTTTTCCAGAACTGAGCTGGCTTCTTGAGGTGTTTTTCTGCAAATTTAACTCTGGCCTGTCTATTTTTGGTATTGATGAATGGTTTGCATCTAGATGTGAACCCTTTGTATTTACTGTCATGGAGTCTTCTCTTTACTGTTGACTTAGAGACAGATACACCTTCTTCACTGAGAGTGTTCTGGACTTCAGTTGATGTTGTGAACGGGTTCTTCTTCACCAAATTAAGTATGCGGCGATCATCCACCACTGTTGTCATCCGTGGACGCCCAGGCCTTTTGAGTTCCCAAGCTCACCAGTCAATTCCTTTTTTCTCAGAATGTACCCAACTGTTGATTTTGCTACTCCAAGCATGTCTATCTCTCTGACGGATTTTTTCTTTTTTTTCAGCCTCAGGATGTTCTGCTTCACCTCAATTGAGAGTTCCTTTGACCGCATGTTGTCTGCTCACAGCAACAGCTTCCAAATGTAAAACCACACACCTGGAATCCACCCCTGACCTTTTAACTACTTCATTGATTGCAGGTTAATGAGGGAGACGCCTTCAGAGTTAATTGCAGCCCTTAGAGTCCATTGTCCAATTACTTTTGGTCCCTTGAAAAAGAGGATGCTATGCATTACAGAGCTATGATTCCTAAACCCTTTCTCCGATTTGGATGTGGAAACTATCATATTGCAGCTGGGAGTGTGCACTTTCAGCCCATATTATATATATAATTGTATTTCTGAACATGTTTTTGTAAACAGCTAAAATAACAAAACTTGTGTCACTGTCCAAATATTTCTGGCCCTAACTGTATAATATATCAAGATTCATGGAAGAGCATCTTTTGCACCTTTTTGTCTCTCAATAGCAAAATGTATGAAACCTGGCCATGTCTGTCTCTTTGTTACATTTGCCCTTGTTAATCCAAGTGGCTCTAGAGTCAATCTGAAATTACTTCCACTGCACCTTGGGAGCCCATTATTGAGTCAGGGCCTATCAAGGATCCTCTGGTGTGCCAGTGGGACTACTTTTCCCCTGCACCATGTGCATACAATTTATATAATCTTCATCTATCCCAAACTACGTTTCAAAATCCAAAAACCTACAGGCACTTTGACTGGCTTCCATGAAAAATAGGCACTATCCTATATATATATATATATACTAGATGGTGGCCCATCTAACGCATCGGGTATTCTAGAATATGCATGTCCACGTAGTATATTGCCCAGCCACGTAGTATATTTCACAGCCACATAGTATATTGCAGAGCCACGTAGTATATTGCCCAGCCACGTAGTATATTGCCCAGCTACGTAGTATATTGCCCAGCCACGTAGTATATTGCCCAGCGACGTAGTATATTGCCCAGCCACGTACTATATTGCCCAGCTACGTAGTATATTGCCCAGCCACGTAGTATATTGCCCAGCTACGTAGTATATTGCCCAGCCACATAGTATATTGCCCAGCTACGTAGTATATTGCCCAGCCACGTAGTATATTGCCCAGCCACGTAGTATATTGCAGAGCCACGTAGTATATTGCCCAGCTACGTAGTATATTGCCCAGCCACGTAGTATATTGCCCAGCTACGTAGTATATTTGCCCAGTCACGTAGTATATGCTACGTAGTATATTGCCCAGCCACATAGTATATGCTACGTAGTATATTGCCCAGCCACGTAGTATATGCTGCGTAGTATATTGCACAGTGGCGTAGTATACAGAACAGAGCCACGTAGTATACAGCACAGACACGTAGTATATTGCCCAGCCATGTAGTATATTGCCCAGCCACGTAGTATATTGCCCAGTCACGTAGTATATTGCCCAGCCATGTAGTATATTGCCCAGTCACGTAGTATATTGCCCAGTCACGTAGTATATTGCCCAGTCACGTAGTATATTGGCCAGTCACGTAGTATATGGCCCAGCTATGTAGTATATTGCCCAGTCACGTAGTATATTGCCCAGTCACGTAGTATATTGCCAAGCCACGTAGTATATTGCCCAGTCACGTAGTATATTGCCCAGTCACGTAGTATATTGCCCAGTCACGTAGTATATTGCCCAGCCACGTAGTATATTGCCCAGTCACGTAGTATATTGCCCAGCCATGTAGTATATTGCCCAGTCACGTAGTATATTGCCCAGTCACGTAGTATATTGCCCAGTCACGTAGTATATGGCCCAGTCACGTAGTATATTGCCCAGTCACGTAGTATATTGCATAGCCCACGTAGTATATTGCCCAGTCACGTAGTATATTGCCCAGTCACGTAGTATATTGGCCAGTCACGTAGTATATGGCCCAGCTATGTAGTATATTGCCCAGTCACGTAGTATATTGCCCAGTCACGTAGTATATTGCCAAGCCACGTAGTATATTGCCCTGTGTGAGGGCTGACTGGAGGGAAGGAAGGAGCGGGCACTGACTGCGGGGACTGTGCCAGTCACTGATTGGTCGTGGCTGTTTTGCCGCGACCAATCAGCGACTTGGATTTTCATGACAGACAGAGGCCGCGACCAATGAATATCCGTGACAGAAAGACAGATGGAAGTGACCCTTAGACAATTATATAGTAGATATATATATCATGGAGAAGTGTCATCCTGGTGCTATGAGGTGACTTTTGCCATGACACATGTAGCATGGCCAAACATTGATAGTTGTCGCGGCTCACACACCTCAGCTCAATACATGTGAATGGGGTCATACTGTGACCCCAGGGTTACTGCAACCGCAACAAGCAAAAAATCCACTTTTCTTGCGACTTGTATTGGGTTGTGATGTAGCAGCGAAACCTAGCAAACTTTGGCTGCATAAATTGTGTCGCGGCCAAAATAATTGTGTAACCCTAACCTTATAGGATCTCTTCACCATTAACTGATGTGAAATAATCCATTCTACAAGGTCTCACTGACATAAGCATATTTTCGGTCCGAGTACTTTCCATGAAAAAAACCGTACAGCACTAGGACCAATGATATTTAATAGCACTGCTCAGATAGATTTTAAAATTTGGATGAAAATCAGAAAAATATCGTCCGGCTGCAGGTGAGTGTTTGATAAATCGTTGCAGTTTCATTCAGAAAACCAATTTTCATCTGAGTTTCTTCCGTATGTCCAATCTTACAATTGCTGTTGGGAGAAAGCGCCTTCAAATATGGGACCTGGAGCAGCATGCAAAACAAGAGTGGTCCAAACTTCCAGTTTCATATACCAGGGCCGTTACGTGTCCCCAGGATGTGCATAGAAACTTACTGAACCCGCTGGAAAGTATTGGAAATACAACCACAGTTGTGGTAACAATGCAAAGTAGAAGAGAGTGTGGACTTGGTGAACCTATTTGACTAAGTCAAATTCAGGAAAAACAGGCAGGGGATTTAATTTTTGAAGAGATCTGTAGGAATGTAGTGGGCTGAATCTCTTCCTCCAAGTAGCCCATGGCCACGATTCCCATTTAATCCTGCAAGTAAGGGTTGGGTGTGTCAGTATTGGGTTTTGCAAACAACAGAGCAGGAGCTCTGTGCAGATCTGTCGGCGTGAGACTGAACACGGACCGGAGACTTGAGCAGAGCCATTACCACACCCACGGGTAATACGGTGATGCAGTCGTCCACTACAATGGACCGATACGACGTATCGGCTGTGAACCATAGGATAGTGTTTTGGATTTGTTTGTAAGTTGAAAAATAAAGATGTTTAAGATGAACTTTCTTGGATCTCTGTGTCATTGCCGCATTGCCAATAACGAGTCAATGTGTTGTCCGATTTTTGATCTGCTTTATCCGCCTGTCTACACGAGCCCTTAGCCACAGTGGCCATCAGGCAGTCTTGCCAAACCATTGGCTCTTGGCCTTAGGTAGGAGTCTCATTACAGTCATGGATTCGATGACATCACATTGCATACTTTATGTGGAAAAATGGAGACTTCTGTACCTGGAAACATTATTCCTTCTTTTCGGAACAAATGACATAAGTTGTGACCTTGTAATGATATTTGCCGCTGCCAAAGAGATCATGGCTTCGATGATGTTTGGAGTCTTTTAAAAAGGAAATGAAAGGAAATAGCCCACTAAATATGCCCTCCGCGTGCATTTATCAATTCTTAATCACTGTGCCGTGTATGTACAAACAGCTGGCAATTTAGTCTAATTACCAGCAATACCAGTCTCTTCAATTAGCGCTCTAAATTTATCTCTGCTACTCAAACCGGGCCCATGCTAAATGTCAACAAGTGCGGAATGATTGAATCTCTTCCTCTCCAATCAAGTTTTCATTGTCTGAGATCTCCCGAGATATTTTGGGGGTCTCGAGGCGATGTAGCAGCAGAAGGAATCAAGGCAAAGTTTCTTTTTTCCGCTGAATAGTTTTACAATTGTAATCAGTAGTAATTTGATAGTCTCTCTCCTTCCTGATATTAGAATTATCCCGGATTCTCTGAATTTAGGTGTCTTCCAAAGTCTCATTCTTAACCCAATCCTCTTAGAAAGGACTGAAATTCATCATGTTAGGGATAATAATAATAATAATATGAATTATATAATTAATATATCAATATAACACTTCACTGGATGTTTTCATGTTTAGTAAGGATGATATTTTGGTAATCGTTTTTAATTACAGAATGTCAACATAATCTGCAAAGCATTTCAATTAGGGAATTTAAAAAAAATCTACAAAATAACAAAATATAATTCTGTGCCCTAGCACTCTACAGAAAATTTGTGTCCCGGATCACGTGCTGATGAGTGCGGTGTGCGCTATACTCACTTGTAGGCCACAGACCTCACCTGTCTCCAGGTCTTCAGTTTCAGGAGCCACGTTCTACCTGGACTATCCCTGCTTTCGCCGATCCTGTTAGCCCCAGGGATTCCAAGCCCAGTCCCGCAGTATATCTGAGGCCCACCTGGACTACACATCAATCTTCCTCTGTACGGCACTGAGTTCCCTATAGCACTGAGTTCGAGCTATAGGCTCCAGATGCTCCAGATGCTAACGGAGTTTGTTCGCCAAGGGAGTCCTGGTAAAAGACTCATACAGTCAGAACAACGTGTACTCCTTCCCACTCAGCCTTCACACACCTTACTTGAACTTGGTCCCCATCTAACTTCATGAAGTGGTCCTCTTTTTCCTGACACTAAACCCCTCCCACCATGGGCTAGTCCCGAATATTAACACTTGCCTGACCATAATGTAACTAACTTACTACAGTCACTACCTTATCCAACCTATATTTAGACCACTACTCGGACAACCCCTTCTAAATCCCTATGTTTCTCCCAGTAAAATAATAACACCTATACTCACCTCCAGTGTGGGCGCTGTTCCAGCGGTGTCAGCACTACCTCTCCCAGGGCTCACGTGACATAATAATGTCACGCGAGCCCTGCAGCCAAACAGTGCTGACTTCATTCTCCTCTCCTATGGACGTAATTGACATCCGGAGGAAGTGATTGCTGTGGTTGTGCTCACATTTGTGTGCAGGCAGGAAAAGTGAAGAAAGCGCTGATTGGCCACAGCTACTGCATGACATAACAATAGAGAGGCAGTGCTGTTACTGCTGGAACAGCGCTGACACTGGAGGGGAGTGTAATTATTTTACTGGGATTCAGAATGGGTTGTTCGATTAGTGGACAACCCCTTTAAAGATACTGTTGAACAACAGTGCGGGGGTTTTATTCTGTCTGTTTTTTCAGTATTGGCTTAATAAGGGTATGTGCACACGTATTTTTTTTAGCTCTGCGGATTTTTCTGCAGCGGATTTCATAAATCCGCAGGTAAAAGGCACTGCGTTTTACCAGCGGATTTACCACGGATTTTGTGCGGATTCCTATTATGGAGCCAGTGGCGTAGGAAGGGGGGTGCGGGGGGGGCGGTCCGCCCCGGGCGGCACAATGCGGGGGGCGGCCGGCGCTGCAGGAGAAGAAAAAAAAAAAAAAAAGACGCCCCTTTAAATCTTCGGGCGGCGCCGTCCGCCGCCACGACCAGGGCCAGCTCCCCCCACCACCGGACCCCGCCCCCCGCTCTATACTCACCTCTCCTGGTTCCTGCGGCGCCGGCAGCTGCAGCGTCCTCTGACTCTGCGACGTCTCAGAGCAGAGGGCGCGATGACGTCAGTACTGTGCGCGCCGCTCTGCCTCTCTGTCCTGAGCGTCGCAGAGCCGGAGAGAAGCTGACTGCACCGGACCTGCGCTAGGAACGGGAGAGGTGAGGATTTTACTTTTTTTTTTTTTTCTTTATGTCTGACTGTCTGGGGCTGGGGCAATGCTGGACACACTGGGGCAATACTGGAGACCATGGGGCAGATTGCTGGACACACTGGGGCAATACATGAGACCATGGGGCAGATTGCTGGACACACTGGGGCAATACATGAGACCATGGGGCAGATTGCTGGACACACTGGGGCAATACAGGAGACTATGGGGCAGATTGCTGGACACACTGGGGCAATACTGGAGACCATGGGGCAGATTGCTGGACACACTGGGGCAATACAGGAGACCATGTGGCAGAATGCTGGACCCACTGGGGCAATACAGGAGACCATGGGGCAGATTGCTGGACACACTGGGGCAATGCTGGACACTGGGGGTAATATGCTGGACACACTGGGGCAGACTGCTGGACACACTGGGGAAAGGCTGGACACTGGGGCAGATTGCTGGACATACTGGGGCAGATTGCTGGACACACTGGGGGTAATATGCTGGACACACTGGGGCAGATTGCTGGACAACATGGGGGTAATATGCTGGACACACTGGGGCAGATTTCTGGACAACATGGGGGTAATATGCTGGACACACTGGGGGCAGGACTTGAGGCATGGGCAGAATGTAGATACGGGGCATGATTGGAGACACGGGGCAGGATTGGATCATGGGGCAGGACGGATACGATGGAGGCTGGTGGGGCAGGATGTGGAGATCATATGGGGTAGAATGGATACTCATGAGGGCAGGATGCGAGAACATATGGCTGGAGCCAGGAATGAGAAACGGGGCCAGGGTGGGGAATATTATTACCATAGGGGCTAATTAAGGGATATTATTACTGCAGTGATGTATTTATTTTATTTTTTGAGTATACTGTTTTAAATGGGGGGGCGGTCCTGTTACTGTGCAGAGTGACACTATATCACCTTTTTGTCTTCATGTGGTGTAATGTAGAAGTTGTGAAAAATTAAGTAATGTGTTCTGCAAGCGGAGCTCGAGATAACTGTGTTATTTCCTGCAGAAACGAGTCCTGGCTGGAAGGAATGATGGCGGTCTGTTCTGGATGAAAGATGAAGGACTTCACCTAGAGACGTCACTGGTGAGTCAGTGTTACCTATACACTGACACTATACACTGTATACTATATAGAGGTCCTGTGTATAATGTCACCAGTGATCTCTGTATTACCTCTACACAGACACTGCATACTAAGTACAGATCTCCTGTGAATACTGGCACTTATGGTGATAGTATTGTGGGTTTTTTTTTATTACTGATCAGTATTGTAGTATTCAGTCACTATGTGGTGGTAATATGTGGTCTGGAAATGGTGATGTGGTATTTGTCCCTTGTATGTAGTATTATTCGGTCACTATGTGGCCTGGTCATGGTGTGGTGGTATTAAGTCACAGGTGTGGCATGTGGGGGTGACACCATTAGGCCCAGTTTAAGTTCTACAAAACAGGAAAACCGTTTTTGGTAACCTTTGTGTGTATTGAGCCGGGGGGGGGGGGGGGGGCTTCGCCAAACTCGGGAACAGCCCCGGGCGGCAAAAGCTCTAGCTACGCCTCTGTATGGAGCAGGTGTAAACCGCTGCGGAATCCGCACAAAGAATTGACATGCTGCGGAATGAAAACCGCAGCGTTTCCGTGTGTTTTTTTCCGCAGAATGGGCACTGCGGATTGCATTTTCCATAGGTTTACATTGCACTGTAAACGCATGGAAAGCTGCTGCGGACCCGCAGCAAAATCCGCAACGTGTGCACATACCCTAAGAAATGCATGTAACAAATAATGTTGCGTTTTAAAGTGCAGAATTCCACAGAAAAAAAAAAACATCAAAAAATAATGCTTCAACTGTTCCCCATAAAAGTATCAAAAAAGGGGGGAAAAGTAGCCAACCCCTCCCCCATGAATAATCAGAGCAGATTGCACCGGCAGAAAAAACCACAGTGGAAACAACGCAGCATTTTCCCAAATATGGAAACATGGCCTACACATAGATTTTATGAAGTGGCTGACGGTTCAGACCCTGTTCACATTGACGACATGTTTCCTTTACCAGAAATCAGGATGACAGTGCTGGATCTGTCACAAGTGGCGCCAAGTGCTCCCAACATAGCGGTTTCTGAAAAAACTGATGGAATTAGTGCTGATCTGTACAGTGTCTGGTGAAATATGTCGCCAGATGCCGCATCCCAGATATCTGCAGAACACGGCGACGTATGGCGGCCAAACAAAGTGGGACCCAGAGAATCCAAAATCTGTAGGCTCCAATTGTGGCGGCAGCGTCCTCGTCATTACCAGGACGGAGGTCCCAGAGAAGGGCTCCTAATTTAGTCCTGGATGTCCCTTCTGTGCGGCTGACATTTGGCCCAGGCCGGGTCCGCTGCCATAAATTCTGTGTGACCCCGGAGCAGCTGTCCCTGCCTGCTGTCCTGCGCTACATTCTGACCAGCCACCCGCAAAAATAGAAACCACCAAAAGAGCAACAACCTGGCAATCCTTAGAAATGAAAATACAATGAGGGGCCGAGTCATTAAAGCCGTAGCCTCAGAAAAATGGTGGAAAAAGCTTTGAAAAGTTGCAAAATTTTTGTGCAAAGTAAAAAATGTTAGGACTTTTGGCGTTTTGACGCCATCAGTGTTTTCGGATCTGACTGTCATCAGAGTTTCTAGAATGAATAACAAACTGATGGAAGTCTCTCCGTCTTCTCCAATCGTACGGGACATGGATGGCGTGCGAGTGCCGTCCAGGTTTTTCACGGACCCATAGACTTGTGTCAGAGCTTGTTCTAACAGATCAATATTGGACGTGCCTGTGTCCTCTCTGGTGCGGAGGAAAAATCGTACGTGATCTACCCCATAGATTATCACAGATAAACAGGGACAGCGCTCGTACCAGAAAAACGGAACGAGCCCTTAGATTCAGCCTTAATGAATCGGCCTCTTAAAGGGGTTGTCCAGGCTTGGGGCTCAAGTCTGCAGTCACTCTGTGTGGCTGCAGACTTGTAAATCCTCACAAAGTGCGCAGTGCTCGCTGTTAGGAGTTTCCGGGGATGTGACCGCGAGTAATTTGGGCCGCATTCCGACTAGACGTGTCCGGCCTTGCTCATTTCACTTGCAGAGTGATCCTGCACACGTCTAGTGGGCACGTGACCTCATGCATGCAAGTTGTATACATGTGGTCACGTGTCCGCCCACAGCTGGCATCAGAACACTGTACATGTTGTGAGGATTCACATATAGTAGGCCTGTCACCAGAATTCACAGTAAAGCTCTCTTAGGCCTGATGAGGCTGGTGTGCTTACTTTGAAAGTAAAGTCTGTGCTTCAGATCCTTTAGGAAAATGTTTCCTGTTCTGACATTAGGATTGGATAATACAATACAGCCATTCGGACATTGATTTTCAAAGTAAATACAGCAGCCTCTTCAGGTCTAAGAGATGTGTTTATTGCCTATGCAGTGTGAAATCTGTGTAAACCCTGTAAAACATGTGCCATGGAGCCAGTGCAGACAGAAGCAGAACTGGGGGCAGTAGTGGTATATTTCCATGCAGGACAGCAAAACGCACTGGTGTGAATTAGCTGCTACGGGATCTTGAAGGTTTTAAAGAAAAAAAAAACTTTTTTGCTAAGCAAGTTTCATATGTTTCCATAAAACGAGAAAACCTATCAGTCAGTCTTTCCTTTGTATAAACTGCTAAGAATTCATTCACACTGAATAGGAAGCCTGCAGCCCCGGGGGAACGGAACAGAAGACCGTCACCGCGCGCACAACACTCAGGACCACGATCCGCTAACTGCGGTCCATCCCACGCAACATCGTGTCTTACGTCACTCTGGTCTCTGTCAGGCCATTGGACAGCAGAACCCTCATGCCGACTTCCCATTGGCTCTCCCAACGGTCTGTCAAAATCAGCAGGCGGGGTTTGTATAGTGATTCACCGCCTCGTCTTCGGATTGGTGGAGTCTCGCAGATTACGTCACGGGTACTGTTTTAGCCCCTCCCACACAGCGTTGTGTGCGGCCAGCGCTGAGGACAGTGATGGAGATTACCGGGGGGAGGACGCTGACCGGCTGCACCGTTATCCTTCTGTGAGGCGGGAGAGCGCGGCCGGGGACGGCAGCTGCGTGCACGGTGCGTGCTAAGTGTACTACATGGGGACATTGGGAAAGTGGTCGCGCAGGGCGCCCTCCATCCCTAGCAAGGTCGCCTGTACGGTACTAATCCCCGGGGACTCAGGGGGAGGGGGGTTGTTATTGCTGCTGTGCTGAGGCCTGAGGCCAGTGACCTGTATGTGCATGCTGTCATCTGCCGGTGCTATAGGCAGAGCCGACCACCGACCACTGCTTTCTGGGGTCCCTGACTTGTAGCCATTGTTATTGGCATGGGCGATGTGTACAAATGGCTCCTGATGGTTAGCGATCAGATGTGTAACTATTGTACCATGTTGCTGAAGGGGGTTTGTGCAGTGGGGGGGTCTGTGCAACGTTGGGGGGCTGTTCAATGGCTGTGTGTGGGGGGGTGGTCTGTTCAATGGCTGTGTGTGGGGGGGTGGTCTGTTCAATGGCTGTGTGTGGGGGGTGGTCTGTGCAATGGGGGTGTGTGTGGGGGGTGGTCTGTGCAATGGGGGTGTGTGTGGGGGGGTGGTCTGTGCAATGGGGGTGTGCGTGGGGGGTGGTCTGTGCAATGGGGGTGTGTGTGTGGGGGGGGTGCAATGGGGTGTGTGTGTGGGGGTGGTGGTGTGTGCAATGGTGTGTGTGTGTGTGTGTGGGGTGGTCTGTGCAATGGGGTGGGGGGGGTGCAATGGGGTGTGTGTGTGGTGGTCTGTGCAATGGGGGGTGTGTGGGGGTGGTCTGTGCAATGGAGTGGGGGTGGTGGTGTGTGCAATGGGGTGTGTGTGGGGGGGTGGTCTGTGCAATGGGGGGTGTGTGGGGGGGTGGTCTGTGCAATGGGGTGTGTGTGGGGGTGGTCTGTGCAATGGGGGGTGTGTGTGGGGGGGTGGTCTGTGCAGTGTGGGGGGGTGGTCTGTGCAGTGTGGGGGGGTGGTCTGTGCAGTGTGGGGGTGCGTGGGGGTGGTTTGTGCAATGGGGGGGTGTGCGCGTGGGAGGGTGGTCTGTGCAATGGGGGGGTGGTCTGTGCAATGGGGGTGTGTGTGTGGGGGGAGGTGGTCTGTGAAATGGGGTGTGCGGGGGGGGGGGGGGGGGGGGGGTCTGTGCACTGGGGGGTGGGTGTCCGCCGCACACATTGGATGGCTGTCAGAGGAATGATTGATTGGCCGGTGTCTTTCTTGCCAGACTTCTCCATACACTGGAGCCACTGCCTGACTCATGCAACGGTTTATCACAGGTAGAACAAAAGGGTCAGTATATTGAAATTGGACGTGTGATCCTCCTCTTCGTCAGTCACCTGTCCGTGGCTCCCCTGCACCTTAGACTGTCAGTCGAGCTGATTGTTGTCAAAGGGTTCACTCCACTTTAAACCAATGCAGCATCTTAAGATGGTTTCCAGAAATAACTGAGTGTGATTTCTTAAAGGGAATCTGTCACCCCAAAAGTCATATATGAGCTAAGGCCACCGACATCAGGGGCTTATCTACAGCATTCTGTAATGATGTAGATAAGCCCCCGATGTATCCTGAAAGGTAAGAAAAACAAGTTATATATAATACTCACCCAGGGGCGGTCCGGTCCGATGCGCGTCGCGGTCCGGGGCCTCCCATCTTCTTATGATGACGTCCTCTTCTGGTCTTCACGCTGCGGCGCAGGTGTACTTTGTCTGTCCTGGTGAGGGCAGAGTAAAGTACTGCAGTGCGCTGGCAACGGGAAAGGTCAGAGAGGCCCAGCGCCTGCACACTGCTGTACTTTGCTCTGCCCTCAACAGGACAGACAAAGTACGCCTGCGCCGCAGCGTGAAGACCAGAAGAGGACGTCATCGTAAGAAGATGGGAGGCGCTGTTCCGGGCCGTGACGCCCATCGTACTGGACAGCAGCGCGACCGCCCCTGGGTGAGTATACTCTAACCTCTTTTTCTCATCTTTCAGGATACATCGGGGGCTTATCTACAGCATTACAGAATGCTGTCGATAAGCCCCTGATGCCGGTGGGCTTAGCTCATATACGATTTTTTAAGTGACAGATTCCCTTTAAGATGTGTTTGCAGACTCAAAAATCTGACCAAATCTGAACTATGTAATTCTAAATTGGTTTGTAAAACCCTACTGTAAGCACTCGTTACTTTGATGTCTAAGTCTTTTTTTGCTGGTTTGGTGTCACTCCTCAAACGCTGCATGAAATAAAATCTGAGTGAATACGCCCTTAGGCTATGTGCACATGTTCAGGATTTCTTGCAGAAATTTCCTGAGCAAAACAGGGCATTTTCTGCAAGAAATCCGCATGCGTTTTTCTCGCGGATTTTTCCGGAGGTTCCCAATGCAATAATATTATAGTGGGAAATACGTAAAAAATCTGCAAAATTAATGAACATGCTGCTTTTTTTTTTAGTGATGCGTTTTTTTCATGAAAAAAAACACATCATGTGCACAAAAATTGCGTAATGCATTCTAAATGGGATGCATAACGTATGCGTTTTTTTCGCGAAAAAAAAAAAACCGCAAAAAATCTGCAATGTGTGCACACATCCTTAGGGGTATGTTCACACAGATGATTTTTTTCTTCAGTGGCTTCTCTCCAACGTACAATATTATAAATACTCTGATATGGAGTTTGGAGAGGATCTGCTTCAAAAACCTCAAGAAAAAGCCATGTAAGATGCCCTAATGCCACATGTAAAAATCTGATGGGTCATTGTAGTAATTCCAGGTGTGTTTACAGGTTCAGATCTTTGATCAGTTTCTGTCCAATCAGACCAATATCAATCCAATGTGGTGTGTAGGGCCGGCCATGCACATTAGATGACCATTGGAGGGACTATGCTTTGGCCGACAGCCATCTCAGCCGGCTCTCCCATACACAGGAGCTCTCGTTCGGCTGAACGCGCATGTTCTCTAGGAGAAAGACGCCTTTTGACACATCGACCGGCGGCTTATCTCCAGGAGAAGGAGATCGACAGTCCAAAATTTAGCGTTTAGTGCACATAGTTTGCAAAAGTTCTCAGCCACTGGGCTGGGTGACTGGCAGCCTGTTTACACTGCCCGATTATCAGAAATGAGCATTTCAGTATCTCCATCTACCCCCCACTCCATGAAGATGGCTGGACCATCACTGTAAATATATCATTGTAAATACACACCTGTACTTTGTATCTCCCCCACCTCATTGTAGATTGTAAGCTCTCACGAGCAGGGTTGTCTTATTTTGTCTTATTTTGCTTTATTACTGTATTGTTAACATTGTTACCTATGACTGTTGTGTTTGAAACTGTTAAACTGTAAAGCGCTGCGGAATATGTTGGCGCTATATAAATAAAGATTATTATTATTATTATTTCTAGGCCTTATTGATAATCGTGCAGGGTAAAGGGTTAAATTGATCCAAGTTAAGCTCTATATGGAAGATTGGTCCAAAATCTGCGTGTAAAGCACACTAGTTATGATGACGACTAATGTAGCATTTAAGGGGGTTTCCATCTTCAATCTGACCTCTGAGAATGACTCCTTTCAAACAGTAAGTCGAAGCCCAGAATTAGGAAAGCCGGACACTGGTCTCCTGACCCAAACTCAACTCTTTAGTTTGGGTCAGGAGACCAATGGCTGGCCCACATGTGGACCGTGAATGTCGGACAAGTCAATCCGACCTGAAGCTCAGGATCTGCATCGATTTCTGACCAGTCGGAATGATTTTACAGATAATGAAATTGGGGTGGGATTGGAGAATGAATGGCGTGTGCAGGATGGATGGGTACAGGAGCTGCCTGCTATTTATGTGCACTAATCTGGTCCGTAATTTGGTGCCATTTTTTTTGCACTTGCACCATACGTCTGTGCGACAAGTAGCCCTTGTGTGCACTTGCACGTCAGCGAGCCTGGGGTCTATGTGCTGGATGTTATAACCCCACTGACAAATGTTAAGCATGTGAGATCAGTTTTCTGGCAGAGACCGTTTTCACTCAGATCAGCTACTAGCTTTCACATAGGAAAGAAACTGATCAGACATCGGCCCATACAACTGATTTAAATAAAAAGGAAAAAAAGTGTATTTCCATATTGTAGCCATCTCTGGGAACGTCAGCTATGAAGCGGTATTCAGTGGTATTGATTGTCTTCATACGTTGGGAGGGGCGGTCGATCTCTGCCTCCATGGCCACTTTTCTGTCTCTGTGAAGGGCATTTGCTGGGAGCCTGAAAGGCTGGAGCTGAGTGTGAATAGGGAGCAGACAGCACATTGTTCTGCTCATTCATAGTCTGGTGAGGAATGAGCCTTGGTGTGATCTCACGCCTCCCTGCACAATTGCCCAGATCCGGCTGCAGCGCTCCTCTCTCCCTGCTGTGTCCTCCGGAATTCTTGGAGCTGCTCCTCCTGCCGGGCAGCGACCATGTGTGGAGCCCGCAGCTGTCCCATCAGTCTGTGACTGGTAACAAGCTGGGATTTGGAAGGATGAAGTCTGGCCCAGTCCACGTGATTATTCGTGATGGGGATAGGACTGTCCAGCAGTGCAAGTGTTAATACAGGACCGGGCTTGACTTGGCAGCGAATGGGATTCTGGGCTCTGTCGCCTCGTGTGCGGAGCGGGCTGTAATGTTTCCGTGTGGATCTGGTGGAGCAGGTGCACGGAACCCTCTGTGGCGGATCACTGACCCCCCCAGCCTCACAGGGCAGGGGCATCGAGAATCGTACACCGCACATAAATCTGCCAAAATGCAACCTGTCACTGAAGAAGTCATTGGCACACCATAAATATTTCATTTCAAATCCATTAAGAGCTGACCCCCCCCCCCCCCTTCCAGGGCTTCCACGACTTCTCCAGTGCTGATCCTCCCCCTCCCCTCCACGACTTCTCCAGTGCTTATCCTCACCCCCCCCCCCTCCACGACTTCTCCAGTGCTGATCCTCCCCCTCCCCTCCACGACTTCTCCAGTGCTTATCCTCACCCCCCCCCTCCACGACTTCTCCAGTGCTGATCCTCCCCCTCCCCTCCACGACTTCTCCAGTGCTTATCCTCACCCCCCCCCTCCACGACTTCTCCAGTGCTGATCCTCCCCCTCCCCTCCACGACTTCTCCAGTGCTGATCCCCCTCCACGACTTCTCCAGTGCTGATCCTCCCCCTCCCCTCCACGACTTCTCCAGTGCTGATCCCCCTCCACGACTTCTCCAGTGCTTATCCTCACCCCCCCCCCCTCCACGACTTCTCCAGTGCTGATCCTCCCCCTCCCCTCCACGACTTCTCCAGCGCTGATCCTCCTCCCCTCCAGTGCTGGTCCCCCTCACTCCCCTCCCCCCCCCCCCTCCACAGCTTCTCCAGTGCTGATTCCCCCCCCCCCCCCCCCCATCCCATCCACAGCTTCTCCAGTGCTCTCAGTGGTCCTGTTGGGCTGCTTCGAAAAATATAATAACAGAATTAAGAATTTAAGCTCCTTCTCTAGGAAAAATGCCCTAAACCCCCCCCCCCCCCCAAAAAAAAAAAAAAACCCCCCAAAAAACCCCAAAAAACTAAAAACAAAAACAAAACCCCTCACTGTTTAAGTTTGATTTTGCGGACTTGGCAAACTCGACACTGTCGGTGAGTGTGCACCATGTAGTTGAAGAAACTTGGCACTCACAAAGAAAAATATGAAGAAAAAGTTCCATTAATTGTGCATCCATCCAACAAAATCTATATCTTGGTTAAATGTTTTCGGTCCTGACATGGACCTTCATCAGAACTGGTAAATTAGCAGAAATTCTATTTCCCAGTGTAATAGTCCTGTCCTCTAGTGGTGCCTGGATTCCATGTGGGAGAGAAGAACCTGATGTAGGCTGGCGCAAAGGAAGTTGGTAAGGCCACGATCACACTGTCAGTATTTTACATCAGTATTTTACATTCAGTATTTGTAAGCCAAAACCAGGAGTGGGTGATAAATGCAGAACTGGTGCATATGTTTCTATTATACTTTTCCTCTATTTGTTCCTCTCCTGGTTTTGGCTTAAAAAAACTGATGAAAAATACTGACCAAATACTCATCATGTGAACGTGTCCTAAATCTCAGTTAATTGTCTTTCAGAATACAGAATTCATCCATTCATTTTTTTTTTTCTTCTCCCCAGAACGGCTTTTTGTGGGAGCTATTCTCCCCTTCTAGTGGATTAGAGGGGCCTCTAGTGAAAGCTCATCTGGCTGGAGAATACCTAATTGGACAGAGGTTATGTCTCTGGTGTGATGCCCTGTGAAGTGCGGATCGGCCATTAATTATTTCTGGCGCTCAGTGTTAAATTTATCCTGCCAGTTTGTCTGGGAAGATTGCAAATCATGCTAATCAAATTGGCTTCAGCTCTACGGCTTTCTAGGAGAGCACTGGAATGGCCATATATATATTGATTGTACACAGGGAATCAGATTTTTTATTTTGCTGTTACAGGAGAAAAAAGTTATAAAAAAAAGTTTTTGTTTTTTTTTAAGGATTCTTTACAGCATACAACACTTTATAGTTTTGATGATCTGTCAGCAGCCATTCAGTAGGAAAGCTAATGTGTGATCAGAAAGGGACCTATTATTTATTTCAGGCAGCTCTCCGCTGCCTCCTATTGTCCGGATAATAACACGATTGACTGACTATTAATGGAAGAGGTCGCAGGCTGTTCCCACTAATAGGCCGGTTATTGGGGAAACTAACAGGGAGCATATGGTATATACACCTCCGATTCCAACACATGAAATGTGTATATATACCCCCCTGTATGGTCACTGCTAACTCCATGATTACCCGAAAACTACTCGCTGCCACCAGTTGCTTATACAGACTGACTGGACGCCTGATTTCTGGTAATGTATGGTTTCGCGGTGCAGTTTACAGAACAAAAGGAACATAACTGTTTAATTTTATATTTAATCCAGAATGAGATTTTACAAAGGGGACAAAACAATACAGCATATACAACTACATAAAATAAGCAGGATTAAATAAGGAACTTGCTACACTGATCAGAGATGATTCAACTTGGCGAAGGACAGCACTTCGATTGGAAACATCCTGTGAACGGGATCATAATTCGCCTTGACCCTTTATCAGCACCTAAGTTACACCCCCGCCCTCTGACCTATTTTTTACTCCTGACAATCGTAGAAGTTCAAAATCGTTGCCATATTTTTTTTTATCGGAATATTACCTTTCCATAGATGGCTGACACCAGCCATGTCATGTTGTCTATCTAGCCACTATTGTTTTGGGGCTTATAGGCAGGTGTCAAGTTATGAAAAGATATGCATATACTTCCCCAATCAGTCTCAGAGTTGAAAATGTATGTCAATATCTGATCTATACAAACCCCAATATTCATAACTTTACATATCTTCACACCCGACAAATTACTTAGTCAGTTGTTTCCGGGTCTGTTTCGTTGGGCTGATTTATCGGCAGTGAATGTTCTTGTGAATGCTCGTTTCCCTGATTAATGGTCATAAGATTAGGATTTGGGTAAAACGTGATTGGTTAGGCCTCGTTCACATGTCCGTCTTTAAACTTGTATGTGAAAAAAAATCTGTACCGTGTCCTCAATGTGTTATCATTGTACGGTCCGTTTTTATGATCAGAGTGCCACCATGGTTTTTCATGGATGGATAAATGTTGATCATGGACTATACTGTTATGAACTGGTGGTTTAGGAGCAACATGGGACGAGCTCTGAAGGAGGTGGTACCTGTACTGACCGCAGTCCCTAAGCTCAACACAACACTAGAAGTAGCCGTGGGATGCTCCTGTCACTCCCTAGGCACCTCGTCACAGCCTGAGAATTAAGTACCCCTAAAGATAGAAACAGGAAAACTATCTTGCCTCAGAGAAAATCCCCAAAGGATAGATAACCCCCACAAGTAATGACTGTGAGTGGAGAGGGAAAAGACATACACAGAATGAAACCAGGATGTAGCACAGGAGGCCAGTCTAGCTAGATAGATAGGAAAGGATAGAATACTGTGCGGTCAGTATTAAAAACTACAAAAATCCACACAGTTTACAAAAATCTCCACACCTGACTAAAGGTGTGGAGGGTAAATCTGCTTCCCAGAGCTTCCAGCTTAACTGAATTAATCCATACTGACAAGCTGGACAAAACATAGAATGCACAGAGCGAATAAGTCCACAACATGTGGACAGAAAAGAGCAAAGCAAGGACTTATCTTTGCTGAACTGGTCAGGATATCAGGGAAATCCAAGAGAGATGTGCATCCAACCAGGAACCATTGACAAGTGGCACTGGCAGAAGGAAAGAGCCAGGCATAAATAGCCGAGCAGAAAGACAATCAGTGTAAGCAGCTGCAGACAGCTAAATCCAAGGAGCAGCCATACCACTTAAAACCACCGGAGGGAGCCCAAGAGCAGAACTCACAAGTGCCACTTACAACCACCGGAGGGAGCTCAAGAGCGGAATTCACAACACTGTACACTGATTCTGTCCGTGTGATGTACGTGATTTTTTTTATTTAATATAATACCCCTGACCCATAGACTTGTATTGGCTTTTGTCATCTGATACCGGAGAAAATCTGGCATGTGTTTTGCACTGACACATGATGCATGGGGAAAAAAACGGACCAGTGAAAAGTCCTATATACTATAATGGAAATGTGTTCTATCTGTAAGCAGGTGACTGCATGCAACACACAGACAGGGACAAGGTGGAAGTAACCAATGAGACAGATTATTTGCTGGTATGGCGGGTTATTGTGGTAGCTATAGCAACGGTTAAACAATGTAAAATGGGGTAATCACAGATGGAGTATACAATACAGAGTATACAATGAATCCTCAGGTTCACTCTATTACAGTGGTCTCTAGTTGAATGTTCTTATAACTTTCTAACTAGGCTTGTACTCTCGGTGGTATAAGTCACAATACGATCTCTTCCTCTAACACCAGCTCTAGCGGGGGTCTCCGGTTCACTAGGCCCCATGTCCTCCTGACAGTCTAACAAGGCTCACTGGGCCTCCTTCATTTCAACTGGACCCCATCCTGTCTGTTGTCCTAGCCTATGCCAACCCCTGTACTATACGTCAGTGCTGGAAGCAACGGCCCGGCTCACTCGTGCCTCCCATTCACCACGGCAGGCATCCACTCCTGGGTGGGGTCTCCTCACGGGTCTTCGATACTTAACTGATGAGCCCGATGGGATGAAGGCTGGGCCTCTGCTCTTGACTGGCGTCTCGGTTTCGGGTCTTGACCAGGCACAGGTGTGGCATTTGGACCTTCATCGGTATAGTCTGGGTTCTGGTACATGCTTGACGCCGCTCGGGTTTAGCTGTCTGGCTCCTGCTTCTTGCTGCGGCCTGTCACTTCTGCGTCAGTGTCTTCTCCAGCACATGTCCACACTGCCTGTTTTCCTGGCTCCTAAACATGCTGTGTTTTGACACGTTGACTTTTTACAAGGGAGATCTGTGTGGATGTCTCCTGACTTGGTGTTCCATCCAAACTTGTTCCTCCTGAAACTCCTCCTCTTCTGTTTGCTTTCACATGGTCCCGTTTGGATTGTAGATGGCAGTCTTTCTGCATCAGTGCTGCACAGCGCTGGGGATTTTCATGTTTTATTTCACATTCCCTGTTACATTTCTGTGGGGGAAAAACAAAAACAAAAAACCACCCCAGAAGATGTACATGCAACACGGACATCTGAATGAGACCCAAGTAGCATTGTCATTCGGAAACATTACAGATGGCACAGAGTTATTTTTCCACCAGTGCCAAGAAATTCCTTGCACTTTTTCTTCAGGTTTCTTGTACTTTCCAACTTTGTTTGGTCTTGGCTTGTGGCTTCCTTCATTGATGCACACAGGAACTGCCAATTACGTCTTGTTCATTCTGAATCTCTTGGATCTTTTTCTGTAGAGCGGCCAACGTACTGAACTTTTGATCAGCATTGTGTGTTGGCAGCGGTGCCCATGGAGTTGTAGATTCCCGCTGCCTACGCTTCATCTGACAGCATTCCACCAGTAATAGCCGACTTCTTACACTTTGCCTTTTTTTAAGATACCTATCCTGTCATCCGAAAATGTAATCTGTAATTTTAGTGTCTGCATAGGTCTTCTTCAGTAATCACAGGCTTGGGCACAGATTTCCTATTGGCCGTTCTCCAGCTGTGTTAATGTGGATGCTATAAATGAATGTAATTGATCCCTCTGTCTCCAGCATTGTGCATGGTGGATGAGCTAATGAAGGGTGACATGTCCTCCCAAATATCTCCTATTGCCCATTGTGGCAGTGTAGTGAATCGTCTGTGCAGTTAGGGTGAGCCCAAAGGCCTCTGTGTGTATGTATATGTGTATGTATATGTATATGTGTGTATATGTGTGTATATATGTATATGTGTGTGTATATATATATATATATATATATATATATATATATATATATATATATATATATATATATATATATATATATATATATATATATATATATATATATATATTAGTACAGACCAAAAGTTTGGACGCACCTTCTCATTTAAAGATTTTTCTGTTTTTTCATGTCTACAAACATTGTACATTCACACTAAAGGCATCAAAACTATGAATTAACACGTGTGGAATTATATACTTAATTTCAGTTGTTTCACACTTTTTTGTTATGTCTTATATTCTACGTTCTTCAAAGTAGCCACCTTTTGCTTTGATGACTGCTTTGCACACTCTTGGCATTCTCTTGATGAGCTTCAAAGGGTAGTCACCGGGAATGGTTTTCACTTCACAGGTGTGCCCTGTCAGGTTTAATAAGTGGGATTTCTTGCCTTATAAATGGGGTTGGGACCATCAGTTGTGAAGTGCAGAAGTCTGGTGGATACACAGCTGATAGACCTACTGAATAGTCTGTTAGAATTTGTATTATGGCAAGAAAAAAGCAGCTAAGGCAACGTTCACATTAGCGTTTCCCGACGCTGCGGCAACGCATGCGTCATGCGCCCCTATATTTAACATGGGGGGCGCATGGACATGCGTTGTGCTGCGTTGTGCGATGCATGCGGTTTTTTTGCCGCAAGCGTTGGGCGCAGAAAATGTAACAAGTTGCATTTTTCTTGCGTCCAAATTTCGGCAAAAAAGGATGCATGCGTCGCAAAACGCAGCGTTTTTGCGTGCGTTTTGGTGCGTTTATTTGCGTTGTGCGTTGCGTCGCCGACGCAGGGGCGCACAACGCAAATCTGAACGTAGCCTAAGTAAAGAAAAATGCGTCGCCATCATTACATTAAGAAATGAAGGTCAGTCAGTCCGAAAAATTGGGCAAACTTTGAAAGTGTCCCCAAGTGCAGTGGCAAAAACCATCTAGCGCTACAAAGAAACTGGCTCACATGAGGACCGCCCCAGGAAAGGAAGACCAAGAGTCACCTCTGCTTCTGGGGCAGCAAGGCGCAGTGGATAGCACAGCAGCCTTGCAGCGCTGGAGTCCTGGGTTCAAACCCCACTAAGGACAACATCTGCAAAGAGTTTGTATGTTCTCTCCGTGTTTGCGTGGGTTTCCTCCCACATTCCAAAGACCTACCAATAGGGAATTTAGATTGTGAGCCCCAACAGGGACAGCGATGATAAAATGTGCAAAACTTTAAAGCGCTGCGGAATATGTTAGCGCTACAAAAAAATAAAGATTATTATTATAAGTTTATCCGAGTCACCAGCCTCAGAAATCACAGGTTAACAGCAGCTCAAACTAGAGACCAGGTCAATGCCACACAGAGATCTAGCAGCAGACACATCTCTACAACAACTGTTAAGAGGAGACTTTGTGCAGCAGGCCTTCATGGTAAAATAGCTGTTAGGAAACCACTGCTAAGGACAGGCAACAAGCAGAAGAGACTTAATTGGGCTAAAGAACACAAGGAATGGACATTAGACCAGTGGAAATCTGTGCTTTGGTCTGATGAGTCCAAATTTGAGATCTTTGGTTCCAACCACCGTATCTTTGTGCGACGCAGAAAAGGTGAACAGATGGACTCTACATGCCTGGTACCCACCGTGAAGCATGGAGGAGGAGGTGTGGAGGTGCTTTCCTGGTGACACTGTTGGGGATTTATTCAAAATTGAAGGCATACTGAACCAGCATGGCTATATATAGATATTCTCAACTATTGGTTTAGCGTAAGGTTAATATTTAGGAATAGTTAGAAATAGGGTTACTTACGCAACAAAAAAACCCTAGCCCTATTCCTAACTCTATCCCCGAATATTAACCCTACTCTGAACCAATCCCTAGCCCTATCCCTAGTTGGGGTTAGAAAGTATAAATACGTAAAATCCGCTCTTATAGCAATGAACAAAGTCTGTCACTGCTTATGCAGAGTTCAGCAGTCAAGATGGGTTTGTTACCGGCTGATTCGCTCTGCATGGGCAGGAACCGAGAAGGCAAAGCTCACTTTAATGTCGCCCGCTGCTCTGCATAAGCAGCTCCAAGGGGTCGATCACTCACTGCGCCACTTCAAGAAGTGTCACTTTCAGACAGTGATCATTTCACATGGGGGGCAGTGCAAGAGTTGGAGGAAAAATTTTTGCGCTTCCCATAGACTTTATCATCCAAGGCAAACCATTCCCCCACAGAAAATGATGGGATCAGTTCTGGCATTGGTTCCCCTCTGGCGTTTCACCACACAGGAAGGAAAAGTAGAAAAACAATGGATTTTGGATTAATCCCTTACAATTAAATGTACAACATAATCATTTTTACGCAAGTCTCCGTTAGACTCTGGCACAGCGCGGTGCATCAGCTATGAGCACATAGGAAGCGCAGGTCTGGCAGGTGCATAGATGATGTTCTGATAACTGCCGGTTACCATGGTGATAACGACATGAAAACTGCAAATTATGGGCTTGAATCCATGGTGCACACCTGTTCTATCAGAACACAGAGCGATAATGCTTTACAATCACTTTAGACTGGAAATCGAAAAAAAACCCTGCCCATAAAGTTAGAAGACCGCGTTTTTTTTTGTTTTAGTTGCAAAGGAACACAAAAAAAAAAAGAAAAATCGTAACGGTCACTAGGTTTTTGTTACCTACTCTGGGAGCAGCATAATGAAGAGACAGAGACCCTGATTCCAGCAGTGTGTCTTATTGGTCTGCTTGCTGTAGTTTTTATAAAATCATTGTTTTGTCAGCAGGTCACCACTAGACGACTAGTAATCCTACTGCCTGGAAAGCCTCCATATTCATGAGCTCTGTGTAATCCCGACCCCAACAAAGATTGGCAGCTTTCTGCCTATGCACAGTGTACACAAAGCATCCAATCAGGGATGTTTTGGCAGTTATACAGCGCTCAGCATTCAGAGAACGGATTTAGTCATAGGGGTGTGCTTCATTTAGTTCAGTCACAGTTGTCGCCGCCCGTGCATAAGGAATGATGTTCCCGGGGTTGTGCCGATGGCACTCCAATCCGCTTTGAAGAATCCCATGCTTGCATAGTGTATCTCGGAGCCGCACATGCGCCGTGACGATTGGCTCCCCGCGCATGCGCACTGTAGCTGTGTGTAGTACCCAAAGCCACTCATCACCGCACATGTGCGGGATTTTTCTAAATAGATTATATATATTAGGAGAGCACAAATTGGAAGGTCTGGGGTTTTCCAATTAACCCATCACCCCCGACAAAAAAGAAAATTTTTTTTCCAATAACCTGGAAAAAAAACCATTCTGGGAACATGATGGGCTCTACAATTAAATACTGAAGTTTCCTTCATATCTCTCCAGCTCAATAAAGAATGGACACTGATGTCTGAGTCGCCTACATCCTACTCAACACAAGTCACCTCCTTCATGGTGTTATAATTGAACTACATCACCCAGCATGCCCACAGGCCGGCTACTACTCCATCAATACCAATATATTATTCAGCAGACTGTGCCTCCAAGCTTCACATGCATTATTGATAGGCACTGTACATTCATCTGGGCTGGTCTTGTAAGAAGTAAAGTGCTCGCCTTATACCTTTCTGATGTCTAATAACTGGACTCGTTCAATAGCAATGTGATTTATAAATGTGCAAAATCTTAAACGTAATATCCACAGTATTGCAGCCATAGGGGCCTTCAGCGGGCCGATGGGCACCTAAAACGGTGCAATGCCTGGATCATGGGGCTTAAATGTTGCTGCCAGAGACTCGGTGCAGTCAGTGTCCTCAGATGCTTCCTCTAGACATGTGCAGTGCTACATCTCCATCCATTCTTCTCCTTGATGCTCAGGTGATTGCATATCAGACGTGGGGCCCGTATCTATCTGACCCATACACGTCACTGGGACGCTGCATCATTTTAGAATTCCTCAATTAAAAATGTCTAGAAACCAACTCGAACCCATTTAGGTGACACAAGTCTCAAATACCTAGTGAATCCCTCAAGGAAAAGGCTTTGTAGAAATCTGCTTCTAAAGGTCACTGTCTGGTAAGCTCCGCTAAGTACAGTAGCTATTAACCATGCTTTTTTTTTTTTTTTATTATACAATTTGCCGATGACCTGATTGGAATTAGTCGTGCTTTTTTTTTTTTTTTTTTAAATCCCAATAAAGCCATTTGTGTATAACTACCGTACTTGGTATCAAAGGCAGCTGGCGTAGACGTGTACCTAGTGAGCGTGTCCCTCCCGTCTTCTGGAGACCCCCTTGTGAACCATCTGGAAAGTTCACTACGAGTGTCTTCAAGAACAGGATTAACACGTCAGCGTCTTTTCATCATACTTTAATCTTATTGGAGTTTGGAGGAGGCGAGTACGCACGTAACCGTGCAAACCTGAGATGGGCTGCTTCCAAACCGTAAACTACTCCGCTAACCAGGGAGGGAACAGTGCATCCTCCATGATTATAATGTATTGTATAGGAAGAATATTTGTGGGATTAACTGTTTACTTCTGAAATACATGTTAAGGGAGTTTTCCACTTTTAGCAAAGCAAACCCCCAAAATTCCTGAAACGTGAAAAAAAAACAAAACAGAAAGATATTACTCATGCTGCCCACTGCAGTTCCTGAGATGTCACATTGACAGCTCACATCACCGCTGCAGCTAATCACTGAGCTCCAAGCAAAGAAATGAGCCGGAACACAAGTTGGTAAAAGTGCAAAGTGTAGATGCATGTTCACACTAAGGTTTTTAAAACAGACAAAACCAGAGCTAAAAACAAAATAAGCAAATACCCTGTAGTAAGTAAATAAATAGAAATACATGTAAATAACATCGAATACTTGGTTAACACTATTTTCATCAAAAGGGTGTAAAAGCCATCCCACCCCGACAAGGGGTACCAAGTCAGAACGTCCGATCTAGTATTAAATCCTCGTCTTGTTGCAACAAACCTCAATGTCGATGGTGGCAGAGCAGGACCAAGACGCATCTAAATTTGGCAGAGCCACTGCCCTCAGTGATTAGCTGCAGTGGTGATGTGAGCTGTTGTTGTGACGTCACTGCTGAAGTCGGAACACTGAGATTGGGGCAGCGGCTAGGCGGGATGGAGAATGCGCTCGGTCTTTTACTGTTTTACATTACATTAATTGTTTTGGGTCAACTTCTCTAAAAGTGGAAAACCCTTTTTAAGGTCTAGCATCCTTCTGTATTATTTCAAAACACACCTTTTCGGTGATTACTTTGTATCTCCGTTCATACTGCACCTACACACACAAATGATACACAATTTGAAAGGAAAACTTGCACCCTTCAGCAAGAAAATAGCCGAACAAACCACACATCCACGATGTGATCACAAAATACAGTTTAAACATTGATTTTCATAAATCTGCAGTAAGGAAAAATGACCTGCTGGTGGCACCACACTACCACAAAGCTGCTTAGACATCACAAACAAATCCTAACATTTGCCTTGGGAGCTTTCCAGCTTGCCTAACTCCTTGCCCATCTGATTTCAGGCACATTGGAGGATTGCACACTTCACTGCAGGTGAGTCAAATATGCAAACACATTTGTAAACATGCACTGCCTATTCAATTGCATACTTGCTCCGTTTATACTACACCGACACACACAAATGATACACCATTTCAAAGGTCAAATTACCTGCAGATGGCATTTGCCTTGGGGTCTTTCCAGCTTGCCGAAGTGCTTGCCCAGCCTATTTCAGGCAAATTCAAGGATTGAACACTTCACTGCATGTGGGTCACATATGCAAACACGTTTGTAAACATGCACTGCTTTTTCGGTGATTACTTCGCCCCACACACAAATGATACACCATTTGAAAGGTAAACTTGCCCCTTTTAGCAAGAAAAGTCACAAACAAACCACACATTCACAGTTTGATCAATAAATCAGTTTAAACATTCATTTTCAGAAACCTGCAGAAAAAAACAATAACCTTCAGGTGGCACCACAACCTCAAGACATTTTTTTAGCATCTACTTATCAAACCAATTTATTGTATTACCAATCTACATATATAAATACCTCTGTGTTCATCTCATTAAATACATTAACATTTGACCAGCTTGATTTTCCTGAAATTGCCTGCGCCCCCCCAACAACAAATGTGCAAAAATTTTTCATGGGCCAACTAGTATTACTAAAATCAAGATGGGTGGGGGTACAATGTATGCCATAAGTTCAGAAATGCTCAGACCACCACTGGTCCAAAGCCATGACCTCTGGATAGGTTTCTCCTGCACTGTGGTCATCTTGGCCATGAACAGTGCGGAAAGAACAGCACGGCCTCATTCAAGTAAATAGGACTATGCTAGAAGGTCCTCATCATAAGAGATGCTCCAAGGCAATTGCGATCATCAGACTTGGGGTTGATGTCAGTTGTGAATTGTCCAAAAACACAAATGCCATCTGCGTGACCCAGCGACTCTGAGCAATGACATCACCGCTCTTCAGAATCCAGGGAAAGTGTCGGAGTGTTAGTGTTAAATAAGAAGTCATGAGGGTGTCTGGGGGGTAATTGATGTCAGCTGTATCTTTGGACAATTCACAGCTGACATCAACCACAAGCCCTACTTATCCCAATTGCCACTGCACAAGGGCAATTGGAAAGAACAAAGGTGAAGCACCAGAGCTGAAGCATCTCATGTGATGCGCCACTTCTGGGGCAGAGGCACGCTGTATTTTTAGACTGGGAAGGGCCCAATAACCAGCGACCTTCTCAGCCTGATAATATCAGCTCTCGGTTGTCTGCTTTACCTTGGCTGGTTACCAAAATGATGGGGCCCCACAATTTTTTTTTTTTTTTCATTTATTAGGTTAATCCATGTACAGTAAGCTAAACACGTGGCACATCTTTAACACCTACAAATCTTTAATCTCTATTCTGCATTCTGTTTCGGTACGTGTCACACGAAGCACACTGTTATCCGTGCTGCCGGCAAAAAACGGACAAGTCTACGTGTGGGTCACACACACGTTCTGCATGACAATACGGATATATGCAACACCATTGATTAGAGTGTACATGTGTCCGGTACTTGTCAAAATGGACCCCACACGTAACGCAAACATGATGTGTGAAGGGGCCTTAGGAGAAATTGCTCTTGGGTGAGGTTTAGATCCCATTCTTTATTCATGGCAACGTTGTGAGTGAGAAGAAAAGCGCCAACACATGAATGGTGTCGGGATGCTTTAGTGTTGGCATGACACAGGACTGATTGAAGAGCAGAAAAGGTGAGCGCTACAGGCTAAGGAAGCTTCATCTTGCCTTGTGCAGGCGTGTACTATGGAGGACAGAGAATGAACTTCAATCCAATATTGCAGCCAGCGGGTAAGGAAAGGGTGAATCAAACACCCCAAAACTCCGCCCATATGACCCAAAACCAGTCCCGCCAAATTCAGGTGACAGGTTCCCTTTAAATTTTTTGCTACTCCTCTGATGCACAAGTAAAGTGAACTATGGGTCAGTACAACTTATGCTGATGCCAAATTTATATCGTTTTTATTACTTTTGTTTGATTTATTTTATATTTTATTTATTTTTCGCACTTATATAGCGCTATTAATTCCGCAGCATTTTACAGACATTATCATCACTGTCCCCATTGGGGCTCACAATCTAAGGTCCCTTGATTGTTAACCTTGTCAGCTATACCACCATTTTAAAGGGCTTCTGTCAGTAGGATCACCACTCCTACCTGATAGTTTACTGAATCCATAAGGTAACTTTATTAAACTTATTTTGCTTTTGCATTTAAAGCTTGGGGATCTATTTCTCGTTCAGGGGCATTTAGTACCCCAGTGCTTCTCTAACTGTAACGGGCCCCCTAGTTGTTGCGGAGGAAGATAATACTTGGCGACTGACTCCTCATCTGTTTAGGCTAGTTTCGCACATCAGTTTTTTGTTTTCAGGCTAAATCCGGCTAATTTTTTTTAAAAAACTGATCCGACGTAATTTGTGAAAAATGCGCTGGATCCGTTTATTAGCTGGATCCGGTCTTCATGAATGCATGGATTTTTTTTTTTTTTTTTTTTTTTTTTTTTTTTTAATTTCCTGGTTCCGGGGACGAGAGAGAGAGACCCCAGAACGGAAAAATCTGGCTGATTTGCATGGGAAATGCTTTGAAAACCAGATCCATGCGCCGGATCATTGTTTCACACCTCCGTTTCATGTGTTTGTGGCCGATTCTGTCACTGTGCGGTTTTCTCCGTCCGCCGGAAACGACTATTTGGATGGATCTGGAAAAAAAAAGGATGAAACGTCTGGCCATCAGGCACAATCTGGCGCTAATACAACTCTATGGGGAAAAAACGAATCCGTTTTTTCCAAAACTTGCCGGATTGTGCCTGAATCAAAAAGCCTGATGTGTGAAAGTAGCCTAAGGTTCAGCTTCAAAAATCGAAAATGAATCTTTAATTTTGTCTCCTGAACCAGTCAGATGATTTATGTGGTCTGTGGTTCGGGTTGCATGAATTATCCCACTGGTTTTCTTTAAAGGGAATCGGTCAGCGGGCTTTTGCTATGTAATCTGAGAGCAGCATGATGTAGAGGCACGGAGTCTGATTCCAGCCATGTATCGCTTGCTGAGCTATGTTGCTCTTTCAATACAATCAGTGTCTTATCAGCAGGAGATTATCACTGCAGGACTAGGTGTCTCGTGCTTTCTAGTCAACTACTCTGTATAACCCCACCACTGATTGTACACGGAAAGCTGCTAATCAGTGGTGTGGGCCGGGTTATACTGAGCTCAACATGCTGAGCACTGCTAGATCTGTGAGCAGAGAAAACGGTGATGGTATCACAATGACAACATGCAGAGTCAGCAAGTGACGCATCACTGGAATCAGGGTCTCAGCCCCCACTCGATGCAGACCTCAGATTAGATAGCAAAAACCTGCTGACAGATTCCCTTTAAAGCAGGATGTGATGACTGTTGGCTCTAAGTTTTCAGAGTCCCAGCTCTTAGTCGGGCGAGTTACTGGTATCTTATACAGGAAAGATATATATCTTGGTACTGTACCAATTTGTTACCATCTTTTCAGTTGGCCATTAAAAGGAATCCACCACCGAGGACTCTGAATTCTAAATATTTTGGTATCTTGTAGGTTCTCTCCAGTATGCAGATAGATATAGGAATGTAGATGAAGCTTCTCCCTCACTCCAGTCACGGACTGAAGTAATGATTTCTGTATAGATCCGTAAACTACTGCTGAGATTCCAACAAAATCTATTCTATCCGTAGAAACACTACAAAATAACGCTTTCAGTTTAACGTGACCATTGCCTTTGTGTTTTATCATTTTCACAATATTTACTCACAATTACTTTTTTTTTTTTTTTTCCTCCCCTATAGTTGCTAAGCCATGCCGCTGGTCAAGAGAAACATTGAACCCAGGCACCTCTGCCGGGGAACCGTGCCGGATGGGATCACCAGTGAGCTGGAATGTGTGACCAATAATACACTTGCCGCCATCATCCGACAACTAAGCAGCCTAAGTACGGACAGTACATTGCAATATGTCATAATTATCACAGGTGATCTAAATAAAGCGGATCTGTCACTGGATTTCACAGTATGTGTATAAATGAACTAGATCTTAGTCCTCATGTGCTTAGTTTGAACATAAATTATTATAAAGCATTTTTTTTTACATATATGATAGTTTACACAATGAGTGAATTGGCTCAGAAATCAAAATGTATTTAGGATCTTTCCACCTGGCCTGATTGACAGCTCCTCAGTGTCCCTCCTCCCTGCTGAGATCTCACACTGCTCACTACAAGCTGCAGTTGTCAGGCGGGTTGGTTGGAGACTATTTAACTCCTTAGTTGGGCTCCTAAATATTCTCACGATTTCTAGAGTAATTTAGACATGGATTTACACAGCAAAGACCCCAGTCTCCTCAGGTCTTGTAGATCTGTTTTAATAATGTATGCAGTTGGATTGTGAAATCTAGTGACAGATCCGCATTAAATGCTTACAGAGATATGAGGTACTTGCCTGTCACAGGGCGTTAAGCAACAAGTACGAAACCAGCTCAGAAGTTGTTGTGTTAGTAGCCAGCGTCTACCAGCGGCCGGAGCTTGCTGTGATCGTTGCAGTGTAACCATTGAAATGACCCGCGTTAGCGGACTTCCATCGGCCCCCCTAATAACGTGATCACTGGCAACCGGTGGGCTACCGTGGCAGCCAGAGAGGCTTGATGAACGCCCCCATAACTCCGATATTGGTCCTCCTGGAAGCTCGGCCATAGGCTGGGCTTCGTAGGACCCCACAATATTGCTATATAGTGTAATACTGTGTTATTGCTGTATATAGTATAAGCAATCAACTGATCACTGCCTTAAGTTTCCTATGTGGAAAGGTTAAAAATAAAATAAATTTGAAAATAGAAACAAATCGTATAAATTGCCCCTTTTCAAACTTTAAAAAAAAAATAAGGAAATTTAAAAAAATTTATATATTTTGCTATATTCATGTCCGAAAGTCTGATATATCAAAATATAAGTTTTATATGTTAAGTGATGAAATATAAATCTGAATGCCACAATTGCCTTTATTCCCCTTTCACTTGCCATGAAAATTCAGTAAAAATCAGTTGCAATATCATATGTAACCCAAAATGGTAGAATAAAAAAAAAAAGCTGAGGGAGCAAATGAGAAGCTGTCGAACCACACCGCTCCATCAACAAAGTAAGTTACAGGTCTGAGAAAGTGAAGACACAATCCCAATTTTTTATTTTCTATTTTCTAATTTTGTTTTTCATCCTACTAAAATAATAAAAAGAAAAATGACAAAGTTTGGTATCACTATGCTCTAATCGGGAAAAATTTTATATGGTTTTGTGACAAACCAGCACTTAAAAAAAAATGCAACAAAACTGCAACTTGTGCACAGACCCTTAAGATTCCCATACCAATACGTTGAGCCAGAAATGCTCCTAAGTGCATTGATTGCACTGGCGGACCTGATAAAATATATTGGGATTACTGACCTGAATTTAGAGCAGCAGAGGTCCTTGTCTCCCCCATGCGGGTTGTCCCTACACCCCCCCAACATGGCCGGCACTCATGGAATCCTATGACTAGGGGTATACTGGTGAGGTTTAACAATGATAAATGTAAGGTTATACACATGGGAAGAGGGAATCAATATCACCATTACACACTGAACGGGAAACCACTGGGTAAATCTGACAGGGAGAAGGACTTGGGGATCCTAGTTAATGATAAACTTACCTGGAGCAGCCAGTGCCAGGCAGCAGCTGCCAAGGCAAACAGGATCATGGGGTGCATTAAAAGAGGTCTGGATACACATGATGAGAGCATTATACTGCCTCTGTACAAATCCCTAGTTAGACCGCACATGGAGTACTGTGTCCAGTTTTGGGCACCGGTGCTCAGGAAGGATATAATGGAACTAGAGAGAGTACAAAGGAGGGCAACAAAATTAATAAAGGGGATGGGAGAACTACAATACCCAGATAGATTAGCGAAATTAGGATTATTTAGTCTAGAAAAAAGACGACTGAGGGGCGATCTAATAACCATGTATAAGTATATAAGGGGACAATACAAATATCTCGCTGAGGATCTGTTTATACCAAGGAAGGTGACGGGCACAAGGGGGCATTCTTTGCGTCTGGAGGAGAGAAGGTTTTTCCACCAACATAGAAGAGGATTCTTTACTGTTAGGGCAGTGAGAATCTGGAATTGCTTGCCTGAGGAGGTGGTGATGGCGAACTCAGTCGAGGGGTTCAAGAGAGGCCTGGATGTCTTCCTGGAGCAGAACAATATTGTAACATACAATTATTAGGTTCTGTAGAAGGACGTAGATCTGGGTATTTATTATAATGGAATATAGGCTGAACTGGATGGACAAATGTCTTTTTTCGGCCTTACTAACTATGTTACTATGTTACTAACCTCTAGTTGTCAATGTATCCATGCATTTCCAGGAGAAATAAGAGGAACCGCACAGTACACAGTTGTGATGAAAGATGCTCCCGAATTCGTTTAGGGGGAATAGAATGGTTTACAAAGGCTCTGTTCACACTCGTCAGAGCCTTTTGTTGGGTGTCGGGGACAGCGTGTGACACATGTACAGATATTCATTGACATTCGTCACTTTTTGGCTGCAAAGTCCAAAAATGTATTCCACGTGTTACCTCTACACCCTCTGGATAGAAAGGCGCAGTCTACTGCTCTTTCCTCCAAAGTAAAAAATATACAATGCAGCAGACAAACCTGATGGAGACCAAGAGAAAATAATACACTTGTCACCTCTGCTAGGTGAATGGGGGGCTGTGCATGGTTCACAAGAGCTCCATTCTCTGTACCTTTAGTAGTCTATCCCCCCAGTGTCCCCTGTGCTATAGATAGAAACTAACTTTTGATTTTAAGAACACTCCTTTTAGACGGTTGTCCACTAATTGTGGTCTTGAAATGAAAAAAAAAAAAAAAAAGTCTGCTCCCCTGCTAGACCCTTTTTCCTACCATTTCTTGGTACTACTCCTTGCATTCCCCAGTAGTCTCACTATTTCCAGCGGGATATGTCAAGTAACCGCTGCAGCCAGTTGGTGAGAGCGGCTGTGGTCTAAAGGTTTTTTTTTTCTTTCTCCAGGTGTAATGTTTGGGGAGGGATAGACCAAGCCTGAGCAGTCAGATAGGGTGTAATGTTTGGGGGGTAGGTAGACCTAGTCTGAGCAGTCAGATCGGGAGTGTTTGTAGAGGGGTAGACCTGGTCTATGAGCAGTCACATCGGGAGTGTTTGTGGAGCGGTAGACCTGGTCTATGAGCAGTCACATCGGGAGTTTGGGGAGGGGTAGACCCGGTCTAAGAGCAGTCAGATCGGGAGTGTTTGGGGGAGGGGTAGACCTGGTCTATGAGCAGTCACATCGGAAGTGTTTGTGGAGGGGTAGACCCGGTCTAAGAGCAGTCAGATCGGGAGTGTCTGGGGAGGGGTAGACCCGGTCTATGAGCAGTCACATTGGGAGTTTGGGGAGGGGTAGACCCGGTCTATGAGCAGTCACATCGGGAGTGTTTGGGGGAGGGGTAGACCCGGTCTATGAGCAGTCACATCGGGAGTGTTTGTGGAGGGGTAGACCTGGTCTATGAGCAGTCAGATCGGGAGTGTTTGTAGAGGGGTAGACCCGGTCTATGAGCAGTCACATCGGGTGTGTTTGTGGAGGGGTAGACCCGGTCTATGAGCAGTCACATCGGCTTTCTGTGCCAGCGTGTGTTGACATATTTCTCTCTTTTGGCAGGCAAACATGCAGAAGACATATTTGGCGAGTTGTTTAATGAGGCGAATACTTTCTACATCAGAGCAAATTCTCTTCAAGACAGAATTGATCGGCTCGCTGTCAAAGTCACCCAGCTGGATTCAACAGTGGAAGAGGGTGGGTGACGGCACAGAAGCCGCTCTATTGGAAGCGCATTACACACAAATGCTATTAATTACCCGGCAGCAGCTGCCTCCTAGCGGGGGATCGCCATCGTCTTCCTAGGAAGCCCAGCCTGCTGCAGCTCTATCAAATGTTAATTGGCCGACAACATATTGTAACTTGTCGTATCAACAGAATTTGTATGAAAACTTGATCAGACCAATTTGGAGCAGCCAAGCTTCCTCCCACATGCGCTGTGCTCATATCAGTTTGTGTCTCCTACATCGTTGGGGTTCACGTAAATGTAAAATGTTGCACATAGCCGACACTGTTCCCCTCCAGCCTGGGGCCTGCACATGTTATTTCCAATGTAATGATTTGCATTGTGTCTCTTTAAAGCAGAACACAGCAAGGGTTTAAAGGGCACGTGCACCTTCGAGCAGTCATGATCGTTGAATTCACATATAGTATGAATCCAGCTGTAAAGGCTGCATTACTTCACATAATCTTGTACTGACCCCAAGGCACAGCTTACAAATAGTTCACAACTTTACTGGTCAGCATTGGAAACAGTCAGCAATAGGTCACCCCTACTCGCCGGGCTCCCATAATGTAGTGGGACGGCGTGCTCTGATGTGCTCTCTCGGGATCCGTATAGTAGTCGGTGCCATCATCTTGAGTACGTTTTCCCACTAGATAGATTATGCGTCTTACCGTTTTATCAGCTATATAGCAGTGGTCACACAAGCGCTTTACTGCGCCTTTAATAATAAGAATTTTGGGACCCCCATTCTAAGGATTTCTGGAAGTCTCAAAGGTTGCACGCCTTGTGATTATACGTTTTTCTTACACTGTGGTAGCTGAAAGATGTATTTGGTAAGAAGTCCTCCAAGCTTTATAGCAGCAGTAGTAGTTCTCTCAGGCTTCTTCACTAGTGCCCTTCTAATCATTACAGTCATGGAAATAATGTAACATTTTATTTTATAGTTTACTTACATCTTTAGGGGCTTCTCCTAAACCCCTGTAATTATTAGTCATGGTTATAATGTAAGAGTTATATTAGTAGTCTATTTAATATTTGGGGCTTCTTCTCTAGTGCCCTCCTAATCAGTACAGACCTGGAAATAATGCAAGGTTGTTGTTTTTTGTTGTTGCATTGAACATTCTGCCCAGAACAATGATAAAGTATCTGCTGTGTTGAGATGAATGGAGCTTTATTCTTTAATTAGGAAGTGTGGAGCTCATTGAAAGTCCAGGTTTTATACCCCTGGATATTAATGGCTAGAACCAGGGCTGAACCTGTGAGAAGCTAGAACAATATGTATGGTCTGTGCATTTTCTGCCTGTGTTGTTGTGGCACCCTGCGGGTGATCGTAAAAGGTATCGGCTGTGAAATCTGTGTCCGATAGAAGCAATTCATGAGCGCGGATCATAGATTAGCAGCGGGGTGGACCAGCATCTGTGGACAGGAAGGTGAGGAAGCTTTCTGGAGAGTCTTCAAGCTGTGAAAAGGAGTTAGTAGGTGAAAGCCCCCTTGGCAAGTCTGGCTTATTCATTAACTACAAAGGCCAGACTGATATTGGGGAGGGAAGATGGAGAAGGAAACAATCGCATGTAGAATGAGTGTAGGGTAGCGGTACACGACCATGTGCAATCACTGGCGTCACACTCCGAGGGTTTGAAAGGCTGCGTCACTATGGATTTAAGAGCATTCCCTGTTCCCCAGAATAGCACTGAATAAAATTTGTGACAATGGAGAGACCTGTAATTATTTATTATATTTACAGCACCGCCGCCATCATATTCCGCAGTGCTTGGACATCATCACTGTCCCCATTGGGGCTCACAATCTGCATTGCTTATGTCTTTGGAGTGTGGAGGAAACACGGGGAGAACATACAAACTCCTTGCAGATGTTGTCCTTGGTGGGATTTGAACCCAGGACCCCAGCGCTGCAATGCTATCCACTGAGCCACTGTAATCGCACATTGTTCTTATATTCTAAACGCAATAATTTTAAGCGACATATGAATGGATGAAGGTTTTCTACCAATCAACGTCCCTTCCTGTAGTTTTTTGTATTTTTTTTTTGTAGCACGTGGATGCCATTAACCACTTCCCACCCTGCACCCTTTAATAGTATGTAGTGTGAAAAATAACCACCATAAGCCTCCATACTGAGACGATGTAGTACTGACGCAGGTTCAGGAGCCGTGCCTGCGCCAGCTGTATCATACCGCTGCAATGGTCAGGATTAGAGACTGCTCTGATCCCAGCTGGTAAACCCTTAGATTGCACTCTTACGTCATATAAGTGGTATTTTTGCCAATCGCCCACTTGTATCTAATCAGATTGACAGTAATGGATAAAGTACACTACAATGTTAAAAGTATTGCAGTGTACTATATATGCGAGCAGAGGATTTTGTTTTAAAAGACTAATTTTTTTGTGTGTGCTAAATGAACTATAATTGTTAGTGCATCAGCTTTAGCAACCTGTGCAACACAATGAACCTTTAAATAAGAGTGTGTGATGTTTAGTAAAGGGGGTTTTCCAGGTCATCATATCAAATTGATGGAGGTCTGACACCTGGCCCCCCACTCATCACAGCTGTGTGCAGTGGCTGGATGTTCACTATGTATGGGTGGAACAATGTAGCTCTGTACCCTGTGTAGTAGCCATTTTTGGGTATGGCGGGGGTGCCTGATATTTAACCCTGACCAATCTGATATTGATGATCTGTCCAGAGGAATAATCTTTTTAAAAAAAATGTTTATTTTTATTTTTTTTTCTTCAAATTAGCTTGGGGAGCAGTGTGCTCCTAAAGATCTCTTGGCTACCAGCTTGCCAGGAGCGGTACGCTTCTGAAAGGCCAACAGTTCAGATCGGCAGCATGGCTGCACCACTG
This sequence comes from Ranitomeya imitator, assembly GCF_032444005.1. Classification (NCBI taxonomy): domain Eukaryota; kingdom Metazoa; phylum Chordata; class Amphibia; order Anura; family Dendrobatidae; genus Ranitomeya; species Ranitomeya imitator. Next base: position 768,116,778 of record NC_091284.1, on the reverse strand, counting down.
TCCAGAACGCTCCATTCTCCCATGCTGTTAGCAGGAGTGACTTTGCCACGCAACATCGGAAGAGCTCAGGGGCACTGAAGCAACGCAGCCAACTTCAGAGCAGCACTTACAAGCTCTATAGAGCCACCTATGCTGGACTGCTGCGTGGTGGACATTCACTTTAAAGAGAGCATAGACATTTGTTATTAGCCGTTGCCACCGATTTCAGCATAGGTGGTCTGTGGGGCTATAAAAACCCAATGTCCAGATGTCTTGTTTTTCCTGGGGGTAATTGTCTGTTTCATCTTCCTGGCCCGTAGGAACATATCCTAGGAGCGTCTATGCTATTTCTTCGTTAATTAATCTTTACTCTTGTTTTTTCTATAATTCTAGTTTCTCTACAAGATATCAACATGCGAAAAGCTTTCAAGAGTTCAACCATCCAAGATCAGCAAGTAGTGTCCAAAAACAGCATTCCCCATCCAATCACTGACATCTACAACACCAGCGACAAGCCACCTCCCCTCAATATACTGTCCCCATACAGGCAAGTGACACATTATCACCTGGCGCATAGTGATGTCTGAATGATGTCTATGGGCTTCTTAGACCCCTTCATGACCATAGACGTAGCCATACGTCCAGGTTGGGAAGTACTTCCCGACCTTGAATGTATGGCTGCGCCCTGGCAATTTGCGCTCCCAAAAGCTGTGCACGATTGCCGGTGGGTGTTCATCTGACACCCAGCACTCGCTGTCAGGAGCGAAGCCCGCACTGCTCCCAGCGGTTTAACTCACTAAATGCTGCCATCGACATCGTAGCATTTAGAAGGCAGGGAGAGGGAGGAAGCTCCATCTCCCTCCATTCTTCATCACAAGGAGCTGATCATTGTCTTGGTGACTCCATCGTGATGACATCCGGGTCACCAGGGCTAGCAAGCTTGGTTAGAACATGCACAGTTCATGGTCTAACAAGCCTGTGTGAGTGCAGCACTGACGGTTATAAAGCACTGCAATGCTTTATAAAGCAAAGTGAATGTTCCATAGAGAGAATAAGTGGGGAAAAAAATGTAAAAATTTGTATTCATTTTTTTTTTTTTCAGGGTTCTCACCACACATCTAGAAACATTCCTTGAGGGGTCTAGTTTCCAAATTGGGGTCACTTGTGGGGGATTTCCACTGTTTTTAGATATATCAAGGGTTCTCCAAACATGACATGGCGTCCGATAATGTTTCCAGAAAAATTTGCATTCAAAAAGCCAAATGGTGCTCCTTCCCTTCAGAAACATGCCGTGTTCCCAAACAGTAGTTTTACTCCACATAGGGGGGTATCAGTGTGCTCAGGAGAAATTGCACAACAAAGCTTGGGGTCCATTTCATCCTGTTACCCTTATGAAAAAGAAAAATTGCATCTGTGAAAAAAAGTTCAATGTTTTTTTTTTTTTTTTTTTTTTTCCCCCTCCACTTTGCTTCAGTTCCTGTGAAGCATCGGAAGGGCTAATAAACTTCTTAAATATGGTTTTGAGCACTTTGAGGGGTGCAGCTTTTAGAATGTCATGTTTGGTTATTGTCTCTCATATAGGTTACTCAAAATCACTTCAAATGTGATGTGGTCCCTTAAAAAAAAAAAAAACCACGCACACGCACGCAAATGCACGCACACGCACGCAAATGCACACGCACGCAAATGCACACGCGCAAATGCACACGCGCAAAAACACACACGTGCGCAAAAACACACGCACACGCGTGGAAAAACGCACGCACACGCGCGAGCGCAAAAACACACACACGCACGCACACCTGATGTAAAGACATGTGGGAAACACTATTTTGTGTGATATAACTCTCTGATTTAAGGGCATACAGATTTTAAAGTTTGTAAATTGCAAAGCTTTCAACATTTTTGCCAAATTTTCATTATTTTTTTTTTTCTACGAACGCAAGTGATATTAAACAAATTTTACCAAAATCATGAAGTATAATGTCATGTTGTTGTTTTTTTTGCTACTCCTGGATGATCGTCAAAATGGGAAAATCATTATAACCGAAACCCATAGTATTTCTGTATGTCACCAGCTCCTCTGGGAGTCTTGTAATTAACGTCCTTTTTTCACTTTTGTGTTGTCAGGGATGACAGAAAGGACGGTCTGAAGTTTTACACGGATCCTTCTTATTTCTTTGACCTTTGGAAGGAGAAGATGTTGCAAGACACAGAAGATAAAAGGAAAGAGAAAAGGCGACAGAAGGTAGTGTTGGTCGGAACACAGATGGATGGTTTTCTCTAGGCCAGTCTATTGTTCTGTGCGTTTTCTAGGAAGCTAAAGGGGCACAATATGGAGTCAAGCATTAAGTGCACACATTACAGTAATGAGGCAGAAGAAAGCTCCTTCTGTGCGACTGTGCCCCAGACTGGCTGTCCTACATCGGTCTATAGACAACAAACTGGCTCTAAGGGCATAAATGGCCGAGGGGCCCCTTATCACAACCTGGAATGGGGCAACATTACACCATGATTATCTGCACCTTGGCATTTAGAAAATGAAAAGCTTATAATTATTTTGTTTCCCTAATGTACAAGGAATATTCATTGTAATGTCCCAGACAGGCCAGATTGCAAGTATAATTTATGACTGCAGTGAGGCCGTAGTGCAGGTGGAGTGCGTCCGCCCACCCAAAGTGTAAGGCTCCAGCACAGGTGTGGTACGTGCACCCACCCAGCATAAGGCTCCAGCGCAGGTGTGGTGTCTTCCACAAGGGTAGCCACGAGGCAGTGTATTTATTCTATACTTTTACCATTTACTTCTGCTGTACTGATAGATAATTAGTTCAATTTTATTTGACCCTCCATTTCATTTTCCTGTCTCAGGAACAGAAACGTGTGGACGGCACGACTCGCGAAGTGAAAAAGGTCAGGAAAGCCAGGAACAGACGTCAGGAGTGGAATATTATGGCCTATGACAAAGAGCTCCGGCCTGACAACAGGCTGTCTCCAAACGTATACCAAGCTGCTTCTTCTGAGGGATCCATGTCCCCGGACACTAGGTCTGTCTGTAACTGTCTGTCATATCTCCACAGTATCTTAGCATTGCACTGTGCTGTTTTACATGACCTCTATCTAATAACTGGTCCCATCACTCCTCAGTCCCTTTCTTATGTGCTTGATTTATATATCTTCTCTTTTTGTTTGTTTTTTTGTTTAAAATATATATATATATATATATATATATATATATATATATATATATATATATATATATATATATATATATATATATATATATATATATATATATATATATAATTTTATTATGCTGATTATTTAGATACAGAATATTTATGTTCATTTCTTTAGGATTTCTTGAATTTGTGATTAGTTTGCACATATGCTTGCTCACAATCAATATTACTGTTTGATTTTTCATCCCACATCCGCACCCTATAGTATTGGTATCATATCAAACAGCGCATGTCACCGCTCTAGCCACTTACTGAATTTAGTGACTGGCTGGCTAGAGCAGTGATGTCACCTCTCTCTCCCGTTATCGAGCTCAGTGACTGGCTGGCTAGAGCAGTGATGTCACCACTCTTTCCGGTCATTGAGCTCAGTGACTGGCTGGCTAGAGCAGTGATGTCACCACTCTTTCCGGTCATTGAGCTCAGTGACTGGCTGGCTAGAGCAGTGATGTCACCACTCTTTCCGGTCATTGAGCTCAGTGACTGGCTGGCTAGAGCAGTGATGTCACCACTCTTTCCGGTCATTGAGCTCAGTGACTGGCTGGCTAGAGCAGTGATGTCACCACTCTTTCCGGTCATTGAGTTCAGTGACTGGCTGGCTAGAGCAGTGATGTCGCCACTCTTTCCGGTCATTGAGTTCAGTGACTGGCTGGCTAGAGTAGTGATGTCACCGCTCTATCCAGTCATTGAGTTCAGTGACTGGCTGGCTAGAGCAGTGAGGTCACCACTCTTTCCGGTCATCGAGTTCAGTGACTGGCTGGCTAGAGTAGTGATGTCACCGCTCTATCCAGTCATAGAGTTCAGTGGTGCTTGCATGGAGCTCAGCGTAACGTGCTGTCAATGCTTAGTGGCTCAGAAGCCACATGCCGTTCCTGGTCTTATCACAACCGTCGGGAGCGGAGCAGTGGTAGGAATACTTGATGGACCACTCTACTGAAATGAGACCACCACCCCTTTAATACTTAATTTTCTGCCGTACAATTTGGAATTTGGACACATAGATTATGATTATTTTGCTCTAATTGGCTTTTACAGAATCTGCAGCACATGAAGACTTTTGCCCCATTGCAAGTATTGGGTGCACATCTCTGCAATGTTTATAGGCTCCTGGCTATCTGCTCGCTGATATGTGCCCTGATGAGGACAGGCTTTCATTCATGGGCGCTAGACCAAATTATTTTAAAATAAGGTGTTATATAGCCGTCAACACGTGAGCATAGCCTGTATCTAAAGTGCAAGCCTCTCCAGACATCTGGTGACATGGTGGTTCATGCTCCTCCAGAGGGACGCAATGTGAACTTTTACTGGAAACAAAATAGGAGAAGGGTTAGTTGCATTTATTTCATTGCATTGAACGTGCTTCTGCCTGTAGGATGATGGTGCTAGTGGAGTTTGCATAAATGAGGAGATATACATATAAAAAAATGATTTTTTTAAATTTTTTTCCAGAAAATTGTCATCTGATTTAGATGCAGACACAATTGTTCTGATTCCCCTGTCGCATTTCTAAATGTTGAGTACATTGTTGGTATTTTGTTAATTATTTTTAAAAAAATTTTTGTACTTTAAAACTGGCGTGCAAATTTTAATATTTTTGGCACAATGAACGTTCTTTTTATTTATACCGGTGTTTAGCAATCCGCCTTATCTTTACTGTAAGGTTGCAATGTAGCACATTAATGCTTTTTTTATAAAACTGCCCCACAGTGAGAATAATTTTGGGTACTTTTACAATAAAAAGCTAACGTGGCTCTATTCCACCATCATTGTTCCCTAGATTGTTTAAAGGTAATGAGGTGAGTAAAACTTTGACTAAGAAGCCAGAGAGAGCGGTAAAACCACTCCGATGCCCACTTAATTGCCCTCCTACACAACGTCCCCTCTGCTCTCCACTGTCCATTAAGAAGCGGGGGCAGAGTTGGTGAGAAGGAGCCGTAGATTGCAAGTGCCCCGTGCTCCCAGCTGTGCACTTGCAAACCTAATTGTCATATGAATAAATAATGAATGTGAGGATGACTTGGCACCGTAGGCTGATGAAATGGCGATCACTGGATATTTCACCCTATGATGGTCTTGGTGACAGATGACATGGACATGACCTCTGCTAAAGTTCCCCATACACTGTAGATTTCAGACTGCTAAAAAGAGGCCAACTTTTCTACTATCCGTAGAGACTTCGTTATCCGGTTATCCTTTTTCTCTGTGTCAGGTGTATTATTGGCAATATTTGGAAAGCTAATTTTTACTAGATGAGAATTGTGTTCCCCATGAATAAAAACCCAATCACAGAGCAGGGATCAAACACGAACTATAAACTTGCATTTACACCGTTGTGTTCGAACTGTAACAACCCAACAAAAACGACTATGTGATGTGACTGGGTTGAACAATATATCCAAAAACGCTCGCTCGTCAAGCATGAAATCATTTAGGTGAACAAAAAAATTCTCGTTGAAGAATTGTGAAATATAAGTGGAGATTGTTCGCTCGTTCAGCAACAAAAACTAGTAGTGGCAATTCCAATAATGGGTATGGCCGTCAGCGATTGGTTGCTTGTGTTCTACCGACAATGGCTCTGTAGTAGTTTGGAGCATTGGCATGAGGAGGTATCCGTCATCATTCAATGCTTTTAATGCTAACACTGCTGTTGATATAAAGGCGATCCTCATCCCATGTAAACAAGGCTGTGGAGTCAGTAAGCCAAACCCCTGACTCCGACTCCATGACACCGACTCCACCAAAATGGGCTCCGACTCCACAGCCCTGACAGGAGTCTCTAAGCCAAACCTTCGACTCCTCAGTTTCCATGACTCCGACTCCACAGCTTTGCGTGTAAACACTCGTCTGACGTCATTTGCTCGTCGCATCATTCATCGTTTTTTAATGATGATCTGCTGTAAATCCCTTAAATCTCTGATATCTCCAGTGTATGGCAGCTTAAATTACATATGTAACTGTTTTCTCTAGGCTTAGTACCAACAAAAGCGGACTATGTTTAATAACTAGTGTAATTTTCTCCCCCCCCCCCATCTCCTGTCATGCCACAGTAACGGCAGACCCCTTAGGAAACATCTATGGGAATGCCTCCGAAAACATGACGTACGCTGAAACTTAAGGTACCGTCACACTAGACGATATCGCTAGCGATCCGTGACATTGCAGCGTCCTGGCTAGCGATATCGTCCAGTGTGACAGGCAGCAGCGATCAGGCCCCTGCTGTGATGTCGTTGGTCGGGGAAGAAAGGCCAGGACTTTATTTCGTCGCTGGATCTCCCGCTGACATCGCTGAATCGGTGTGTGTGACGCCGATTCAGCGATGTCTTCGCTGGTAACCAGGGTAAACATCGGGTTACTAAGCGCAGGGCCGCGCTTAGTAACCCGATGTTTACCCTGGTTACCATCGTTAAAGTAAAAAAAACAACCACTACATACTTGCCTACCGCTGTCTGTCTCCGGCGCTGTGCTTTCCTGCACTCACTGTGAGCACAGCGGCCGGAAAGCACAGCGGTGACGTCACCGCTCTGCTTTCCGGCAGCTGTGCTCACAGCCAGAGCAGAGAAGCACAGCGCCGGGGACAGACAGCGGTAGGTAAGTATGTAGTGGTTGTTTTTTTTACTTTAACGATGGTAACCAGGGTAAACATCGGGTTACTAAGCGCGGCCCTGCGCTTAGTAACCCGATGTTTACCCTGGTTACCGGCATCGTTGGTCGCTGGAGAGCGGTCTGTGTGACAGCTCTCCAGCGACCAAACAGCAACGCTGCAGCGATCCGGATCGTTGTCGGTATCGCTGCAGCCCTTTAGTGAATTTAATCATGAACGTCTGTATCCCTATCTATACAATCATCAGTTGTATCCTTAGTGATGGCATGTCATGGAGTTTACTAATGAATAATTTCACTAATAGGCTGAAAGCTTGGTGTTCTCTCTCATACTATGCTAAATGACTGTGTTTCGATTTTTGTATTTTTACCATTGTAGCGTGAAATTGTCATGTCCGTAGTGGTGAACCTTGATCTGGTGGCGTCTAACTTTTTTTTCTTTTTTTTTTTTTTTTTTTCATTTTCTGTCGTAAGGTCTCATGTATCTGATTTAACAGAATACTCCTTTCCTGCAACCCCAAACCACTCCATTCACCAACATGCCATGACCCCAACGTACGTCGGATCAGGAGAGTCGCTGCATCATGTAGGCATGAATCAAGTTCATGAACATGATTACAGATCCTCCACTGGCACGCTAAGACATGGGACATTGAGTAGACCACAACAGCCGCCGCCACCACCCCCACCGACTATGGATGGGCCTCATCCACCTCCCCTAACTTCTAATGAATGCAGGTAATGCTCCTTTACAAAACCATTGTGATTTATAACTGCAGTTCAGCAATTATTTTGCCTGGATAGTAGTGTATTAATGTAGTACCTTAGTCTATTGGACACATCGGCAGGCTGGACCAGCGCTCTACAAACCTTCTCCTGCGGGCACCCCTAGCGCCTGTTCGGATTAGTAGGCCCACCTCCACGTTGTTGTTGCAGTGCGATACACCCATAATGTCGCTCCAGGCCTGCTAATCAGAACATGCGCTAGGATGCCAACAGGTAGAAGGTGGTTCGCACAACTCTGGTCAGGTCACCTTCAACTACTGATGTGGCCCCTGGACCCATGGTCCTGCTAATCTTTTTGCTCAACTCTGCCAAATATTAATGCAAAGGCTATTATTAATTTATAATGTAGAGGCTCTTGTGTAGTGGACTAGCTCTTGGGCTAGTGGACCGCCGTTCTAGTTTGTGCTTTTTTTTTTTAGGTTGTCAGCTATGTTGATTCCAGTTTCCATGATGCTTTGCAGAGAGGGATGCAGTCTCATCACACACATGATCTACTCTGTTAGCATATGGTCACACAGTGGGTGGCACATGGCTAGAGGGCAAACCGAGGTGCGGCAATACAGCCACTTGCTGACTGTCGCAGTGGCTGTCAATTACATAATAGGGAAGTGTCAAATACTTCATCGGGAAGTGTAAATTTGGTTACTTGTTAAATGAGTTGTCTAACATTAGAAAAACGTGGCTGATTTCCTTCAGAAACGGATCCACACCGAATCATGGGTTGTCTGGTATTGCAGCTTGGCCCCATTGATGTGAATGGTGCTGAGCTGCTGTACCATTCACAACTCGTGGTCATGGGGCTATTTCTGAAAGAAGATCTCTTTCTAATTCTGGATGCTCCTTTAATGACCATGCAGCTGTACAATAACCATTCAGCCAATAACAAAAAGCGATTTACTTGCACATCTTCTATACTGTTTTGACCGCCATTGCGATTGTTGGAAAGCGGCTGCATCTCACACGAACTTCATGTGACACAACAGTGTATTCAATCTGGGTAGATTAGTGATCTAAAACTGCTGTCCTTTTGTTTTTCACTGCAAAATCTCAGTACATCCTTCGTGATGCATCTTGAGATTCTCTTCCTTGCCTCCTGCTGGTGATGGGTTTCCCCTGTCAGTCCTCTTTAGCGAAGCTGTGTGCCTTGCAATTCTGAACAAAACACTCCCATATAATATAGACAGTGAGTCCGAAGAGCTTTATCACTTTGCCCCTATCCCCCTGTACAGTGCATCAATGCTGTATACAAGCTCCATGATAGAATACACAGAGGATGGAGTCTTTCTGGGGATACAGCTGTGTAAAAGCTTCCAGGACAGATGTGATGTACTTTATTGTACTATATTAATCATTTTCATCAATATTTGTAGTGTTGTTTCATGCAGAATTGCAGCTTAATGACAACACTCATAAGTATGGCGGCAGATTTGTTTATTTTTTTATGGCCTACTCGCATTAATTATTTACTTCCAAATAGAAGGGTTACTGTTGGTATTAAAACAAAAATACAAAATCTTTTCTTAGACGGGTTCTGCCGGCCCAGATGATGGAATATTATCCTGCTGGATCACCACCCCCAGCTCCACCAGTCATTCCTTCAGCTCAGACTGCTTTTGTTAGTCCACTTCAGTACCCAGTCCCTGGATCTCCTGGATTATCTGGGTCTCCATATACACCTTCTCCGCCTCCTGGTGGCATCGGCATTTCAGCTGCTACAGGGCCTCCTCCCGCACCTCCAGGGCCACCATCATCAGCTCTGTCTCTCTCTTCATCTCCGATGCACTTCGCCAAAGTGTTAGAAGCAAAACGTCTTGATGGTGCCCATCTCCTTGGCCTCACAAGTGATGCCCGCAGTGATCTCCTCTCTGCTATTAGGATGGGTGAGTAAACATCCTGCCAATGAAAGAACATGTTTTGTCAGTCTTGCTGAACTTTTCCTGGGGCCGCCAGGTTGTGTTGTGGTTTTTTGCAGGTAGAATATAGGTTAAAAAAGCAGGAGACAAGTTACAAATCACGCCCATTGGTACCCTTGTCACGTGATCGGTGAGGGTGCTTGATGGCTTGTCATGACTGCTGGCTGTCTGCAGAAGACACCTGTGCCCGTCATTGTGAATCTCCTGTGAACGCCAGCCCGTGGCTGGCATTCATAGGAGATCGTGATTGTTGCTATACATAGCAGTATTGAAGCCCTGCTATGTATAGCGCAAGACATCAGACGATCACATCCTCAAGTCTCCGAACTGGACTATTAAATACAGTAAAAAGTGATGGGGGGGGGAGGGGGAAACTAAACAAACAAAAACAAAACACAAGTTTAAATCAACCCCCCCTTTTTGCTCTGTTTGAAAATAAAGCAAAAAATACACCTATTTGGTATCGCTGTTTTTAGAAATGTCCAATTTATCAAAATAGAAAGTAAATTAATACAATAGGTAAATGACGTGATGAGAAAAAAATTATCAACACTCTAAAATTGTTCTTTTTTTTGGCCCCTGGAACATTGTAGTAAAATACAATAAGTGATCAAAACATTGTATATACCTCAAAATGGCGCCATTTTCCGAGACACATGGCATTTTCACACGCAAAAGCTTTTTTTTTTTTTTTTTTGCAATACAAATGATGAATTATGAATTCACCACTTACGGTAAATAAAAAATAAACTATACATATTTATCTGCATACTCGTACTGACCTGGGGAATTGTATTGCATTGTCAGTTTTACCATATAGTGAACATGTTGGATAAAAATTAAAAAAAATCAATTATGGAATAAATAAATAGGGCAGACAGACACTGGCGATACGTATTCTTTAAGGCTCCGTTCACACGTTTAGGAACTATGTTCTGCCCGTTTGTGTGTGTGTGTGTATATGTGTGTATATATTTATCTCGATACTTACCGTACACAGAATGCCCAAATCACTTTTTTTTTTTTTTTTTTTATGGAGAGACACCAGAAAATGTCCCTTTTCGTAAGAAATAGAATTGAGTGGAACAAGGGTAAATACACCTGAATACATTAAGTAATAGGTCTGTCCACAGTATTGGCCCTGATAGGAGAGGGGTTAAAACATGAATGAGAAAGTGAAGTTGTGCTAGAGGAATTTTAATATGGATGTACAAGTACACAGCAGAAAACTAAAAATCCAGAACATGGGCACCATCAACTTAATGCTGGGTTTCCATTTATGCGAGACATTGGGACTTCTTTTCATGTGCCCTAACGGAATTGGAAGTTATCAGACTTTTTCCGCTGTTCCTACTGCAAAACTGGTGGGCCTGATAAAAAAAAAAAACGCATGAGGGGCTTTCGGATTCAACTCCTTGAGTCTGGTGCTGATGGTCCAGATGAATAGGAGCAATCCTATAGAATAATATAGGGTCAGATCTCTCATCAGTTTCCTTCAGCCATATTTGTTGAATGTGGGAAGGAAATAAAACCCAGAAGGGGGAGGATAAACAAGGCCTAAATAGATGTTTTGAGAAAAAAAATTCAGAATTTTCTTTAAGAAGAATCTTTATTCTTCATTGGATTATTGCCGAGACACTTGTTACATGACTTGAAATAAGTAAATCTTTGTGGAAACAAATAGGGATGGAAGAAGTCCATGGGTTGTCCAGTCTTCTGATAAGTCCGCAGTCACTCTGTGACCACAGACTTCAGAATCCTGACGGCATGCGCACGGCATGTTATCAGGATACACTGGTATAGTGTATTTTGCAAGGGAGGGCGATAACGTGACCGCATGTGTGCGATTTGCATACTTCTGGCCACATTCTGACTAGACGTCACGCAGTCTAGTTGGCATGTGATAGCCTGTGTGCAGATTGCACCCGCCTGTGTCGGAGAATCCTGACCGCGTGCGCGCTGTGTGCTGAGGATTCATTATTCTGCAATCACATAGAATGACGGCAGACTTGCGCCCCAAGCCTGAACAACCCCTTTTTAAGTTAGTTTTAATATTTGGATGTAACAGCATTTTGATGAGAAAATGACCTCTGCTCCAGAATTTTCATTCCTATTTGTCATTGATAAGCGAACGTGCCCAGATAAGGTGTTATCCAAGCATTGCTCGATTGTCTTCGGCGTGCTCGAAAAATATGTTTGAGTCTCCACGGCTGTTCGACAGACACAACTCATGCAGGGACTGGCTAGCAGCCATGGGGACTTGAACATATTATTCGAGCACGCCGAAGACACTGTTACCACCCGAGCCATGCGAATAACACCTTATCCCAGCACGTTCACTCATCACTACTTTTTTTTTTTTTTTTTTCCCCCATGCCTGCATAACTACCGAGCATAGCGTGCAGTCACCGCACAGAGAAGCCGTACTTTCCCCAGAGCAGCATTCATTGTTAGTCCGACTTTCAAGATGGCGCTGCTTTTTGGTAGTAAAAGTACTTCCAGATCTCACTGTTGGGGTTTATTTCTTTTATGCAGGAATCCAGCTGAAAAAAGTACAAGAACAGCGTGAGCAGGAAGCCAAGTTAGAACCGGTTGGAAATGATGTGGCAACCATCCTGTCCAGACGCATCGCCGTGGAGTACAGCGACTCCGAGGAGGATTCCGAGCTTGATGAGAATGACTGGTCTGACTGATCTCGTCATACCGATGTAACTCGCCTGCTCCCCGCACCTGCGGAGATCGCCATCCGGTTATCCTGCTGGAATCCAGTTGATCATATAGTATTCCTCCAGCTGATATGTTTGCATGGAAAAAGCGAGTGTCCATGACAAGCATGAATAACGTCTAGTCTGTATGTGACCTAGGTAACCAGGACTCGGTATGCCTTAGCAACCTGCAGAAAGGTGTAAACGTACTGGGCATTATAGGAATCTGTAGTCGATTATTTTTTATTTGTAAGTGTAATCTCCCACAGGGGAAACTCAGGGACACATTCTGATAGTACGAGAGTAATGCAGGGCTCGCCGGTGTCTGCTCTGTATATTCGGCTCCAGTATTTTACAGGTAAGTTCCAAATGTGCCGATTACAACAGTGGAAATAGGATCCATTCTGCAAAAATATTACATTGGCTGTTAATATACCGCAGGCTACCCTCATGCACAATGTGACGAGCACAAAGGCACAATGATGGCTGCAGAGCTGATTGTGATTGTCAGTCAAGTCCAAAGTTTCATGCAACTTTGCAAAGATCACACATGGTTGGATTCCTTTTATTTTTCCATGATATACGGAAGTCTCACGGTTGTCTGTGGGGTGTCGAAATTTGATCTTTAAAGCCGATAGCACACGAGCAACGTTTATCACATATGGACTGAATAGGTGATAGATGTATGCTACCTGGGGATCCCACAGGGCTTTAAATGGAGCAGTGGTCACCACTCAGTGAATTGTCTGCGGCACTCATGGAGATAGCCATGCTCTCTCCATGCTCTTTGTCGGTTCCATATGCTTTCAATGGCATGGCACATGGACACACGCTCAATCCTCATTCTTATCTGTGGGGGTCTTAGAAGTGGGATCCCCTGTAATCAAACCCCTATGACCTCCTATCCTTTCAACGAATGATAGGTTTTGATTTCATGGACATCCCTTGAATCAGATCTGCTTGTAGGAAAACATCCGGAACTCGTCTTACCACAGAGTGAAGACAAAAACTTGTGGGGCTAATCTGTGTGGTGCCAGTGAATGATGAGTCTGGAGAAAAGTTGGAAGAAAGGTTTAATTGAAACAATGCGTTTTGCAGCTGGTCAATGTTGGATCAGCTGCGAAACGCATGGCTTTAATAAAACCTGGACGCCTTTTATAAGGACTGGGTGCGTTTGGAATATCCTGTTTGTTGTCGCCCTATAGTCTCTTTTCAGTTACAGCACTCGAGAGTCCAGGAAGCAGCAACCGGGTCTAGTGGATCTATCTAAACCTTTCACAGTGTTGTGCCTGCTCTGCACAAACTAACCAGGTGAGCAGTGCCTTTACTCATTGCGCACCCAGATCTATTGCACCACACGACTTCTTGCAAATAGAACGCTTATCAATCTGCTTTGGGAGCGGCAGGTGCCCCTGTCTTATGTGATCTAGCAGATATCGACAGATGTGACATCACTGGCTCTGCACGCCGCACGAGTCAGTCCAGCTCCTATGTTTGTTTTTTTTTAAACTGTACTCTAAAGGTACCGTCACATTTAGCGACGCTGCAGCGATATAGACAACGATGCCAATCGTTGCAGCGTCGCTGTTTAGGTCGTTGTGTGGTCGCTGGAGAGCTGTCACACAGACAGCTCTCCAGCGACCACACAACGACCTAAACAGCGACGCTGCAGCGATCGGCATCGTTGTCTATATCGCTGCAGCGTCGCTAAATGTGACGGTACCTTAACCCTTGCACTGCTATGGCCATTTAAACGAGGGGGGCTTTTTGTCATCTCCCAAACACCCCCCACCCCCCATCTACTTCAAAGTTGAAAAAAGAGCTCTTGCACATCTAACCGGCCCCTGCATTTGTCTACAGGAGGTTTTTATGTAGACTGAAGTCAGATTTTTTTTTTTTTTTTTTTTTTATTAAAGGTTTTTTTTTTTTCTGTCCTTATCAAGTGTCAAAAACAGTAGCCTAACACCATTGACGATTCAGTTTAGGTGTTAACCCTTTTGACATGGTAACATAGTTATTAAGGTTGAAGGAAGACTATAAGTCCATCTAGTTCAACCCATAGCCTAACCTACCATGCCCTAACATGTTGATCCAGAGGAAGGCAAAAAAAACCCATATGGCAAAGAGTAAGCTCCACACTGGGGAAAAAAATTCCTTCCCGACTCCACATACGGCAATCAGACTAGTTCCCTGGATCAACGCCCTATCAAGGAATCTAGTATATATACCCTGTATGAATTGCCTACATATTGGGGCTGATTAGGTAATCCTGTCTAATACAGAGACGGTGTAAATGTTACACTGGACAGCTTGGGCCATTTTTGTCAGTGGCTTATGCTGGATGATACGTTTTGTGCATCTTTAGGACTTATCACTTTCCACCAGCTCTCGATTGGGCCTAGTTTATTTTCAATACTTTGGGTCCACATTTTGGTGCACATTGTTGCATTTTAGGCCTTGCACAGCAAAGTCCTAAAACTTTCCCATTAAGTGGCTTTCACCGTTAATGTGGCAGACAAAACCATTCAACAAGAGTGGCTCAGTTTCCACAAGATAAGTCCTATATTCTCAAATCATTAAAGGGGGTTGACCAGGGCTATTTAATTTTTTTTACTATGTGCCTAATAAGTAACAGGTAGCAATAACTTATCTGCCCATTGTGCCCTGTGCAGATCTGAGGGCTCACAGACCGCTCCTGCCGGCGATTCAGTGGCTTCCGCTGACATGTCCTACAGGGCAGTGTTTTCTCTTCCACTCTGCTCTGTTGACGGTGCGTGACTGCCAATGTCATTCGGATTAACTGCCAGCTCCCCACTGTCTTACTGTGGAGAGCCACCTGAAAATCAGCATGATGTCGACAGAGCAACCCAGAAGAAGAGCTGCTCTGTTGACGTGGAGCAGTTGAATCACCGGAAGGAGCGTTCATTGACCAGTCTGAGATGGCGTCAGGCAGGTACTTGCCTTTGTTAGCAACGATCATACAAAAAAATTAAATTGGTCTCGGACAACCTCTTTATAATCATAATGATTTAAATCCTTCAAAAGTCGTCATACATGTATTGTTTCCAGTACGCTACAGTTCTTATTTTTATGCTTAAAAGCTGTGAAATGGTAAAATTGTGTTGGATAATGATGTTAAGAGGATGAATGTGTCATCAGAAAATTACCTATTGTTTAGATTAGGGTACATGTATTCTTTAAAAAATTTTGGCATGTGTTTTTTTTTTTTTTTTTCAAATCACAATATGTATTAAAAATAAAGTTGAAATAGTCTTGATTAATTTGGCGCATTTTTTCAACGCCTGTGCACTACTGCACGAAATGTACTCCAATCAGAGTGCAGAATATTTCTGTTGTCATTTACTCCACTCTTGTGGTATAAATTATGATTTTCCCAGTCACGCTTGTTCACACCCCTCCGGGAAGAGACTGGCTTGAACTGCGAGTTGTGCAAAAATCTGTCATATTTCAAACAGTTTTTTTTCCCCTCAAATTCTGGTCAAAACTGATAAATCGGGTCCATGCCTCCATTTCTTTATAGAAGACTTTTCAGCAGCCTCATCATCACAGACAGGACTACAATGACAGGTAAACCTTTATAAAAACGCTGCTATCACAGGATCCAACAACCACAATAGGCGATGCCACAGCTGACCCTGTTCCCCTCCGTTCAGTGACCTTTGCACACGATCATTAGATGCTTCAATACAAAAGATGGGGTCTGAACCGCTAATGTAAATGTGAATTTTCACAAAAAGTACGAGTTAGAGTAGCCCAAGTAGCCAGTGTGAAAATTGAAAAGATTTCTACTGTAAAAAAAAAAGCTTAACACAAACCAGATTTATACCATAGGTAATTTTCTGACACATTCCCTTTAAAGTGCAGAATACTTTTGTTATACTTGGGCAAGATTTTGGGTTTTTTGGAACGCTATTTTTCCGTCTAGAATAATTTTATATTTTGTTAATATAATCCGTTTACAGTAATTTCAGTCCGTGTAATTGTTACTGAAAGTAAATTTCCCCACACGGATTGCCTGTATGTTGTCAGTCGTTTACAGATGGGAAAAGTTGTCCCCTTCACTGCCTCACTGCCCTCTGCTTGTGCTTGGTGTTGCAGCTCGGTCCCATGCACTTGAATGGGAAGAATCTGTAATACCAGATAGAGCAGACAATAAAGGTATGGAGCGGTGCCTGGTAATGAAGAGGACATGGCACTCGCTAGAGTGAGAAGCGGCAGGAGCTGATTGGCAGGAGTGTCAAGAGTCAACCCACCCACAAATTATATAGTGATCATCTTTGCCCTTGCTGGGTCAAAAAGTTTAAAGAACTGCATAATGTAAAGAGATATCAGGGCATTTCCTATCTTCTATATCTATATATATAATTGTCTAAGGGTTTTTCCGTCTGTCTGTCTGTCTGTCTTTCTGTCTGTCTGTCTGTCTGTCTGTCTGTCCTGGAAATCCCGGCTCTCTGATTGGTCGAGGCCGCCAGGCCTCGACCAATCAGAGACCGGCACAGCATCGACGTAGAAATCCCGCGTCTCTGATTGGTCGAGGCCGCCAGGCCTCGACCAATCAGCAACGGGCACAGCGACGATGATGTCATAAAGGATGCAGAAATCCCGCGTCTGATTGGTCGAGGCCACCAGGCCTCGACCAATCAGCAACGGGCACAGCGACGATGATGTCATAAAGGACGTAGACATCTCACGTTTCTGATTCAGCGACGGGCACAGTATCGACGTAGATGACATAATGGTTGCCATGGCGACGATGATGTCATAAAGGTTGCCTCGACCAATCAGCGACGGGCACAGTCTGCCGCGAATTCTGGAATCATCATTGTCCATATACTACGGGGACATGCATATTCTAGAATACCCGATGCGTTAGAATCGGGCCACAATCTAGTCTATATATATATAATTGCCTAAGGGTTTTTCCGTCTGTCTGTCTGTCTGTCTTTCTGTCTGTCCTGGAAATCCCTGCTCTCTGATTGGTCGAGGCCGCCAGGCCTCGACCAATCAGCAACGGGCACAGCAACGATGATGTCATAAAGGACGTAGACATCCCGCGTCTGATTGGTCGAGGCTGCCAGGCCTCGACCAATCAGCAACAGGCACAGCGACGATGATGTCATAATGGTTGCCATGGCGACGATGATCTCATAAAGGTTGCCTCGACCAATCAGCGACGGGCACAGTCTGCCGCAAATTCTGGAATCATCATTGTCCATATATTACAGGGACATGCATATTCTAGAATACCCGATGCGTTAGAATCGGGCCACAATCTAGTAGTAACATAGTAAGGCCGAAAAAAAGACATTTGTCCATCCAGTTCAGCCTATATTCCATCATCATAAATCCCCAGATCTACGTCCTTCTACAGAACCTAATAATAGTAAGATACAATATTGTTCTGCTCCAGGAAGACATCCAGGCCTCTCTTGAACCCCTCGACTGAGTTCCCCATCACCACCTCCTCAGGCAAGCAATTCCAGATTCTCACTGCCCTAACAGTAAAGAATCCTCTTCTATGTTGGTGGAAAAACCTTGAATTGCAGGGCAGCGACAGATCCCATATCGCTGCTGGCAGCAGAATTTAGAAAGCAATTGGTTTTCTCAGTTGCATTGGAACAATTAACCAGGGCAAATTTTTAAAATTGGAACTACTAAGGTTGGGGCCCAGTAGGGGCCCAGTAGTAAAGACACAGGACCTTGGGTATTTATCCTGTAGTGTAGACCATGAGATTTAACCATTAACCCTGTAACACCTAGACTTCTTCCAGGGTTGTACTTAAAAACATTTAGGGATGGCATTTTCTTGACAAAAGTTCTATAACTGTTCTATTCAATTGAGATGCGGTTGAACTAAACTTATTTTCAATCACCGAAATTTCTGCAGCAAAATGTGTAGCATTGAAAAGGGATTGTCCCACAAAGTACATTTTATAAACCATCTTCTGCGAAAGGGACTACTGGGACCCCTGCCCATCCTGAGAACTTGGTTCCTAAATTCCCCCAGAACAGTATCTGCCATACTTGCCCGTGGCTCTATTTACTTCCATGGGGCTGGTAGAGAGCTGTCATGTCCTTCCCATTGAAGTGATTGATGATGCGGGCATGAATGGACACAACTGCTCCACTTATATAGGGGAATTTGGGACACCAGTACTTTGTATGGGTTCCGGTTCCCCCAATCGTATATTTTATATATCACCATTCATCATCATTGTATATAGTGTGACAACTAGAATCCTCTCCCAACAACTCAATTGCGGTATTATGTGCATGACGGCATAATATTTGGGCAGTGTTATGCAAAGTATTTGGAAAATGCAAATTTTTTCACTATATGGTATTTGTAATAAAATCTGGCCCTGACTTGTCTTTAATCCCACCAGTCCCTGTATTCACTACATTCCAAAACTACAGGCAAAAAAAATTGGCACCGATATTTTTCCAAAATGCTCCCACTGAGAAAACAAAAACTCTGATGTTGGCGGAATTTGGAATTCCAGGCGAGAAAATATTCGAAGTGGCTCCAGTGATTAAGCCCCCCCCATACACGAGGCTAAAGCTGCCGCTAACAGGCTCATCTGACCGTCCAATGTGTATGGGGGTCTTCTTGATAGATGTCAGGGGAGAGAAGGGGTCGGAATTCCGATGCTGCAGAAAAGTAGCCATGTTTTCTAATCTTGGATCTCTAGTGAACCAGTAGGCTTCATTGTGGTGAATATGGCGGCCTCCACTCGGCTGTCATGACTTTGTATTGAAACGTCCTAGAACATATGCACAATTACTCATCTGATGGCACAATGTGCTCACGTCACTACTGATTCCTGCCACGGTTTTACAGTCTATAAAAGGGCTAATTTTTACTGTATTTAGTAAGTGTACTAAGCGATTAGTAACAAACTGTAAATCACTGTTATGATAGATATACACTGAAAATAAATGTGATTCTTAGTCAAAGACTACCAGTGCCTGTATTCTACATTTTATACCTGAAAGCTCTATTTGCACGTGTTGACTGCGGCCATTGCACAACCGCCAATCCGCTACATCCGGTTGAATCACCGGTTTAGATTGCTCACCAGCACTTCCATGCATCTTAAACAATGAAACTAGCACACGGGCATAACGGAGAGGCAGAATTTCAATTGGGGGCAGACAATGGCATGGTTGAATGCGTGCTTGGAAGGGAAGTTCTAGTACCTACAGTACTGGCAGGATGTTGATGAATATGAACCACTCGCTTAAAAAGACTGGTCGGCAAGCTACAGAGCCAGAGAAGTGGGACAGTTCCTGGGCATTAGTAATTGCATCAAAGGCAGTTTAGTGGTTGGGGAAGGGGGAGGAGGAAGTTTTTTGGGGGGTATACAGGGGAAGTCATGGCGTTATATAACAGTTTATGGAATGCAGCACAGGCGCTGAATAACTTGATAGTTTTTTAGTTGACACAGGACAAAACTGGTGACAAGTTCCCTTTAAACAATTCTATCGTGTTTTTTTTTATTTGGATTTACAATATTCATCCTGCTCACAGGTCATTTTTTATGATGATGCCAAACATTCACACAACCTTTTTATTTTTTTCTTCTGCTTTGTGACGCCCTCATTGAGACCTAGATCAGTCTTATGTTTCCATCCATGGAGCTGCGTAGTGAGCCGAGGTTTTACCGATATCAATTTTATTTATTTTTTTAAGGAAGTTGAGGTAGCAATTTAATTTTTTTTTTTTTTTTTCACTTTTTCATTTTTAAACTCTGATAACTGTGATATACTGGAATTTTACGGATGTGATGATACCAAATGTTTGTTTTAATTTCTTTAGTTTTAACAAGACAAGTGATTTGGTGATTTGAAATTTGATGTATATTTATTTATAAAAACCTTCCTTTGAGAACTTGATCAGTGATCAGAACGGTTGTCTGATCACTGATGCTATACACTGCAATACTACAGTATTACAGTGTAATGGACAAATTATGGTCTCCTATGTAGCCCAGCCTGTTCCACAGGTGCTCCCTACCTAAATATAATGTAGTGATCTTTAACTTGTCAGATGGCACAATACTATTAAGTTTTATTTAGTACTATTAATTACTATTATATTATATTATTTATATATATATATATATATAAATATCATGTAGCACATCTGAGGCGTTCTGGATTGCTACGTGTACAGAAACAGAACTTATTAATACAGAAATACAGTACCAGAACAACCATCAGTACAGAAATACATCACCAGAAACACAGTTGATTAATATGGCACGGGAGCCACTGTCAGTATACGAATGCATCATTAGAACCAATATCAATACAGAAATTCCGAGCTTGTTACACAGATCAATTTTGATGTCAGATTACCCCTAGCTATGTACACTTGTTTGGCACGAACCTGTAAGTTCTCGTGTCTTTAACAATGGAAAGGAGATACTTGGATTTGTTACCAGCCGGCATCAGACTGTGACCCATACAGGAACCACAGTACTGATAAGTTAGTAACCAAAATAGACATTTCCACCCAGATACATTTCTTCTCTTGGAGTTGGTCACTTTGGTTTCCATCTGGTCCAGATGCCATTGGTGATTCATATCTACAGCTCTTCTCTGCAGCCTTCCCTCTTCTCTGGCCGCCTGAACCATATCCTGTGATGGTGCCCTTACTAATGAGTGGTATAATGCTCCTTAATAAAAATATCTGCCCTACGGAGTGCCCCTGAATCACAATTTCCCCTCACTGTGCTCCCTGTACAAATTATGACCCACCACACTGTCCTTTTTTGGTACATTGCCAAATGAAATGCAACCTCCTCACTCGGCTCCTCCTCGGCCCTGAAGCTCTAGAGCTCATATCTTCAGTTGTATTCACACCTGAATGAAAACCAGGAGCCAGCTTTCTATTGCTTCTCCGAACCGGCTGTCAGTTTAACAACCGAAGCAGCGAAATCGCATTCATAGGCAGTGGCGTAATGCCATTGCCTGCAAGAGACCTCTGCCGCCTCAACCCTGTCCCTGACTCCGTCAACACACGTCGGGGAAAAATCTGGCATAACTACTTTCTGATGCCAATCATTTTCTACTCTGGGAAATAAGCCGCTGTCAGAGCAGTCTGGCCGCAGCTCTCTCTTGTAAGGAACACAAGAGCAGTTGGCTGAATATCCCTATGTATGGGGGCAGTCGGGGAAGATAGCCGTCATCTGAACGATCGTTTATGGGGGGCTTTAGATATTTGTTTTCAGGTCTCCATCCAAAGCACTTAGGTTACAACTATTTTATGTTAATGTGATTCTCGTTTGTTTTTTTATTTTGGAATGTTCTGTAACATTAAAGCTTTAGATGAGCTGATAATTGATGCAAGGTTTGGTTAGAATGATCAGTCACTGATTATCGGCTAGTGTAAAAACATCTTCCAACAAACTGACAAAGAACTAATCTGTTGGATACCTGCATTCAAATCATTGTTTTATCAGCAGCACTTTGTCATGTGTAACCAAGAGACGTGCTGTTAATACGGTGATTATATTTTACTAGATGGTGGCACGATTCTAACGCATCGGGTATTCTAGAATATGTATAGTAGTATATAGCACAGCCCACGCAGTATATAACAGCCCACGTAGTATATAACACAGCCCATGTAGTATATAACACTGCCCAAGTAGTATATAGCACAGCCACGTATTATATAGCACATAGACGTAGTATATAACGGCCCATGCAGTATATAACAGCCCACGTAGTATATTGCACAGCCACGTAGTATATTGCACAGCCCACGTAGTATATAGCACATAGACGTAGTATATAACAGCCCACGCAGTATATAGCAATGTGGGCACCATATCCCTGTTAAAAAAAAAAAAGAATTAAAATAAAAAATTGTTATATACTTTTCGGCAGCTCCCGGATCCAGCCCAGGCGTTTAGGGATGCTCCTCACGACGCTTCGGTCCCAAGAATGCATTGCGGCAATAACACGTGATGATGTAGCAGTCTTGCGAGACCGCTACGTCATCTCCGGTCATTGCCGCAATGGATTCTTGGGACCGGAGCGTCGCAAGGAGTGGGAAAAGCGCCGGAAGGTGAGAATATAATGATTTTTTATTATTTTTAACATTAGATGTTTTTACTATTGATGCTGCATAGGCAGCATCAATAGTAAAAAGTTGGTCACACAGGGTTAATAGCAGCGTTAACGGACTGCGTTATGCCGCGGTGTAACGCAGTCCATTTAACAGTCTGCTAAACCGCTATGGGGGCACTGACTGGGGAGTAGGGAGGGGACGAATTTGCGGCTGGACTGTGCCTGTCGCTGATTGGTCACCAATCAGCGACGCGGGATTTCTGTCACAGACAGACAGAAGTGACCCTTAGATAATTATATAGATAGATGCGCACAGAACTATTAAAGGGAACCTGTCAGCAGGATTGTGCACAGTAACCTACAGACAGTGTCGGGTTGGTGCCGTTATACTGATTAAAATAAACACCGTACACATGCCATTATGGCCAGTGCCTGCCTGCAGGTTTTTATTTCTATGTATATATAATATTCAGTGTGTAAACTAGGGGGCGGGTCAGTGAGGGATCAGTCAGCAGTCTGCATTATGAATACCTAATCAGAGCAACACATGAAGACCCCCGCAGGCTGCCCCGGAGCACAAGCATATCATTAACTCAACACTGAAAATAAAGGTTACACAACAACAAGACGGATTTCATCGACCTAGGTATCATTTTAATAAGTATAATGGTGCCGACCTGACACTGTAGGTTACTGAACACATTCCTGCTGACAGGTTCCCTTTAATGATAGGCATACAGATTTCTGGTTGGCCTGTCTGAACAGGCTATTAACCCCTCTGTGACCTTAGACGTACTATCCCATCGAGGTGCCCTGGGCTTATCTGACCCTGGACGGGATAGTACGTCATAGCCGATCGGCCGCGCTCACGGGGGGAGCGCGGCCGATCGCGGCCGGGTGTCAGCTGCTTATCGCAGCTGACATCCAGCACTATGTGCCAGGAGCGGTCACGGACCGCCCCCGGCACATTAACCCCTGGCACACCGCGATCAAACATGATTGCGATGTGCAGGGAAGCACCGCGCAGGGAGGGGGCTCCCTGCGGGCTTCTCTGAGCCCCCCGCAGCAACGCGATGTGATCGCGTTGCTGCGAGGGTCTCACCTCCCTCCCTGCTCCCTCCAGCCCCGGATCCAAGATGGCCGCGGATCTGGGTCCTGCAGGGAGGGAGGTGGCTTCACAGAGCCTGCTCAGAGCAGGCACTGTGAAGGCTGCAGCGCTGCATGTCAGATCAGTGATCTGACAG
Organism: Ranitomeya imitator; assembly: GCF_032444005.1. Taxonomy (NCBI): domain Eukaryota; kingdom Metazoa; phylum Chordata; class Amphibia; order Anura; family Dendrobatidae; genus Ranitomeya; species Ranitomeya imitator. Next base: position 768,093,214 of record NC_091284.1, on the reverse strand, counting down.
AGTGCTGTGCAAACTGTCAGATCACTGATCTGTGATGTCCCCCCCCTGGGACAAAGTAAAAAAAAAATTTTCCAAATGTGTAAAAAAAAATTAAAAAAAATATTCCAAAATAATGAAAAAAAATATATATATTATTCCCATAAATACATTTCTTCATCTAAATAAAAAAAAAAAAACCAATAAAAGTGCACATATTTAGTATCGCCGCGTCCGTAACGACCCGACCTATAAAACTGGCCCACTAGTTAACCCCTTCAGTAAACACCGTAAGAAAAAAAAAAAAAACGAGGCAAAAAACAACGCTTTATTATCATACCGCCGAACAAAAAGTGGAATAACACGCGATCAAAAGGACAGATATAAATAACCATGGTACCGCTGAAAGCGTCATATTGTCCCGCAAAAAACGAGCCGCCATACAGCATCATCAGCAAAAAAATAAAAAAGTTATAGTCCTGAGAATAAAGCGATGCAAAAATAATTATTTTTTCTGTAAAATAGTTTTTATCGTATAAAAGCGCCAAACCATAAAAAAATGATATAAATGAGGTATCGCTGTAATCGTACTGACCCGAAGAATAAAACTGATTTATCAATTTTACCAAACGCGGAACGGTATAAACGCCTCCCCCAAAAGAAATTCATGAATAGCTGGTTTTTGGTCATTCTTCCTCACAAAAATCGGAATAAAAAGCGATCAAAAAATGTCACGTGCCCGAAAATGTTTTCAGTAAAAACGTCAACTCGTCCCGCAAAAAACAAGACCTCACATGACTCTGTGGACCAAAATATGGAAAAATTATAGCTCTCAAAATGTGGTATTGCAAAAAATATTTTTTGCAATAAAAAGCGTCTTTCAGTGTGTGACGGCTGCCAATCATAAAAATCAGCTAAAAAACTCGCTATAAAAGTAAATCAAACCCCCCTTCATCACCCCCTTAGTTAGGGAAAAATAAAAAAAATGTATTTCCATTTTCCCATTACGGCTAGGGTTAGGGCTAGGATTAGGGCTAGGGTTAGCGTTAGGGCTAGGGTTGGGGCTACAGTTAGGGTTGGGGCTAAAGTTAGGGTTAGGGTTTAGATTACATTTACAGTTGGGAATAGGGTTGGGATTAGGGTTAGGGGTGTGTCAGGGTTAGAGGTGTGGTTAGGGTTACCGTTGGAATTAGGGTTAGGGGTGTGTTTAGATTAGGGTTTCAGTTATAATTGGGGGGTTTCCACTGTTTCGGCACATCAGGGGCTCTCCAAACACGACATGGCGTCCGATCTCAATTCCAGCCAATTCTGCGTTGAAAAAGTAAAACAGTGCTCCTTCCCTTCCGAGCTCTCCCGTGTGCCCAAACAGGGGTTTACCCTCACATATGGGGTATCAGCGTACTCAGGACAAATTGGACAACAACTTTTGTGGACCAATTTCTCCTGTTACCCTTGGGAAAATACAAAACTGGGGGCTAAAAATAATTTTTGTGGGAAAACAAAAAGATTTTTTATTTTCACGGCTCTGCGTTATAAACTGTAGTGAAACACTTGGGGGTTCAAAGTTCTCACAACACATCTAGATAAGTTCATTGAGGGGTCTAGTTTCCAATATGGGGTCACTTGTGGGGGGTTTCTACTGTTTAGGTACATTAGGGGCTCTGCAAACGCAATGTGACGACTGCAGACCAATCCATCTAAGTCTGCATTCCAAATGATGCTCCTTCCCTTCCGAGCCCTCCCATGCGCCCAAACGGTGGTTCCCCCCCACATATCAGGTATCAGCGTACTCAGGACAAATTGGACAACAACATTTAGGGTCCAATTTCTCCTGCTAACCTTGGAAAAATACAAAACTGGGGGCTAAAATATAATTTTTGTGGAAAAAAAAATATTTTTTATTTGCACGGCTCTGCGTTATAAACTGTAGTGAAATACTTGGGGGTTCAAAGCTCTCACAACACATCAAGATGAGATCCTTAGGGGGTCTACTTTCCAAAATGGTGTCACTTGTGGGGGGTTTCTACTGTTTAGGTACATTAGGGGCTCTGCAAACGCAATGTGAAGCCTGCAGACCATTCCATCTAAGTCTGCATTCCAAATGGCGCTCCTTCCCTTCCGAGCCCTCCCATGCGCCCAAACGGTGGTTCCCCCTCACATATGGGGTATCAGCGTACTCAGGACAAATTGGACAACAACTTTTGGGGTCCAATTTCTCCTGTTACCCTAGGGAAAATACAAAACTGGGGGCTAAAAAATAATTTTTGTGGGAAAAAAATTTTGTTTTATTTTTATGGCTCTGCATTATAAACTTCTGTGAAGCCCTTGGTGGGTCAAAGTGCTCACCACACATCCAGATAAGTTCCTTAGGGGGTCTACTTTCCAAAATGGTGTCACTTGTGGGGGGTTTCAATGTTTAGGCACATCAGTGGCTCTCCAAACGCAACATGGCGTCCCATCTCAATTCCTGTCAATTTTGCATTGAAAAAACAAACGGCGCTCCTTCCCTTCCGAGCTCTCCCATGCGCCCAAACAGTGGTTTACTGCCACATATGGGGTATCAGCGTACTCAGGACAAATTGGACAACAACTTTTGGGGTCCATTTTCTCCTGTTACCCTTGGTAAAATAAAACAAATTGGAGCTGAAGTACATTTTTTGTGTAAAAAAGTTAAATGTTCATTTTTATTTAAACATTCCAAAAATTCCTATTAAACACCTGAATGGTTAATAAACTTCTTGAATGTGGTTTTGAGCACCTTGAGGGGTGCAGTTTTTAGAATGGTGTCACACTTGGGCATTTTCTATCATATAGACCCCTCAAAATGACTTCAAATGAGACGTGGTCCCTAAAAAAAAAATGGTGTTGTAAAAATGAGAAATTGCTGGTCAACTTTTAACCCTTATAACTCCCTAACAAAAAAAAAATTTGGTTCCAAAATTATGCTGATGTAAAGGAGACATGTGGGAAATGTTACTTATTAAGTATTTTGTGTGACATATCTCTGTGATTTAATTGCATAAAAATTCAAAGTTTGAAAATTGCGAAATTTTCAAAATTTTCGCCAAATTTCCGTTTTTTTCACAAATAAACGCAGGTACTATCAAAGAAATTTTACCACTATCATGAAGTACAATATGTCACGAGAAAACAATGTCAGAATCACCAGGATCCGTTGAAGCGTTTCGGAGTTATAACCTCATAAAGGGACAGTGGTCAGAATTGTAAAAATTGGCCTAGTCATTGACGTGCAAACCACCCTTGGGGGTAAAGGGGTTAAACAACCAGTCTGCTTGCATATGGATGATCATTAGTGGTTAGTCGGCTGATACAAATGCACCGTAATTTTGGCGACCTCTCTTGGTTATGGCATAAATATCTAATCCACTGATAGTAGTAGCACATCCCTGTATAATGTGTAGTATGTATTAACAGTACTGCACATTTTCTTCCATTCACTTGTATTGGAAATATCTTGCAGTGCTTATCACAGTCACAGCATATTGTATAATCTGCTGGTTCTGGTGCAGTCCCTGTAATCCACTGATAGAGGTGTGAAGTTAAATACCTATTGTAATAAGTAAACAATCAGTAAGAATAGGCCCCTTACACTGCTGCCCACCCTGTCTTTCTGATCTAAAGGCCCCTTCACATTAAGCGACGCTGCAGCGATACCGACAACGATCCGGATCGCTGCAGCGTCGCTGTTTGGTCGCTGGAGAGCTGTCACACAGACAGCTCTCCAGCGACCAACGATGCCGGTAACCAGGGTAAACATCGGGTAACTAAGCGCAGGGCCGTGCTTAGTAACCCGATGTTTACCCTGGTTACCATCCTAAAAGTAAAAAAAAACAAACGCTACATACTTACCTTCCGCTGTCTGTCCTCCAGCGCTGTGCTCTGCTCTCCTCCTGTACTGGCTGTGTGAGCACAGCGGCCGGAAAGCAGAGCGGTGACGTCACCGCTCTGCTTTCCGGCTGACCGACGCTCACAGCCAGTACAGGAGGAGTGCAGAGCACAGCGCTGGGGACAGACAGCTGTAGGTAAGTATGTAGCGTTTGTTTTTTTTAACTTTTAGAATGGTAAACATCGGGTTACTAAGCGCGGCCCTGCGCTTAGTTACCCGATGTTTACCCTGGTTACCAGTGAAGACATCGCTGGATCGGTGTCACACACGCCGATCCAGCGATGTCAGGAGGAGTCCAGCGACGAAATAAAGTTCTGGACTTTATTCAGCGACCAACGATCTCCCAGCAGGGGCCTGATCGTTGGTCGCTGTCACACAGAACAATTTCATTAACGATATCGTTGCTACGTCACAAAAAGCAACTATATCGTTAACAATATCGTTATGTGTGAAGGTACCTTTACCTCAGCATCCCTGCTATCTGTAATATAAGATCAGAAATACAGGGTAGACAGCAGTGTAAGCAGCCTCTTCTTACCTCAACACCCCTGATATCTCCAGTATTAGATCAGATAAACAGGGTAGGTAGCAGTGTGAGCAGCCTCTTCTTACCTCAGCACCCCTGGCATCTCTAGTATTAGGTCAGATAGACAGGATGGACAGCAGTGTGAGCAGCCTCTTCTTACCTCAGCACCCCTGGCATCTCTAGTATTAGATCAGACAGGGTGAGCAGCCTCTTCATATCTCACCTCTGGTATCTCCACCTTGTCTTTCTGATTTAATATTGGAGACATCAGGAATGCTGAGGTAAGAAGAGGCGGCTCACATTCCTGTCCACCCTGTCTGATTTAATACAGGAGATACCAAGGGTTGTGAGGTGAGAAGAAACTGCTTACGCTGCTGTCCCACGTGTCTTTCTGATCTTACCTCAGCATCCCTGGTATCTACAATACAGCTCTGGCAGAAATTAAGAGACCACTGCCCAGTTTTATAAAAATCAGCTTCTCTACATGTCTGACAGCCTTTCCATTCCAGCGTCAGTTGAATTCCAGCCAGAGTACACCTCATTCTACTTAATGTACTTCTGATTAGGTGATCACCTGAACCAAATCTTATTTAACGAAGAAAAGTAAAGAAAACACTGCTGTGGTGTGCACAATCCTCTTACAATAGGACAAGCTGGATGGCAAAACAAGTGCTAGTAATATCCCAAAAGTAATAGGAATGAAAAAATAACTTTTAACCATGCCAAAGGAGTTGAAAAGTCTTGAGTGAGGAAAAGAAGGGCTCAATTCTGGCTTTATTAGTAGAGGGACACAGTGAGCATCATGTTGCCTCCATCCTTAAAATTTCTAAGACGGCAGTCCATAACAACAATGTCAAGCAGCAGAAACTGGGGACAGCAAAGCTACAGACCGGCAGAGAGCGAAAACGACTCTCCACTGACCGGGATGACCGTCATCTTATTCAAATGTCACTCAGCAACTGCAGGATAATATCAAGTGACCTACAAAAGGAATGGCAAATGGCAGCTGGGGTGAAGTGCACGGCAAGAACAGTTCGTAACCGGCTCCTAGAGGCAGGACTCGAGCCATGTAAAGCTAGAAAAAAACTCATCAATGAGAAGCAAAGGAGAGCCAGGCTGAAGTTTGCCAAAGACCATAAGGATTGGACCATAGAGGACTGCAGTAAGGTAATCTTCTCTGATGAGTAATTTTCAGCTGTGCCCAACACCTGATCGCCTAATGGTTAGACGGAGACCTGGAGAGGCATACAAGCCACAGTATCTTGCACCCACTATGAAATTTGATGGAGGATTGGTGATGATCTGGGGATGCTTCAGCATGGCTGGAATTGGCCAGGTTAATCCTCGTGAAGGACGTATGAATCAAGCCGCATACAAGGTTATTCTGGAAAAACAGTTGATGCTTTCTGTTCAGGCAATGTTCCCCAACTCTGAGGACTGGTTTTTCCAGCAGGACAATGCGCCATGCCACACAGCTAGGTCAATCAAGGGGCCATGCCACACAGCTGGACTCCAATGAAGGAGTAGAACCATCTCAAGCAGGATCACAAGGAAATGGACAGCATGTGACTTAACTATATGAGTGTCTGAGCAAAGGGTCTGAATACTTATGACCATGTAATATTTCAGTTTTTCTTTATTTGCAAAAATTTCTACATTTGTTTTTTTCAGTCAAGATGGGGTGCAGAGTGGGCATGAAGGTAAAAAAAAGAACTTTTTTGAATTTACCAAATGGCTGCAATGAAACAAAGTGAAAAATTTAAACGAGTCTGAATACTTTCCGTGCCCACTGTATGTAATTTTTCTACCTTTGGAGAACCCCTTCAAGAGCAAAGGCAATACTGTGTTATAGACCCCTGAAAATGTGGCACCACCACCAAATTTCTAACTGCTCATGTCCATTTTTGTCTTCTTGACCGAAAACAAATTGCAATCTATGACCATAGAAATAATGGCACAAGTATGTATAAAAAAATGATGGAAAGATAGAAACAGGAGTGACACAATTAGGAGATTCAAGACACTGGGAGCAAAATTCCGGACGCTTGGAGTATAGTGACCAGGAATGAGATTCGGAGCTCAGGATAATGGGAATATGGCTGAAGGTTGACTTGAGGAAGGTTAGGATTTTGGACTTTTAATGTGGATCAGAAACACATGAGAACTGAGACTTTGACCAAGTCCAACTCATGTGTGTAGACACCAACTGAAGCAGAGAAATCCAAAGACACTGGCTTTAAAAATCCAATTTTCATGGGTGTCATTTTTTGTTTTGGCCCATGGCGCCAATGCACCTTTTATATAAAGCAAATATGTAACAATATTTAGGTAGTCATTCACATTTTTAACACAAGTATAGTAGCACGGTGAACCTGGTTTTGTGAACTTGATTTTAAGAGTTAGGCTAGGTTCAGATTGCGTTAGGGCAATCCGTTTAGCGCTAAGCGCTAGCGGATTGCGCTAACGCTATGTCTTTTTCGGGGTCGCGTTTAACGTCCCCTCTCTCGCAGATCCCCGATCTGCGAGAGTGGGGAACGGACCTCGGGCGCGCCGCGGATGCTGCAAGCAGCGTCCGAGGCGCGTCACAAAACACCGGCACATCGCTAGCGCGTGTCGAAAATGGCACGCGCTAGCTATGCGCGTTCCCATTGCTGCCAATGGGCGCGCTAACGGACGCGTTGCACGGCGTTAATTTCGCCGTGCAACGCTGTTCGTTAGCGCGGTGCCATTAACGCAATCTGAACCTAGCCTTAGAAAGGGGGTCATAGAGGGTACACCAAATTTTCAATAAATAGAAATTGAAAACCAGACCTTTTGTCGTAGTTATAAGGCTGTGTGCACACGTTGCGTTTTTTTTTGCGGTTTTTCCCGATAAAAACGCTATAAAACTGCAAAAAAAACGCATACAATAAGCATCCCATAATTTAGAATGAATTCCGCATGTTTTGTGCACATGATGCGGTTTTTTCCACGAAAAAAACGCATCGCGGTAAAAACTGAAGCATGTTCATTAATTTTGTGGGTTTTTGCGGATTTCCCATTACAAAATGCATTGGGAAGTGTCCGGAAAAAACGCTGCAAAACCGCGGCAAAAACGCATGCGGTTTTCTTGCTTTTTTTGGCAGAAAATGTCCGTTTTTTCTCAGGAATTTTCTGTGAGAAATCCTGAACGTGTGCACATAGCCTAAAGGTCCTGGTTTTCAGGGTATACACTAATACTGTATATGTACATCGAATATTCATTTAAATTTTATTTTATTTATTTTTTTATTACAGAGTGCAGATTTGGTACTTACCAAGTTTTATTGCCCATTGTGGCCAGAGTCCATTGCTTTCCTTTCTAATGATCCTATTTCTGTTATTAATTAGACTGCTTACCTTAAAGTGGTATTATACATAAAAATTCCAGAATAAACTATCATTTTGGAGGGATCAATTGGCATCTTTTGGTCTCTCACTCGAACGCCTTTACCCCATCCCTGTCCTGCATATAATGCCAATGACCTACTTTGGGCAACTGAATAATTTATCTGCTTCCTGGCGACTAGCCGTCTGCCATTCTCCTTTGGGTTTTGATGGAGTTGACACTTAAATCTGCGCTTTGTGACTTAATCCAGGACAGACAATGGAAGAATTTTACAAAATACCATTTGAGTCAGATATTTTGCCATACAAGACCTACAAGAAGCAAAATGAGCAAAAAAAACCCTGCTGTAACTAAATAAGTAAACAGCAAAAGTGCATTTAAATAACAGAGTTCTTAGCAATACTATTTTTGATAAAAAAATAGCATAAAAGCCATCCAACCGTCAACAAGGTGACCCTGATCAGGACGGTCTTGCACTGTCTATTACTAAAAACCTTACCATGTGTCAGAGTTGACCTCAGTGTGTGAATAAGGGCAGACAAAAGGACATTTTGCCATGTAAGGTAAGCAAAAAAAGGTGTTCTCCAGTTATGAATATTCCTTATTTTCTGCTGAATTCTCTTTGTGTTTTTTAGTGTCCCATTGAAGAGATCTGCATCATATTGGATAAGACAGTCTTATCCTACTTTTCTTATCTCCTGTAATCTGTGGTTTTCATAAAAATTTGTAGACTAGTTTTGCACTGGAATGTGAATAAAAGGGTTTCCTGGGCACAAAAAAAGTAAAAATACAAAACTGATTGTCCCACTAACTTCCCAAAGCCCCTTGTTACCCTTTATCTTCCCTTTTTTAGCACCCCATCTGTAGGGAGGTGGACCGGGCTAAGGGTCCCTTTTGCGTGTCTGGGCTGGATCTGTCGGGGCTGTCACATTATTTCTGGGGGAAGAGCTTTCTCACTGGAGCAGGCCAGGACACCTGACAGAGGGGAGTGGGTCCGATTTAAATAGAGCTGAGCGCAAAAGGACGGGACCTTTGGCGGGGAACCAGCGTTTGAGCACAGAGACGGCTGAATCCCTCTCGACTGACCCACGCCAGCTATCCAGGCCACTTTACCCGGTTAGCAATCCTACCCAGACGAACTTTGCGCAGCTCAGAGAGACCTTGCACCGCACTGTGACCGAGACAGAGCTCACGACACCATTCCGCTGACCCTCGTGGAGGCCCCGCTCAGTAATATTCCTGTGGTGCACACTGAGTGCTGAACTGTGGCTGCGGCTGCTGAATTGTGTACTTCACCTGCGGCCGCTGAACTGTGTGCTTTACCTGCGGCCTTGACTGCCGAACTGTGTGCTTTACCTGCGGCCTTGACCCTCGAACTGTGTGCTTCATCCCCTGTTCCGCGTGTTTGCCCCCGTACAGCATCTCGTACCCGGACCAGGAGACCACACAGCGAAGGACCCAGAGGACTTGTCACCGTGCAGAGACAGTGCATCTCTTTACTACGAGACCGGATTGGACACATCTCGCAAATCCAACGAGGGATCTTCCAGCCACCTTCTTCCAAGACCCAGAGACTGATAAGTTGAACCGCTGTTTCCTCTTCTTTACTATTCTTCCCTGCATTCGTGAATCCATATTTTACCCACCCTGCTTTTCCCTATTGTTTATTATAAAGAAACCTGTTAACCCTTGTTCTGCCTCCTTGCTCGTTTCCTACACATCTGACATGCTTGTGGTCGGTTATTGTTTACTGAGCTTAAGTGTATGTATGGGGAGAGACCTGTCACTCTAAGGCAGTGGGCGGGGAGAAGCCGCTGGGGACCCACCCGTCCCACTATTCTCCAGTACAGCTTGATCCCTGGTGGCTTTTAAAGTATGTTTTACTTTGAAATGTCACAGCATTTCAAACATACCTGCTGGACATGATACAGCCAGTGCCTGATACATGCTGCCTGCAGTTTGGGCAGCATGTATCAAGTTCACTTTAAACATTTCCTTATGAATCTACTAGTAAGTTTCATTACTTCATTATTTACTTTGGAGACTTTCCTGAAGGTGTGTTGATAGCAAATGAGGTGTGATTGGTAGAGGAGACCTCCGGGTGAAATCTGCACTGAGCAATTTACATTTTAATGTCTGTAAGCTGAAAGCATTAAGGCCCCTTCACACTAAACGACGCTGCAGCGATCCAGACAACGATCCGGATCGCTGCAGCGTCGCTGTTTGGTTGCTGGAGAGCTGTCACACAGACAGCTCTCCAGCGACCAACGATGCCGGTAACCAGGGTAAACATCGGGTTACTAAGCGCAGGGCCGCGCTTAGTAACCCGATGTTTATCCTGGTTACCATCCTAAAAGTAAAAAAAACAAACGCTTCATACTTACCTACCGCTGTCTGTCCTCGGCGCTCTGCTTCTCTGCTCTGGCTGTGAGCACAGCGGCCGGAAAGCACAGCGGTGACGTCACCGCTCTGCTTTCCGGCCGCTGTGCTCACAGTGAGTGCAGGAAAGCACAGCGCCGAGGGACAGGCAGCGGTAGGTAAGTATGAAGCGTTTGTTTTTTTAACTTTTAGGATGGTATCCAGGGTAAACATCGGGTTACTAAGCGCGGCCCTGCACTTAGTAACCCGATGTTTACCCTGGTTACCAGCGAAGACATCGCTGAATCGGTGTCACACACGCCGATTCAGCGATGTCAGCGGGAGAGCCAGCGACGAAACAAAGTTCTGGCCTTCTAGCCCTGACCAACGACATCACAGCAGGATTCTGATCGCTGCTGTGTGTCAAACTAAACGATATCGCTAGCGAGGACACTGCAACGTCATGGATCGCTAGCGATATCGTTTAGTGTGAAGGTACCTTTAACAATAGGGTTACCGACACATGTTCTAAATCTGTGTTTCCAAAACTAGAGTTCACATAGAACCAAGACAGATCATGTTTTCAGTATTTCCTTAGTATTGCACAAGTGAAGGAATTATTATCAAGGGCTCAGAAATTGCCACTGGTGCTCTCACTTGTGCCATTTTAAGGATAAGTTGGATGGCTGTGAGGACTTAAGTTTTGGAAACCCGATTCCAAATGAAGGGTGTGCAACTACCAATGATATGTTGATATTGTAGAACATAGTTTTCATGCCGAGGTGGGACAGTATCAAGGACAGATACCTGCCAATTGAAAACATGGACATTTAGCTCCAACCGTCCAGTGGGGCAGTCCTGATTTGGGGGAGATGTCTCACTGTCCCGGGAGGTGCCAGCTTTCACACATGTGCAGTGTCTCCTTGCAGTGGGGATGAGAAGCAGGAGATACAAGTAAGGTGTGTGCTAGTCATATTATGTGTGTGAGGGCATCAAACTGTGTGGAGAACTGTGAGGACATCATATTGTGTGTGGGAGTCTAGGGAAATTCACACTGTGAGACATCTTACTCAGTGTGGATAACTGGGAACCTCATCCTGGGGGGTACCAAAATTTGTGAAAAGGAGACTATGGGGACATCATACTGTGTGTGGGTAGGGTGTGTGGTTTAATCATACTATGTGAGGTGTGATCTGGTGAGGCATCAAACTGTGTTGGGGCTTATTATACTGTGTTTCAGAAGTTTACTGTGGGAGCATTATGCTGCTGATGTGAATGTACTGTGGGGGCATCATGGTGTTTGTGGTGGGCTCTGCGGAGATATCATACTGTATGGATGGCTAGAAGGGGTAAGAGCAGGGCCAGGACAAGGCATTTTGGTGCCCTAGGCAGATGAAGCCAATAGTCCTCCCCTGATGAACACTCAGCCCTCGAGCAAAGGAATGGGTCAGAAATTAAGGACCCCTAACGCACCCCACCTTCCCCCTTCGATGGGTCAGGTAACAAACTCTAACGACCACTTTAAACTAAGATTTAACTTTTTCACATAAAAAATACCAGTAAAAGATTTGTGTCTTATACTGATTTTTGGTTCTGGTAACATTCATGTAGTGATGGTTATTCCGGTGCATGAATTTGAAACCAAAATCATAATCGGTGCATAAATAGAACACCAGAGCCTTCAATAGTACATAAATAAGGCACCAGAATCATCATCAATAAGTAAACAGGTTACTAGAACCACAATCAGTGCATGGATACAGCACCAGAACCACCATCATTAAATAAATACACCAGTACCATCATCAGAACACAAATGCATCACCAGAATCACCATAAGTATATGACCAAGCTTAGTAAAGCAATCAATTGTATTGTAAAGGCAGCCCATTATACATTTGTGTCGTATAACCCTACAACTCCCAGTCTGTCCTTAAAAATAGTAAGGAGATACTTGAAGTTTTATTATCAATCATTATCAGACTGCAGACCAAACAAGAACCATAGTACCGATGAGAAGCAGGCAGGATCACAAATAAACATTTACATCCAGGTACCTTATGGGTTGTTTCTGCGGCACCCCAGGGTCCTGGTCATCGCAGTAGTGTCGCTTTCCTCCCGGGGAGAGTGTTACTACGTTCAGAGGCAAGGAAGGATAACTGCATCCAGGTATCACAAACATGCAACACATTCATACTCCACCAGGAGGAGCTTCTGATCCTATTTATTAAGTGACTCCCCATATATATATAACTGGTAGTCTGTAGGGAAAGTTAGGAGAAAGTTCCAGACATCCGTCTGAGGAGGACAGAGGGTTCATGGAGCTGTGCATGCCTCAGAGCTGCAGCTCCCAGAAAGAGACATTTTGAAGGCAGAATTGTATTGCTGCGAGCGTGAAGGAAGACAAAGCAAAGGAGAGGATACCTGAAGGGGACCAGTCCCGAACAGGCTGCCTCCTTCTGAGGCGCAGAACACCGGTGGCTGGAACACCGAGGGAGTAAGGACCTCTATGCCTTATTTCAGAGACTGGCAGGACAGCTAATTGCAGGTTACCTGTCCACACCTACACCCAGGAGGCACGGTGACACCCACAGAGCCGAGTTATCTAAGAGACCCTATAAACAGGCTCAAGTCACCAGTCATACGGGTTTTGTCCTATCCTTTATGGGGGAAAGAGAGAGAGAAACACCACATCTGTGAGACCCTCATGTGAAGCCATAGGCAGTAAGGGACTACACCACTGCAGCGCAAGGGATGGCTATTGAATTCCACCTGGACAAGGGGACTCTGGACTTGCCTCTGAACCGGCCAGACTGCCTGCCCCATGATCTGGTGCCCTGGACTGTGGATGCTGAAGTCTTCAGTAAAGGTTAAGAGACTGCAACCTTGTGTTCTCGTTCTTCAGTGCGCCATTCACCATCCACCATCTACATACTGGGGATACTCTTCAACTGTGGGAAGGTATACCATCTAGCTGCCATAACATCACCCCAGCGGACCCATAAAGCAGCGTCGGTCACCCTGACCGAATAGCACAGGTGGTGTCACGAACATAAACTTTATCCCTTTAAAGACCTTTCCCTTCTATACGGACGTCCCAGGGCCATGGACCGGGTCAGCCACCATGACATCCCCCTGTGAACCGCAGGACCCGGTACCGAGTACCCCACGGCCCCTGGGGGCGCTCCACTTCTCTGATTGGAGTTGTTCTTTCTTTTAGTCGCCATCTTGTCCAGACCCCAAGATGAATTTTATCATCCACATCTTGACTCTGCATACTTCCCTCTGCTCCGGTCTTCTGCAGCGCATCCCCACACGGTGCTCTTAAAAATAGGAGCGTTATTAAAATGTCATCTGTACAAAAATATCTTTCCATACTATGTCCTAAATAGACCTATAGTATATGATCCCTACACTGTCTGCCCTTATGAGCTACACTCGCCACACTGTCCACCTTAATGATCTATAACCACCCCACTGGCTGTCATGTCCCCATAAAACCCATACCCAAATAAATACACAGGACACAGATATCACAGTGGCATAAAATTGGCCGTGCGGTTTTATTCAGGGTTACATAAAATACCTTAAATATTTCCAATAAATAATCTTCCATAAAATAAATTCAAATTCTCCAAATTTCCAAATGTCCAAATCCACCCATACATGGGTGATTTTTCCCCACAATTAAAACCACACGACAGGATGAATGACGATATAGAGGGAGGGAGGGTGGGCTCTTCTTTGATCTTGCGTCAGCAACTGAGGCGCTCAGAACCGCCAGTCAGGTTAAATATTTGAAAAAAGACCGCCAAAAACGCTCTCCACCAATGAGAATCCAGCAAACTTGCCGCTCAAAAACTGGTTGAAACCAGATTGTCACGAATCTACCACAGATTCTGACATTACAATAACATCATAAAAATGCATAAAATAGTTTCCAATAAAATGGACAGAGCAGGGTCTATGAGGACATGAGACCCCCGCTATACTGCTTTATGGCTTGAGCGGAGGGGCTTACATGTCCCCATAAAACCCATACCCAAATAAATACACAGGACACAGATCTCACAGTGGCATAAAATTGGCCGTGCGGTTTTATTCAGGGTTACATAAAATACCTTAAATATTTCCAATAAATAATCCTCCATAAAATAAATTCAAATTCTCCAAATTTCCAAATGTCCAAATCCACCCATACATGGGTGATTTTTCCCCACAAGGCCGAGACTAAACAAGTCGAGGCCCCCCCCCACCGCACAGCCATTTTTCGATTATGCTGCCCATATTTAAATTAAAAATATCCAGACCAATATTGGATAAGTGAATCAAATCTTGCCTAAACATCCCGGGTAGAAACCCCTCCAAATCTTCATGCCTAAAAGAAAAACCACCCAACAAAGGAAAAAATTTCATCATGGCACGGTTCACCCTCTTACGAATTTTATCCAGAAATGAAAATTGCTGTTGTTGCCAAAAGAGTCTGGGAATGATCTCAGAAAAAACAAGGCTTGAAAAAGGAAAATTTTGCTTCAAAAATATAAGATCAGACCTCATGGTCGCTAACAGATCAAGCGTATTGATTTTACCCAGATCATTACCAGCAAGATGAATAATAATTAAATCCGGGTAAGGAAATTTCAACATGCAGTTGTTTAACTCCGGAACCAAAGAGGCCCACTTCAATCCTCGAATGCTATGCCAGAAGACCTGAGTAACAGAAGGGTTAAATGATAAATTCTCCGAATAGGACCGCTGACTAGCCCTCTTCTGGGCCCAGAAAACAAATGAGTAGCCAACAATCCAAACAATAGTTGGACCTAAAAGAAAATAAACGATTAGTCAGCATATAAATTATGACGAACATACAGTTTGAAACGGTTAGAGTTCCATCTACCCATTTTTTTGATTTTAGCATCGGACAAACCGGCCCTAGCGGCCTCAGTAGCTGCACCAATCCTAAAAGAATGGGAAGATATTTTGAGGTGATTTTTACCCAAAAAAGAAAGGCATTTCTTGAGTATAAAATTAAACTGAAATATCGTGACTGGTGATTTATCCCTGTGTATGAACAATGGGCCCTGCACCGCAGGCCTATTAATCCATTTTGAAAAATTAAGAACCGGGCAAATAATAGGATCATAAATGAATTCAAGCGAATTTCACTACCCCTTCCTAGCTGATCGGTTTTAGATTTCCTTATAAACACAAAGAGGGATGAATCGCATAGCTTAACGTCCTCTAGTCTGAGCCCAGATGGTTCGGCTTTTTTAAAAGATACTATCTCGCTCACTCTAAAGGTACCTTCACACTAAACGACGCTGCAGCGATCCAGACAACGATCCGGATCGCTGTTTGGTCGCTGGAGAGCTGTCACACAGACCGCTCTCCAGCGACCAACGATGCCGGTAACCAGGGTAAACATCGGGCTACTAAGCGCAGGGCCGCGCTTAGTAACCCGATGTTTACCCTGGTTACCATCCTAAAAGTAAAAAAAACAAACACTACATACTTACCTACCGCTGTCTGTCCCCGGCGCTGTGCTTCTCTGCTCTGGCTGTGAGCGTCGGGCAGCCGGAAAGCAGAGCGGTGACGTCACCGCTGTGCTTTTCGGCCGCTGTGCTCACAGCCAGAGCAGAGAAGCACAGTGCCGGGGACAGACAGCGGTAGGTGTTATGAAAGGCAATTCAGAATCACAATGGACATGGAGGTCAGAGCACATACAGTGATCTGACAACAACCCAAAATAAAAAAACGAGCTCTGAGACGTGGGAACTCTGCAGACCGCAATCCCTAAGCCTATCAAACCACACTAAAGGTAGCCGTGGAGCGCTCCTGACCAGAACCTAGGCGCCTCGTCACAGCCTGAGAAACTAGCTAGTCCTGAAGATAGAAAAATAAGCCTACCTTGCCTCAGAGAAATTCCCCAAAGGAAAAGGCAGCCCCCCACATATAGTGACTGTGAGTAAGATGAAAACACAAACATAGAGATGAAACAGATTTAGCAAAGTGAGGCCCGACTAGCTGAACAGAACGAGGATAGGGAAGATAACTTTGCGGTCAGCACAAAAACCTATAAATAACCACGCAGAGGGGACAAAAAGACCCTCCGCACCGACTAACGGTACGGAGGTGGTCCCTCTGCGTCTCAGAGCTTCCAGCAGGCAAGAAAAACCAATAAAGCAAGCTGGACTGAAAAAATAGCAACAAAATAACATTAGCAAAACTTAGCTTTGCAGAGCAGCAGGCCACAGGAACGATCCAGGGAAAAAACAAGTCCTACACTGGAACATTGACAGGAAGCATGGATCAAAGCATCAGGTGGAGTTAAGTAGAGAAGAAGCTAACGAGCTCACCAGATCACCTGAGGGAGGAAACTCAGAAGCTGCAGTACCACTTTCCTCCACAAACGGAAGATCCCAGAGAGAATCAGCCGAAGTACCACTTGTGACCACAGGAGTGAACTCTGCCACAGAATTCACAACAGTACCCCCCCCTTGAGGAGGGGTCACCGAACCCTCACCAGAGCCCCCAGGCCGACCAGGATGAGCCACATGAAAGGCACGAACAAGATCGGGAGCATGGACATCAGAGGCAAAAACCCAGGAATTATCTTCCTGAGCATAACCCTTCCATTTAACCAGATACTGGAGTTTCCGTCTTGAAACACGAGAATCCAAAATCTTCTCCACAATATACTCCAATTCCCCCTCCACCAAAACCGGGGCAGGAGGCTCAACAGATGGAACCATAGGTGCCACGTATCTCTGCAACAATGACCTATGGAATACGTTATGTATGGAAAAAGAATCTGGAAGGGTCAGACGAAAAGACACAGGATTAAGAACCTCAGAAATCCTATACGGACCAATAAAACGAGGTTTAAACTTAGGAGAGGAAACCTTCATAGGAATATGACGAGAAGATAACCAAACCAGATCCCCAACACGAAGTCGGGGACCCACACGGCGTCTGCGATTAGCGAAAAGTTGAGCCTTCTCCTGGGACAAGGTCAAATTGTCCACTACCTGAGTCCAAATCTGCTGCAACCTGTCCACCACATTATCCACACCAGGACAGTCCGAAGACTCAACCTGTCCAGAAGAGAAACGAGGATGGAACCCAGAATTGCAGAAAAACGGTGAAACCAAGGTAGCCGAGCTGGCCCGATTATTAAGGGCGAACTCAGCCAAAGGCAAAAAGGACACCCAGTCATCCTGATCAGCAGAAACAAAGCACCTCAGATATGTTTCCAAGGTCTGATTGGTTCGCTCGGTCTGGCCATTAGTCTGAGGATGGAAAGCCGAGGAAAAAGACAAGTCAATGCCCATCCTACCACAAAAGGCTCGCCAAAACCTCGAAACAAACTGGGAACCTCTGTCAGAAACAATATTCTCTGGAATGCCATGCAAACGAACCACATGCTGGAAGAACAAAGGCACCAAATCAGAGGAGGAAGGCAATTTAGACAAGGGTACCAGATGGACCATCTTAGAAAAGCGATCACAGACCACCCAAATGACCGACATCTTTTGAGAAACGGGAAGGTCAGAAATAAAATCCATAGAGATATGTGTCCAAGGCCTTTTCGGGACCGGCATGGGCAAAAGCAACCCACTGGCACGAGAACAGCAGGGCTTAGCCCGAGCACAAATCCCACAGGACTGCACAAAAGCACGCACATCCCACGACAGAGAGGGCCACCAAAAGGATCTAGCCACTAACTCTCTGGTACCAAAGATTCCAGGATGACCAGCCAACACCGAACAATGAAGTTCAGAGATAACTCTATTCGTCCACCTATCAGGAACAAACAGTTTCTCCACTGGGCAACGATCAGGTTTATTAGCCTGAAATTTTTGCAGCACCCGCCGCAAATCAGGGGAGATGGCAGACACAATTACTCCTTCCTTGAGGATACCCGCCGGCTCAGATAAACCCGGAGAGTCGGGTACAAAACTCCTAGACAGAGCATCCGCCTTCACATTTTTAGAGCCCGGAAGGTACGAAATCACAAAGTCAAAACGGGCAAAAAACAATGACCAACGAGCTTGTCTAGGATTCAAGCGCTTGGCAGACTCGAGGTAAGTCAAGTTCTTATGATCAGTCAATACCACCACGCGATGCTTAGCTCCTTCAAGCCAATGACGCCACTCCTCGAATGCCCACTTCATGGCCAGCAACTCTCGGTTGCCCACATCATAATTTCGCTCAGTAGGCGAAAACTTCCTGGAAAAGAAAGCGCATGGTTTCATCACTGAGCAACCAGAACCTCTCTGTGACAAAACAGCCCCTGCTCCAATCTCAGAAGCATCAACCTCGACCTGGAACGGAAGAGAAACATCTGGTTGACACAACACAGGGGCAGAAGAAAAACGACGCTTCAACTCTTGAAAAGCTTCCACAGCAGCAGAAGACCAATTGACCACATCAGCACCCTTCTTGGTCAAATCGGTCAATGGTTTAGCAATACTAGAAAAATTGCAGATGAAGCGACGATAAAAATTAGCAAAGCCCAGGAACTTTTGCAGACTTTTCAGAGATGTCGGCTGAGTCCAATCATGGATGGCTTGGACCTTAACAGGATCCATCTCGATAGTAGAAGGGGAAAAGATGAACCCCAAAAATGAAACCTTCTGCACACCAAAGAGACACTTTGATCCCTTTGCAAACAAAGAATTAGCACGCAGGACCTGAAAAACCGTTCTGACCTGCTTCACATGAGACTCCCAATCATCCGAGAAGATCAAAATGTCATCCAAGTACACAATCAGGAATTTATCCAGGTACTCTCGGAAGATGTCATGCATAAAGGACTGAAACACTGATGGAGCATTGGCAAGTCCGAACGGCATCACGAGATACTCAAAATGACCCTCGGGCGTATTAAATGCAGTTTTCCATTCATCGCCTTGCTTAATTCGCACCAGATTATACGCACCACGAAGATCTATCTTTGTGAACCAACTAGCCCCCTTAATCCGAGCAAACAGATCAGATAACAATGGCAAGGGGTACTGAAATTTAACCGTGATCTTATTATGAAGGCGGTAATCTATACAAGGTCTCAGCGAACCATCCTTCTTGGCTACAAAAAAGAACCCTGCTCCTAATGGCGACGATGACGGGCGAATATGCCCCTTCTCCAGGGACTCCTTCACATAACTGCGCATAGCGGTGTGTTCAGGCACGGACAAATTAAACAATCGACCTTTTGGGAATTTACTACCAGGAATCAAATTGATAGCACAATCACAATCCCTATGCGGAGGTAGGGTATTGGACTTGGGCTCATCAAATACATCCCAGTAATCAGACAAGAACTCTGGGACCTCAGAAGGGGTGGATGACGAAATTGACAGAAATGGAACATCACCATGTACCCCCTGACAACCCCAGCTGGACACCGACATGGATTTCCAATCTAATACTGGATTATGGGCTTGTAGCCATGGCAACCCCAACACGACTACATCATGCAGATTATATAAATACAAAAAGGAAATGGAGTTCTATACGGAGAACATTTAAAACAGCAATATTTATTAAAGAATCATTTTAAAATTTACAACAGTAGCAAAAATACAAAAGAAGGGAAGACCCTAGAAAATACACATCCAAGTCATAGGTACCTAGAGAACGTATGAAACATCATGGTATATCATGATATATGTAACCATCAATGGTAGCACACAATACTACGGTATATTTGCTGGCTCTCGTATGGACAAGTGTCCTTCATGCATACCATTAGCAGAGAGACCAGTATATAAATGGCATATCAAGAATCAAATTTCTTACCCATGATGAAATGGAAGGCACCTAATGACTCCGGAGAGCCCCCTGACGCGCGTTTCGCGTTGCTTTCTCAAAGAGGGAGTGAAATAATGGCCCCTGACACCGGTGTTTTTATAGCGATGTTCCTGGACTACAAGAGTCCAATATGCGCAGGCGCACCACAGCCGATCCGGAAGTGACCCTCCTTCCCCAGCATACACCGGGAGCGCACGTCAAGGGGAAATCCCCCGGTGACGTCATGGACATGCGCTCTCGGATAAATGAAGCCGGCGAACAAGAGGATCAGTTACCCAGCGTGGAGCGCATGCGCAGTAGCTACTCAGGAACGTAGCAAGGAAATAATATACCCTGAACACTACGGCGGCGATGTCCGCACCCACAGCCACCCAATGATGGTCCAATTGTGGATGACGGACATCGCCGCAGGCGCCCAGGTAAAAATAAAAAATAAACCAAGGAACCAGCAAGAATTGAAATAAATAAAGGCGGATTGTAACCGCATACAGTACGTGACCAAAACCTTATAGTCTATAAGTATAATATTAAAAACCACTCATTGTGTATTATCAAGTGCATATTATGCAATAAATTTTGCATAAAGATATTAACATTGAGGCATAAAAAATACAAAAACATACTATAAAGAACATTATACATAGATATACCCCCCAAACAGATAAAGTAAACAGTCTTCTGGTGATAAGAAGTGACATAATTCATCCATGCTTTTGTCCTTAATAATTCCTTGCGTGTTCAAGATGTTATAGCCACAAAAACACCCGAATCTCAAGGGCAATTAAGTCTAGGGATGCAAGAAATAAAGAAAAGAATTTTAAACAGAAAAAATAAAATAAAAACTAACAATTAAAATGTAAGAACAGATGGATTTAAATCTGCAACGCAAAGAGAAGAACATAGAGGAAAAAGGTTCTCATAGAAAAGGGGCGAAACTGATTGTCTCGTTCAGTCCCACCGGAGACATAGAATTTAGAGTCACAATCCATTTGCACTCTATTTGTGCAAGTAAACGTTTCATGTTTCCTCCCCTACTACCACCGTGAACCTGGTCAATCCCAATGATCCGCAGACCAGTTGGATCGCATCCATGAAACTTGTGAAAATGTTTCGGGATGGTTTTAAGGGCATTCACGTCCTCAGTCTTACGCGCATTTGTAATATCTCTCACGTGCTCTCTCACACGTACACGGAGCTGACGTGACGTGAGCCCCACATATATTTTGGAGCAAGGACATGCGGCCAGATATATGACAAAAGTACTATTGCAACGTATGTGATGCCGAATTTGAAACCTCTTCTCCTCACCCGATGACGAAAAATGGGTACCCCTAACAAGATTCTTATCTCTGCAGGCCAAGCAATCGCCACAGGGATAACACCCCCATGTAGGACCCCTTCCAGTTGGATTAAGAGGATTAGTAACCTTTGCCACATAGTGGCTTTTTACTAGTAGATCTTTAATACTTTTACCTCGTTTTGCTGTGAAGCTGGGTCTTTGGGGGATATTGGACGCCAAGATAGAGTCAGTGAGAAGAACTGGCCAATGTTTATTGACTATCTCCTGCATACGTTTCCAGTAGCAGTTATACGTGGAGACAAATCTAACATTGTTTTCCGAACTCCCACCCATCTCATTTTTATACAGCAATTGCTGTCTCTCTGTTTTCTTGGCTCTAATGTATCCTTGTTTAATACTGCGATTGCTATAGCCACGAGCTTTGAATCTGTTTTTGAGGTCTTCAGACCGAACTTCAAATTTTTGTTCAGTCGAGCAGATCCGCTTCATCCTGAGGAATTGGCCAACTGGGATGGCCTTAATAGTATGTGAGGTATGAGATGAGGACGCGTGCAACAGGGAGTTGACAGAAGTGGTTTTCCTAAATACATCTGTATGCACCGCCCCCATCTCATCCACCTCAATAAGAATATCTAAAAAATCGATCCTTCGTTTGTGTGCCTTGTACGTCAATCTAATATTATGAGAATTACAATTGAGTTGACCCACTAATTCCTTGATACCAATCTCGCTGCCTTGCCATATAAAAAAGATGTCATCGATATACCTATGCCAACACTGCACCCGGTCCACAGAAGAGACCACATCCTGGTGGAATATGGATCTCTCCCATAGGCTGGGGCACAAGCTGCCCCCATGGCAGTTCCACATCGTTGAAGATAGTATCTATCTTTGAAAAGGAAGACATTGTGGGTCAAGACAAAATGCAATAAGGTCACAACAAACTCACAGATCGGACCATCCCAGTTGCCATTCCTCAGGAAGAAGCGGACCGCCTCCATTCCGTCATCGTGCGCAATACAAGTATACAATGACTCGACATCAGCCGTTACTAGCCACATGTCCTGCTCCAAAACCATCCCCTCTAACTTAGTTAGCATGTCAGTGGTATCCCTGATATATGAGGGTAATGTCTCCACCATAGATTTCAGATAGAAGTCAATATATCTACAGATTGGGTCACACAGGCCCCCAATCCCGGAGACTATAGGTCTCCCTGGAGGACTTGTCATATCTTTGTGCACCTTAGGCAATAGGTACAGTGTGGGAGTTTTGGGAAATTCTACCACCAAACCATCAAATACCTTTTTATTGATGGTTCCCTGATCCAACGCGTTCGGTAAGATCCCATCCAATTCCAACTTATATTTTTCTATGGGGCTGTGAGACAGTCGAGTATAGGTGTCCTTACAATTCAGCTGTCTCAGAGCCTCCTTTTCGTATTTAACCGTAGGCCAAATGACGACGTTCCCTCCTTTGTCCGCCGCCTTGATGACAATGTCATCTAAATTGCCAAGTTCTTGCAATGCTCGTCGCTGTGATTTAGTCACATTATCTTTTGTGACAAATTCAGGGATCTTTTTAAAATCCTCTAATACTAGCTTGGTGAAGATCTCCACTTGAGGGCATAAAGACAAAGGAGGGAACGTGGTCGATTTGGGTAGGATAGATCTAGGGAACGTACCTTTGGACTCAGGTTCTTGTTCTTTTAACAAATCCTCCAGGTTGGCCAAAATCTCTTTATCAACTTCAGATATCAGTCCATAGCTTTCATCTTCCCTTTTGTTGTGTAACTTTTTTAAAATTAATTTACGGGAAAAGAGATATACATCTTTCATGGCTGAAAAATAATTAAACGGGTTATTAGGCACAAATGTGAGACCAAGAGATAATACTTCATGCTGTGCATCTGTCAATCTATGGTGGGATAAATTAATCACCTCCAATGTTCCAGGTTTCTTTTTCTTGTCATCAGATTGATGCAGTGGAGATATTTTACGTTTAACAGAGGATTTACCCTTCCCTTGTTCAAATTGTTTCTGGCTAGATCTTGTTTGTCTGGTATTACCCAAACTGGATGTGTGCGGGACATCACTGTCATGTTCCTCCCCCGATGTCACAGAAGAACAAGATTCATTACGAACTCTTGATATCGAGCGACCTCTTCTCCCATATTTTTGTCTCCATCTATAAACTTGATTATTCTGAAAATCAAGTACATCCCTTTGAAACTTCTTTGCCTTGGTTGTTTTGATGTCATCCTCCCATTTAAGAAAATCCTTTTCCAGATCTTCATTCACTTTTTTAATGGCTTCGTTTGTCAAATCTTTTTTCAATGTTGTTTGAATACTGTCAATCTCCCTTTCAAGTTCACTCAAAGTAAACTCGTTAAATTTAATTAGTAACTCCATGAAGCCTCTGGAGCAATTACCAGCTAGTTCTTCCCATCCATTCTTAAACCATGGCAAATCAGTCTCAAAGGAAGGAAAAACCTGTACACGCAATCCTCTAGGTATCAACCCCTTAGAGACATATTTTTCCAGAAAACCTTTGTTCCACCATGTCCTCATGCGTCTATGCAGAAGTAATTTTAATTTTTGAATTAATTCATGATTTTCTCTGTAATTACAGTTTAAAATCAAACTAGGGTCATCCTTAAATACTTCATTTATTTGACTGAGCCATGACGAGTCCCTGGCTCTAAAGTCCATCTGTCTGGAGTCAGCTGCTGTGAACAACACAGAGTAAATTAGCAACAAAAATACACCAACAGAAATAACATGGGACACACACACTCGGTGTGTTATAGAAAAAAGACGTATGTCAGCGCCCATGTATCTATCAGGACAATAACGTATACTCCGAATATACATAAATACAAAAAGGAAATGGAGTTCTATACGGAGAACATTTAAAACAGCAATATTTATTAAAGAATCATTTTAAAATTTACAACAGTAGCAAAAATACAAAAGAAGGGAAGACCCTAGAAAATACACATCCAAGTCATAGGTACCTAGAGAACGTATGAAACATCATGGTATATCATGATATATGTAACCATCAATGGTAGCACACAATACTACGGTATATTTGCTGGCTCTCGTATGGACAAGTGTCCTTCATGCATACCATTAGCAGAGAGACCAGTATATAAATGGCATATCAAGAATCAAATTTCTTACCCATGATGAAATGGAAGGCACCTAATGACTCCGGAGAGCCCCCTGACGCGCGTTTCGCGTTGCTTTCTCAAAGAGGGAGTGAAATAATGGCCCCTGACACCGGTGTTTTTATAGCGATGTTCCTGGACTACAAGAGTCCAATATGCGCAGGCGCACCACAGCCGATCCGGAAGTGACCCTCCTTCCCCAGCATACACCGGGAGCGCACGTCAAGGGGAAATCCCCCGGTGACGTCATGGACATGCGCTCTCGGATAAATGAAGCCGGCGAACAAGAGGATCAGTTACCCAGCGTGGAGCGCATGCGCAGTAGCTACTCAGGAACGTAGCAAGGAAATAATATACCCTGAACACTACGGCGGCGATGTCCGCACCCACAGCCACCCAATGATGGTCCAATTGTGGATGACGGACATCGCCGCAGGCGCCCAGGTAAAAATAAAAAATAAACCAAGGAACCAGCAAGAATTGAAATAAATAAAGGCGGATTGTAACCGCATACAGTACGTGACCAAAACCTTATAGTCTATAAGTATAATATTAAAAACCACTTATTGTGTATTATCAAGTGCATATTATGCAATAAATTTTGCATAAAGATATTAACATTGAGGCATAAAAAATACAAAAACATACTATAAAGAACATTATACATAGATATACCCCCCAAACAGATAAAGTAAACAGTCTTCTGGTGATAAGAAGTGACATAATTCATCCATGCTTTTGTCCTTAATAATTCCTTGCGTGTTCAAGATGTTATAGCCACAAAAACACCCGAATCTCAAGGGCAATTAAGTCTAGGGATGCAAGAAATAAAGAAAAGAATTTTAAACAGAAAAAATAAAATAAAAACTAACAATTAAAATGTAAGAACAGATGGATTTAAATCTGCAACGCAAAGAGAAGAACATAGAGGAAAAAGGTTCTCATAGAAAAGGGGCGAAACTGATTGTCTCGTTCAGTCCCACCGGAGACATAGAATTTAGAGTCACAATCCATTTGCACTCTATTTGTGCAAGTAAACGTTTCATGTTTCCTCCCCTACTACCACCGTGAACCTGGTCAATCCCAATGATCCGCAGACCAGTTGGATCGCATCCATGAAACTTGTGAAAATGTTTCGGGATGGTTTTAAGGGCATTCACGTCCTCAGTCTTACGCGCATTTGTAATATCTCTCACGTGCTCTCTCACACGTACACGGAGCTGACGTGACGTGAGCCCCACATATATTTTGGAGCAAGGACATGCGGCCAGATATATGACAAAAGTACTATTGCAACGTATGTGATGCCGAATTTGAAACCTCTTCTCCTCACCCGATGACGAAAAATGGGTACCCCTAACAAGATTCTTATCTCTGCAGGCCAAGCAATCGCCACAGGGATAACACCCCCATGTAGGACCCCTTCCAGTTGGATTAAGAGGATTAGTAACCTTTGCCACATAGTGGCTTTTTACTAGTAGATCTTTAATACTTTTACCTCGTTTTGCTGTGAAGCTGGGTCTTTGGGGGATATTGGACGCCAAGATAGAGTCAGTGAGAAGAACTGGCCAATGTTTATTGACTATCTCCTGCATACGTTTCCAGTAGCAGTTATATGTGGAGACAAATCTAACATTGTTTTCCGAACTCCCACCCATCTCATTTTTATACAGCTCGTGGCTATAGCAATCGCAGTATTAAACAAGGATACATTAGAGCCAAGAAAACAGAGAGACAGCAATTGCTGTATAAAAATGAGATGGGTGGGAGTTCGGAAAACAATGTTAGATTTGTCTCCACATATAACTGCTACTGGAAACGTATGCAGGAGATAGTCAATAAACATTGGCCAGTTCTTCTCACTGACTCTATCTTGGCGTCCAATATCCCCCAAAGACCCAGCTTCACAGCAAAACGAGGTAAAAGTATTAAAGATCTACTAGTAAAAAGCCACTATGTGGCAAAGGTTACTAATCCTCTTAATCCAACTGGAAGGGGTCCTACATGGGGGTGTTATCCCTGTGGCGATTGCTTGGCCTGCAGAGATAAGAATCTTGTTAGGGGTACCCATTTTTCGTCATCGGGTGAGGAGAAGAGGTTTCAAATTCGGCATCACATACATTGCAATAGTACTTTTGTCATATATCTGGCCGCATGTCCTTGCTCCAAAATATATGTGGGGCTCACGTCACGTCAGCTCCGTGTACGTGTGAGAGAGCACGTGAGAGATATTACAAATGCGCGTAAGACTGAGGACGTGAATGCCCTTAAAACCATCCCGAAACATTTTCACAAGTTTCATGGATGCGATCCAACTGGTCTGCGGATCATTGGGATTGACCAGGTTCACGGTGGTAGTAGGGGAGGAAACATGAAACGTTTACTTGCACAAATAGAGTGCAAATGGATTGTGACTCTAAATTCTATGTCTCCGGTGGGACTGAACGAGACAATCAGTTTCGCCCCTTTTCTATGAGAACCTTTTTCCTCTATGTTCTTCTCTTTGCGTTGCAGATTTAAATCCATCTGTTCTTACATTTTAATTGTTAGTTTTTATTTTATTTTTTCTGTTTAAAATTCTTTTCTTTATTTCTTGCATCCCTAGACTTAATTGCCCTTGAGATTCGGGTGTTTTTGTGGCTATAACATCTTGAACACGCAAGGAATTATTAAGGACAAAAGCATGGATGAATTATGTCACTTCTTATCACCAGAAGACTGTTTACTTTATCTGTTTGGGGGGTATATCTATGTATAATGTTCTTTATAGTATGTTTTTGTATTTTTTATGCCTCAATGTTAATATCTTTATGCAAAATTTATTGCATAATATGCACTTGATAATACACAATAAGTGGTTTTTAATATTATACTTATAGACTATAAGGTTTTGGTCACGTACTGTATGCGGTTACAATCCGCCTTTATTTATTTCAATTCTTGCTGGTTCCTTGGTTTATTTTTTATTTTTACCTGGGCGCCTGCGGCGATGTCCGTCATCCACAATTGGACCATCATTGGGTGGCTGTGGGTGCGGACATCGCCGCCGTAGTGTTCAGGGTATATTATTTCCTTGCTACGTTCCTGAGTAGCTACTGCGCATGCGCTCCACGCTGGGTAACTGATCCTCTTGTTCGCCGGCTTCATTTATCCGAGAGCGCATGTCCATGACGTCACCGGGGGATTTCCCCTTGACGTGCGCTCCCGGTGTATGCTGGGGAAGGAGGGTCACTTCCGGATCGGCTGTGGTGCGCCTGCGCATATTGGACTCTTGTAGTCCAGGAACATCGCTATAAAAACACCGGTGTCAGGGGCCATTATTTCACTCCCTCTTTGAGAAAGCAACGCGAAACGCGCGTCAGGGGGCTCTCCGGAGTCATTAGGTGCCTTCCATTTCATCATGGGTAAGAAATTTGATTCTTGATATGCCATTTATATACTGGTCTCTCTGCTAATGGTATGCATGAAGGACACTTGTCCATACGAGAGCCAGCAAATATACCGTAGTATTGTGTGCTACCATTGATGGTTACATATATCATGATATACCATGATGTTTCATACGTTCTCTAGGTACCTATGACTTGGATGTGTATTTTCTAGGGTCTTCCCTTCTTTTGTATTTTTGCTACTGTTGTAAATTTTAAAATGATTCTTTAATAAATATTGCTGTTTTAAATGTTCTCCGTATAGAACTCCATTTCCTTTTTGTATTTATGTATATTCGGAGTATACGTTATTGTCCTGATAGATACATGGGCGCTGACATACGTCTTTTTTCTATAACACACCGAGTGTGTGTGTCCCATGTTATTTCTGTTGGTGTATTTTTATCATGCAGATTATGCAACACCAGAAAGCGAATAACCTCCTGATGTGCAGGAGCCATGCACATGGTCAGCTGGGTCCAATATTGAGGCTTATTCTTGGCCAAAGGCGTAGCATCAATTCCTCTCAATGGAATAGGACACTGCAAGGGCTCCAAGAAAAACCCACAACGCTTAGCATATTCCAAGTCCATCAAATTCAGGGCAGCGCCTGAATCCACAAATGCCATGACAGAATACGATGACAAAGAGCAGATCAAGGTAACGGACAGAAGAAATTTTGACTGTACAGTACCAATGGTGGCAGACCTAGCGAACCGCTTAGTGCGCTTAGGACAATCAGAGATAGCATGAGTGGAATCACCACAGTAGAAACACAGACCATTCAGACGTCTATGTTCTTGCCGTTCAACTCTGGTCAAAGTCCTATCACACTGCATAGGCTCAGGTTTAAGCTCAGGTAATACCGCCAAATGGTGCACAGATTTACGCTCACGCAAGCGTCGACCGATCTGAATGGCCAAAGACATAGACTCATTCAAACCAGCAGGCATAGGAAATCCCACCATGACATCCTTAAGGGCTTCAGAGAGACCCTTTCTGAATATTGCTGCCAGCGCAGATTCATTCCATTGAGTGAGCACTGACCACTTTCTAAATTTCTGACAATATACCTCTATCTCATCCTGAGCCTGACAAAGAGCCAGCAAATTTTTTTCTGCCTGATCCACTGAATTAGGCTCATCGTACAGCAACCCAAGCGCCAGGAAAAACGCATCGATATTACTCAATGCAGGATCTCCTGACGCAAGAGAAAACGCCCAGTCCTGAGGGTCGCCGCGCAAAAAAGAAATGACGATCCTAACCTGTTGAATTGGGTCACCAGAAGAGCGAGGTTTCAAAGCCAGAAATAGTTTACAATTATTTTTGAAACTCAGAAATTTAGTTCTATCTCCAAAAAACAAATCTGGAATAGGAATTCTCGGTTCTAGCAAAGAATTCTGAACCACAAAATCTTGAATATTTTGAACTCTTGCCGTGAGCTGATCCACACATGAAGACAGACCTTTAATGTCCATTGCTACACCTGTGTCCTGAACCACCCAAATGTCTAGGGGAAAAAAAAGACAAAACACAGTGCAAAGAAAAAAAAATGGTCTCAGAACTTCTTTTTTCCCTCTATTGAAAATCATTAGCACTTTGGGCTTCCTGTACTGTTATGAAAGGCAATTCAGAATCACAATGGACATGGAGGTCAGAGCACATACAGTGATCTGACAACAACCCAAAATAAAAAAACGAGCTCTGAGACGTGGGAACTCTGCAGACCGCAATCCCTAAGCCTATCAAACCACACTAAAGGTAGCCGTGGAGCGCTCCTGACCAGAACCTAGGCGCCTCGTCACAGCCTGAGAAACTAGCTAGTCCTGAAGATAGAAAAATAAGCCTACCTTGCCTCAGAGAAATTCCCCAAAGGAAAAGGCAGCCCCCCACATATAATGACTGTGAGTAAGATGAAAACACAAACATAGAGATGAAACAGATTTAGCAAAGTGAGGCCCGACTAGCTGAACAGAACGAGGATAGGGAAGATAACTTTGCGGTCAGCACAAAAACCTATAAATAACCACGCAGAGGGGACAAAAAGACCCTCCGCACCGACTAACGGTACGGAGGTGGTCCCTCTGCGTCTCAGAGCTTCCAGCAGGCAAGAAAAACCAATAAAGCAAGCTGGACTGAAAAATAGCAACAAAATAACATTAGCAAAACTTAGCTTTGCAGAGCAGCAGGCCACAGGAACGATCCAGGGAAAAAACAAGTCCTACACTGGAACATTGACAGGAAGCATGGATCAAAGCATCAGGTGGAGTTAAGTAGAGAAGAAGCTAACGAGCTCACCAGATCACCTGAGGGAGGAAACTCAGAAGCTGCAGTACCACTTTCCTCCACAAACGGAAGATCCCAGAGAGAATCAGCCGAAGTACCACTTGTGACCACAGGAGTGAACTCTGCCACAGAATTCACAACAGGTAGGTAAGTATGTAGCATTTGTTTTTTTTACTTTTAGGATGGTAACCAGGGTAAACATCGGGTTACTAAGCGCGGCCCTGCGCTTAGTAACCCGATGTTTACCCTGGTTACCAGCGAAGACATCGCTGAATCGGTGTCACACACGCCGATTCAGCGATGTCAGCGGGAGAGCCAGCGACCAAATAAAGGTCTGGCCCTCTAGCCCCGACCAACGACATCACAGCAGGATTCTGATCGCTGCTGCGTGTCAAACTAAACGATATCGCTAGCGAGGACGCTGCAACGTCACGGATTGCTAGCGATATCGTTTAGTGTGAAGGTACCTTAAGAGCTCCAAAAAAACAGATGGAAAAAATGGCATTAAATAATAAAGCTTCCTCCGAATTTGAACAAACACTAGTCAGCGCTGAGCAAATGCTTATCAATAACCAAAAGGAAATAGGGCGTCTGGAATCTGGTAAAAAATTTTCACGTTTCAGGCCCTTCAAAAACTGTTTAACAAGAAAAAGGTCAGTTAGAGCAGTTCTCCCATGAACCTTAAAGAAAAAAGAAACTCCTGCGAAGCATTTCGCCACTGCAGAGTAAGATAAGTTCTTCTTGAGTAAGGACTCCGCAAATTGTAAGGCCACAAAAGGATCAGACATCAATACCTCAAAACCATGTAAAGCACAAAAGTCAGTCCACTTCTTCCATGCGGCTGAATAATCAGCCCATGATCGTTTGGACAATGAATTTTCTATAAAATACGGTACTAAGCTGAGATCACATCCCAGACTGAGGGAGGACAGAACGTTGCTTCTTTGTCTGCTAATGGAACCTGTTGGAAAAAATTAATCCACTGACTATTCAATAATAGCTCCGTACAACTACTAAAATTGCTAACACCCACTTTTGCCTTCAACCAAACGTTATTTTTCAAACATAATAAAACTTATTGCCTCAGAATTTTTGCGGCCCAAAGGTTCTTTGAAGAAAGGGTATTGATAGCAAAAACAACCGCCCGGTTCGAAGAATTTAACAGAATTCTTGAATTCTGCAATTCATTGCCCCAAAGAAAAATGAGTGAAAAAATCGCGAATAGCTCTATGACCAGGGAGTCATTAATGACCTTAACGAAATTACAATCGTCAGGCCAACTCAAGTGAGCCCAGTGAGAAGAAAATAAAAGACCGACGCCTAAGGAAACCTCCGCCGAAAAGGCCAGCGGAATGGAATCTGCATTGAAAAAAGGAGACTGAATAACAGATCTGCCATTAAAATCAGCCAAGAATAAGAGCCAAATTCTTGCATCCTCCTTAAGATCCGATCGGACCCTGATGTGGGACTTAGGTGAAGAAAACCCCTTAGTAGCTTCGTAAAGCCTTCTCGAAAATACACGGCCCATTGGGATAACCCGAAGGGCGAAATTAAGAAGGCCCAACAAGGCTTGCAAATCCTTGAGAATAATTTTATCCTTAGACAAAAATTCCGAAAGAGATGCGCGCAGTTTAGCAACCTTTGCCTCAGGCAAAATATCTACCATTTTTTCTGAGTCAATTAAAATACCTAAAAATTCAATCTGACTACATGGGCCGACTGTCTTATCGTGGGCGATGGGAACTCCAAAGTGAGCACACAAACGTAAGAAGCTGTCCAAGGAATCCTTACATACGTGAGAATGAGGAGGACCCACAAAAAGGAAATCGTCCAGGTAGTGCAAAATACCAGCCTCTACACAGCTGGATTGCAATACCCAATGTAGAAAAACGGAAAAAGATTCAAAATAAAAGCAAGACAAAGAAAAGCCCATTGGAAGGCACTTATCAAAGAAAAAACAATTATCAAACTGAAAACCCAAAGAATTGAAATCCATAGGGTGAACTGGTAAGAGCCTAAAAGCCGATTTAATATCGGATTTAGCCATCAAGGAAAAAGGGCCAAATTTTCTTAGAAGATCTAACGCGCCATCAAAAGAAGAGTAGGATACTGAACACAGATCCTTATCCACTTCGTCGTTTAGGAACTGACCCAGCGGATACGATAGATGGTGGATTAAACGAAACGAGCCGGAATCTTTTTTAGGAACCACCCCTAGGGGCGAAATGCGAAAATTCAAGAAAGGAGGGGACGAAAAAGGGCCAGCCACCCTACCAAATTCTAACTCGTTAGAAATTTTCTCCCTAACAACTTCGGGAAAAGCGGAAACAGATGATAAATTTTTTACTAAAGTGCAACCTTTCCCTTCAAAACGAGGAACAAAAAAACCGGAATAGAACCCATCATAAAGGAGACGACTAGTCTCCCTGTTTGGGAATTTGCTTAGCCAATAGACCATATTTTCCAGAATCACTGGCGTCCGGGCCTTTTGGGTTAGGATCCCTAATTGCAGATTGCTGAGCTGCTTGCTTCTTAAAACACTTGGACATGGGGTGGGGGTTACCGCAGAACGAGCACTCATGCCTAAACCTACAGTTGTTGTTCCACTTGCAAAAAGACTCGTTGAAGGCGAAGTAGACGCCTTTTTTAGGAAAGGAATTAACCGACTGCCTGCTGACCACATTTCTCGATGGCAGCATGAGGTTAATCCACAAGCCAATGTCCTTAGTACCCCACTTGACCTCCGGGTGAACTGAAAGTTTGTGTCTAAATGCCTCATCATAGTGAAGCCAAGCAGCACCTCCAAAATTCCTATAGGCTTCTAAAATGATATCGACGTGCTGAAACAGGCTGCTGCAAAGATTAGGGGATTTTTCCCCCAAAACTGCAGCATAGATAGCAAAAGCCTGTATCCAATTGTTAAAAGATCTAATGTTACGTTTACTGTCATCAGAGTCAGCCCTATCATCTTTTTTATCTGATTTGAGGGGCTGATCCCTGCGAGGCAGGAGAGAAAATAGATCAATATAATTATTATTCCAAATAAGCTCCTTCACCGAGGAGCTTAAGTGGAAACCAAGGGGCGACAGTTCGCACATAAGCGCCTCCTTAAAAGGGTTCAAAGGAGTAAGACCAAGGGCAGGCGCTTCTGAAGGTAAAGAAATGCTAGCAGATACTAAAGGAGAAGGGAGACCCACATTACCCATGGTCTCACATATAACCGATTTAATAAGCTCCTTCAATTGATTGTGAGGAAAAGGGAAGTTAGTTAACTCACCCTTCGAATGCGGAACGTCTCGGCGTCGCTCTCCAGAGCCACTTGCGCTCAAGCCCACCATAATAGGCGAGCGCGGCTCTCTGAGAGAATTCGCTTGGGGATTATCTTCTTCTTCGGAGGACTGTGTAGCAACAGCTGGAGCCGACCTTCCCTGCTGTTCCGGAGCAAAGATGGCAGCTCTGGAGCGAGAAGAGGAGGGGACCGCGGCGCTTTTACGGCCCTGCCCCTCACCTGACCTTCCGGCTCCTTCATATGACGGCGAAAGTTCACGCTGAGGACACCGGCTGAGATCTCGTGCCGGGCTGCGGGATTTGTCTGAGGTGCAGCGACGCGGCTTCTTACCGGCGTCCCGAGCGCTACGCCTGGGAGTCGCAGAACCCGCAGCTGCAGACGGCACAGACCTAGACTTCCTGGGACGAGTTCCGGAGCTTGAATCAGTCACAGCGGCAGGTACGGGGCTTGGCGACGGAGGAAGGGGCTCCGGAACCGGAGGGGGAGGAATGGCTTCGGAGGCTGACGGCACGGGACTCATAGCCAGACAGCTTTTTAACCAATCCAGACCGTTTTCACCCCCGGCCCTGGCTAGAAACTCCTGCATAAGCTTCTCCATGACAGCGCGGTATCTCTTCTTTGATCTTGCGTCAGCAACTGAGGTGCTCAGAACCGCCAGTCAGGTTAAATATTTGAAAAAAGACCGCCAAAAACGCTCTCCACCAATGAGAATCCAGCAAACTTGCCGCTCAAAAACTGGTTGAAACCAGATTGTCACGAATCTACCACAGATTCTGACATTACAATAACATCATAAAAATGCATAAAATAGTTTCCAATAAAATGGACAGAGCAGGGTCTATGAGGACATGAGACCCCCGCTATACTGCTTTATGGCTTGAGCGGGGGGGCTTACATTATCAGATATAGCTGCCACACCCATCTGCCCCTATGAACCACAGCCTATAACATGGTTATCCCTTCTCCACTGGTCTCCCTTACACTTTCTATATCTCCACACTGTCCCCATGGTAACCTCTCTCCATGCTACATCCTCTCCATATCCATTCTGTGCCCCCTCTTTACACTATAACCTCATAATGTCCACCATGTTGTCCTCTCGAAACTGTACCCCCTCCTCACACTGTCTAACTCCATGATATGATGGTCACCAAAGCCGCCCATACAGTGTGATATCCCCACAGCTCAGGTATAATGTACCCCACAGCCATCATCTTCAGCATAATATGTACAAGTACCCCACAGGCAGCTTCCTCCAGTATAATATGTACCCCACAATCAGCATACCCCAGTATATGTACCCCACAGTCAGCATCTCCAGTATAATATGTACCCCACAGCCAGCCTCCCCCAGTATATGTACCCCACAATCAGCATACCCCAGTATAATATGTATGCCACAATCAGCTTACCCCAGTATATGTACCCCACGGTCAGCATCTCCAGTATAATATGTACCCCACAGGCAGCTTCCTCCAGTATAATATGTACCCCACAGGCAGCTTCCTCCAGTATAATATGTACCCCACAGTCAGCATCTCCAGTATAATATGTACCCCACAGTCAGCATCTCCAGTATAATATGTACCCCACAGTCAGCATCTCCAGTATAATATGCACCCCACAGTCAGCATCTCCAGTATAATATGTACCCCACAGTCAGCATCTCCAGTATAATATGTACCCCACAGTCAGCATCTCCAGTATAATATGTACCCCACAGTCAGCATCTCCAGTATAATATGTACCCCACAGTCAGCATCTCCAGTATAATATGTACCCCACAGTCAGCATCTCCAGTATAATATGCACCCCACAGTCAGCATCTCCAGTATAATATGTACCCCACAGGCAGCTTCCTCCAGTATAATATGTACCCCACAGTCAGCATCTCCAGTATAATATGTACCCCACAGTCAGCATCTCCAGTATAATATGTACCCCACAGTCAGCATCTCCAGTATAATATGTACCCCATAGTCAGCTTCCCCCAGTATAATATGTACTCCACAGCCAGCTTCCCCCAGTATAATATGTACCCCACAGTCAGCTTCCCCCAGTATAATATGTACCTCACAGGCAGCTTCCTCCAGTATAATATGTACCCCACAGGCAGCTTCCTCCAGTATAATATGTACCCCACAGGCAGCTTCCTCCAGTATAATATGTACCCCACAGTCAGCATCTCCAGTATAATATGTACCCCACAGTCAGCATCTCCAGTATAATATGCACCCCACAGTCAGCATCTCCAGTATAATATGTACCCCACAGTCAGCATCTCCAGTATAATATGCACCCCACAGTCAGCATCTCCAGTATAATATGTACCCCACAGGCAGCTTCCTCCAGTATAATATGTACCCCACAGTCAGCATCTCCAGTATAATATGTACCCCACAGTCAGCATCTCCAGTATAATATGTACCCCACAGTCAGCATCTCCAGTATAATATGTACCCCACAGTCAGCTTCCCCCAGTATAATATGTACTCCACAGCCAGCTTCCCCCAGTATAATATGTACCTCACAGTCAGCTTCCCCCAGTATAATATGTACTCCACAGCCAGCTTCCCCCAGTATAATATGTACCCCACAGTCAGCTTCCCCCAGTATAATATGTACCTCACAGGCAGCTTCCTCCAGTATAATATGTACCCCACAGTCAGCATCTCCAGTATAATATGTACCCCACAGTCAGCATCTCCAGTATAATATGTACCCCACAGTCAGCATCTCCAGTATAATATGTACCCCACAGTCAGCTTCCCCCAGTATAATATGTACTCCACAGTCAGCTTCCCCCAGTATAATATGTACCCCACAACCAGCATCCCCCAGTATAATATGTACCACACAGCCATCAGTCCCCAGTATAATATTCCGGCAGAAAGTAGCCCCCCAGTATAATATGTGAGGACATATAAAGGACTGGGTGTGGTTAGGGTCCTGTCTTCACATAAAATAAATATTGCTGTATCTGCCCCTGTTTTCTTATCCTTCAAACTTGTGAGCAATGTATGTAGTACTCATACCTAGTGAACTATGAATTTTCTTGGTTTTAGAAGTGGCAGTTATATTCCAAAGAACTTGAATGAAAACTACAAGATTGTTCTTTTCCTGTAAAACTAGGTTAAGGCTTTCCTGTAGAAATATATGTCCATCCTCCGGAGAACAGTAAAGCTGAGATTAAGCCTTCATACCTATGCTCTGCATTTAAACACATCAGCAGATCCCGCAAGAATTAGCCTGGTTTTAAAACTAGTTGCAGCAAATGCAAAAGAAATAATAATTTAAAAAAAAGCTTCCTGAGCCTGTGATCCTACTGGAGGGGTCAGCTTGTGTGTATAAAGAATTACGATGCTGATACATTGAGTTTCAGCACCCGTTCAGTGGCCCTGTCGGAGTTTCCGTCCGAACCCCCTGAAAAACGAGGTTGGGACATATGCATTGACGGGGCCATAGATTGTAATGGTAACGGCAGAGAGAACAAAAGCTGAGCCGTGCATCATTTTTGAGAGTGTACAATTACAGGAGGCAGACGCTCAGATGTAGTGGACTGAGTAGTGGCCGGCACATACGTGCGGGTGGTTGTGACGTAAACTCTGACAAGTAGTGGTGTAATGACCAGTGTCACAATGGTTGCCGCCGCGACCGACCCTGTGAGAGGGATCCGCCAATGCCAGCCCCTACTTCAGCGGGATGTGCATCGTCAGACGCACATCCAGCTGAAATGTGTTGCAGCGCACAATCTCACTGGGTCTGTGAGCCACTATACACTCTGCCGACCACTCAGACGCCAGCAGCTGACGTTGGTATGCACGTGACTGGGGGCTCATGGCAGTGACATCATGCGCTCCCGTCACTTGGATGCCGATATTAGCTGCCGGCTTTAGTAGATTGCAGCGGGGCAGGGGAGGAAAGGTGAGTGGAAGCGTTTACTGCTTTTTTTTCTATGCATTGAACAACAGCACCGCCGGCAGAATGGGTGAGCATATATCTGGAAGGGGCCCAGGCTCACATTACTACATACTGGGGGAAAGTGGGGCATAAGTCCTTATAGGAATTAGAACACTACAGGGGCCCATATATTTCACCAACATTTGGGTGTGAGGAGCCCAACATCCAAATTTTGCACCTGGGCCCATCAGACTCAAATTCCACCACTGCCAAATGGGCCACTGAATTGGTGCAGAAACAAAATGCAAAAGTACCTTTAAAGGTGGTGTCTTGTTTAGAACCTTATGAAGTACTCTATTATGATATTTAGGTTAATTGAGGCGTCCAAAAACCAAGAATTTCACCAAAATGGTTGATTTTAAATTTGCTACAAAGCTCAAACTTTAGAGGACACATCACATCTGGGTGTTCATGTCAACAAAAAACGTCATTCTCAATGTATAATCTTAGAAAAAAGGGATTCTTCAATGAGCCACAATGCATTTTAAGAGGAATTTTTAATCAGAAAATCACCTACTTATTAAATCACATTTACATTTACATGTATTGTTTAAAAAAATGTTTTTTTTTCCTTTTAAATATAGTGCACACCAAACAAACAAAGGATCCTGAAATCTTACCCGCAGTTTTGCCATTGACCCCTATCTTTAAAACTCAAGTTAATCAGGTTCCACAAATTTTATAAAAAAATTTGATTTGCGGAGAATACATTCACTGCGAACCGAAAGTACACTAATTGTCTTGAAAAGATGTGTATATAACACTCTGTGGTCTCCTAGGACTGTATCCAACCCCATTGTAATCTATTTAACGCAAACCCAGCCTTAGGCCGGTTTCACACGTCAGTGGCTCCGGTACGTCAGGTGACAGTTTCCTCACGTACCGGAGACACTGACTCACGTAGGCACATTGAAATCAATGTGTCTATGCACATGTCAGCGTGTTTTCACGGACCGTGTGTCCGTGTGCAAAACACGGAGACATGTCAGTGTTCGTGGGAGCGCACGGATTACACGGACCCATTAAAGTCAATGGGTCCGTGTAAAACACGTACCGCACACAGACGCTGTCCGTGTGCAGTCCGTGTGCCGTGCAGGAGACAGCGCTACAGTAAGCGCCGTCCCCCCAGCGTGGTGCTGAAGCCGCCATTCATATCTTCTCTCCAGCAGCGTTCGCTGTAGAGAAG
Source organism: Ranitomeya imitator (assembly GCF_032444005.1). Classification (NCBI taxonomy): domain Eukaryota; kingdom Metazoa; phylum Chordata; class Amphibia; order Anura; family Dendrobatidae; genus Ranitomeya; species Ranitomeya imitator. The sequence goes on along the minus strand of NC_091284.1, from coordinate 768,054,646 downwards.
ATATGAAAAATCCTTTTTTTTTTTTTCGTGTTTAAAATAAAGATCCCTGTCCCCACCCCCTATGCGCCCGCCCGCTGTTAATAAAATACTCACCTGACTTCCTCGCAGCGTCCTCTCAGCGCCAGCTTCTCCTGTATGAGCGGTCACGTGGTGCCGCCGATTACAGTCATGAATATGCGGCTCCACCTCCCATAGGGGTGGAGCCGCATATTTATGACTGTAATGGGCGGCACCACGTGACCGCTCATACAGGAGAAGGTGCGGCGCGGAGAGGATGCTTCAAGGGAGCCGGGTGAGTATTTTATTAACAGCGGGCGGGCGCACAGGGTGTGGGAGGGGGGTGGGGACAGGGATCTTTATTTTAAACACGGAAAAAAAAAAAAAAAAGGATTTTTCATATCTTCTCTACAGCGAACGCTGCTGGAGAGAAGATATGAATGGCGGCTTCAGCACCAGATGCAGGGGACAGCGCTTACTTGTAGCGCTGTGTCCTGCACGGTCCGTGTGGTACCCAGTTGGCACACGGGCGGCACACGGCTGCCGCACGTGTGCCACACTGATGTTCACGGTAAGCACATGGACACACGGACACGGATAAAATCGGTACCGGAATTATCTGGACGTGTGAGACTGGCCTTAATAATATTAAATTAACCTTAGCATAGAAACTGATGATGACAAGGTAGTAACAAACTGCCCATTTTTTTTATCTCACCACACTGACAGATTTTTTTTTTGTTTTTGTTTTCTAGAATTTTAAAAAAATAAAGTCCAAAAATTATCCCTGAAAGATATTGGTGATCAGGCAGACTTTTCTGGGCAGAGCATTGACACACTCACTATCAAAGGTAATATAATTCTGCGGTCACTACGATGGGTGATGTGCCATATACTTTATTATGCTCTCCACTTCCTCCCCTCTAAAATGCAGGCCAGAGGCAAAGAAGGGCAATTGAAAACTGCATTTGGTAGTAGTACTACTGCCCAGACAGTTGAGGCAAGTAGTGGACGGCTCACACAGTCTTCACACGTCCTGAAAAAACGATACCGGAGATATCCGTGCGTTTACTAGGTGTGGCATACGTGTGGCAACCTTGTGCCACCTGTGTGCTGCATCAGTACCACACGGACAGCCGCCGGGGAAGAAGCGCTACAGTAAGTGCTGTTCCCCAGACGTGTCTCCGCTACATGTGAAAACTGTCACTACATGTACTGGAGAGACTGATGTGTGCCTTAGGCCTCTTACACATGTCAGTGTCTCCAGTACATGTGGTGACAGTTTTCACACGTACTGGAGACACTGACACACTCAGCATCTCATTCACCAGTGGTTTTCACCCAGGACGGTCGCAGCTTGGCACCATCCAGGTTGAAAACTATTTAACCCCCAGACATGGATTACAGCGTGGGACACAACAATGGACAGGTAATGTATATTGTTGGTTTTTTATTTTATTTTTATTACAGGAGATTGAGGGTTTCGGGGAATTAGGTGTTGCAGTAAGTATGGTTTAATTTAGAATATTAAAGGTGTCTGTGTCATTTTTTCAAATAAAGGATTTTATTCTGGCTGTGTCTTTATTTAACACTAGCTGAAGAGCACGGCGTTGCCTGGGCATAGTAAATATCTGTGGTTAGTTATAGCAACTCACTTCTCTTATTTTCCCATCACACCTCTCATTTTCCCCCTCACATCTTTCATTTTCCCCTTCACATCTCTCATTTTCCCCTTCACATCTCTTATTTTCCCCTCACACCTCTCATTTTCCTCCTCACTCCTCTTATTTTCCCCCTCACTCCTCTCCTTCCCCCCTAACACTTGTCATTTCGACCTCACATCTGTCATTTTCTGATCACTCCACTATTTTCCCTCACTCCTCTCATTTTGCACTCACACCTTTTCATTTTCACCTCACACCTCTCATTTTCCCCTTACTATATACATGTTTGTCATCTCACTTATATATAGTATACACCTGTATGTCATCTCCTGTATATAGTATATACCTGTATGTCATCTCCCCTGTATATCATATATACCAGTATGCCATCTCCCCTGTAAAAAGTATATACCTGCTGTATGTCATCTCCTCCTGTATATTGTATATACCTATGTGTCATCTCCTCCTGTATATAGTATATACCTGTATGTCATCTCTTCTGTATATAGTATATAACTGTATGTCATCTCCTATATATAGTTTATACCTGTATGTCATCTCCTGTATATAGTATATAAATGTATGTCATCTCCCCTGTATATAGTATATACCTGCTGTATGTCATCTCCTCCTCTATGTACCTATGTGTCATTTCCTCTTTTATATAGTATATACCTGTAGTTCATCTCCTCCTGTATATAGTATATATGTGTGTCATCTCCTCCTATATATAGTATATACCTGTATGTCATCTCCTCCTATATTTAGTATATACATGCATGTCATCCCCTCCTGTATATAGTATATACCTGTGTGTCATCTGCTTTTGTATATAGTATATACCTGTGTGTCATCTCGCCAGTATATAGTATGTACCTGTATGTCATCTCCTCCTATATTTAGTATATACCTGTATGTCATCTCCTCCTGTATATAGTATATACCTGTGTGTCATCTGCTTCTGTATATAATAATTAGCTAAAAGCATGACGGAGTATAACATAATACCACAAATATACTCATAAATCCCACAGGGAGGGGAAGACTAAAGACGGACTAGTCGCTAATAACTATAGAGCAGAAAAATGGTCTAGAGGACCAAAGAAAACGACCACAGAGTCCATGTATGAAAAAGTATGCCAAGAACAATCTTTATTAGTTTAAGAACAATATTAATAGACAACACAGAGCAAAGCAAATGGGACAGAATACCACATGATGTGCACATACGCCTCACCAGTGTGTAAACCACCACAGGCACACAGGGTCAGGGAAGGAAAGCACCTGTATATAAATATGTGACAGTTCACAAAAAGTACAAGGTAGGCCGCAATATAGATCACCATCCGGCTTCATATAAGTGGCGATGCCAATCACTAGCTGAGAAAAATAAACCAAGTAACGGAGAATCCGTATCTCCCCAAATAGATACAGCCTAGGGTCTAGATTAATCAAAAGAAGGCGTCCAAGCCACAACACTTAGAAAGACCATCAGATATACCAAGCGGACCTTACCTCAATGTATAGAGCAGTGTGCAGCCCTTCCCGGAGTCCGTGTGCCCACCCCGACGCGCGTTTCGGTCGCACACCTTCTTCAGGGGGCTTGGTGAGAGAATGACTAGCGTGTGGTTAAATACCATCCCGTCCCGGAAGTATTACGCCGCAAACCGGAAGTACTACTCGGTTACCATGGGGACTACCAGGCGGCGTCTCCACCGCACTAATTCAGCGTATAGTGCATTGGAGCAGCGGCCATCAGAGCCATGCCGGTGGGGCCGCCCCGCAACGCGCCACCCGCCAGATCATCACAGGGCCCTGTGTGACCGGACGGTGAGAACATCGCTGAGCGGACGCCGGCAGGGTAGAGAAAGAGGTGCGCATGCGCACATCTACATAGCACCCGAAGCCGCCGCATCCACGCTGTAAGTATGCAGCGAGGGAGAACTAAGGAGGAACAGACTAGACGGGGAGGAAGGGGATGGCATCTTAATACATATAATATATAGCCAACACAAACACTAACCATAAACCTAAAAACAAATATATATAGAAAGCGGATACATGAATGCATATTTAATCATAATATCTAGGTCACACTAATGCCCATAATATAAAAAAGGGGGGAAGGGAGGGCGCCGCACTCGGATTCCATATAAGAGCCAAAATAAACAGTATATAGCAATCGCCAAATACATTGTGGCTTTAGTAAATCGAAACGGCCTTTCACGGAAACCATGGGCGGCCAGTGATACAAGATAATTAAAAAATATGTATACAACAGAGCTATCAGAATATCATGTTGGCTATAGGAGATGTGAAATATATACACACTAGGACACCAATGAAAGTGATATCAATATTGGGGCAAAATCATATCACCAATAAAGATTTTTTTCCAGGTGATGTCAAAGATGTCAACAGACATCAGTGGAAGAAATGCCACTGCCGCAGGAGAGTCAATAGTTGGGGAGGACACATCCATCATGTAATAGAGAACATAAATTCTTTCCACATGTTCAGTCCACCCCAGTTCACAAAGTCCAGCAGTCCAGGTCATCCAGCGTCGATTATATGATACTTCCAAACTCAAATGTCCAGTGTGTATCCACCAGCCAAAAAGATGGCACAGACACTCGTCTTCAGATAGCTCCATCAATCCATCCGCGAAAAAGATAATAAGAAGAAAGAAAGACATCACCACAAAACCTAAGATTTTAAGAGAAAATAATTAATAAAAACACAATAAGAAAACAAATTAAAATATTATGTTTAAAAACACACGACACACCCGGTGAAGCGTGAGGTATATAGTATTGAAAGTACAGCGGGCGGTGATCACAAAAAGGGTGAGAAGCTCAGATTCTCGTTCAATCCATGTGGATGAACGGTGCCCAAAGTCCAGTGCTTCTGTATATAGTAGATATCTGTGTGTCATCTCCCCTGTATATAGTATATATCTGTATGTCATCTCCTCCTGTATTAGACCGCGTTCACACGTTATTTGCTCAGTATTTTTACTTCAGTATTTGTAAGCTAAATTGGCAGCGTGATAAATCCCCAGCCAACAGGAAGCCCTCCCCCTGGCAGTATATATTAGTTCACACATACACATAATAGACAGGTCATGTGACTGACAGCTGCCGTATTTTCTATATGGTACACTTGTTGCTCTTGTAGTTTGTATGTTTATTAATCAGATTTTTATTTTTGAAGGATAATATGTGTTTTAGGGCGAGTTTCATGTGTCAAGTTGTGTGTGTTGAGTTGCATTTGGCGACATGCATGTAGCGACTTTTGTGAGATGAGTTTTGTGTGGCGACATGCGTGTAGCAACTTTTTGTGTGTCGAGTTGCATGTGACAGGTTAGTGTAGCAAGTTGTGTGCAGCAAGTTTTGCGCATGGCGAGTTTTATGTGTGGTGCGTTTTGAGTATGTGCACGTTTTGTGTGAGGCAACTTTTGCATGTGTTGCAACTTTTGTGCATGTGGCAATTTTTCTGCATGTGCAAGTTTTGCGTGCAGTGAGTTTTGCATGAGGTGAGTTTTGCACGTGTGGCTAGTTTTGCATGTCGCGAATTTTGCGCGTGGCGAGTTTTGAGCGGTGACTTTTGTGTTTCGACTTTAATTGGCGAGGTTGATGTATGTGTGGTGAAATGTGTGCTGAGGGTGGTATATGTGTTCAAGCATGTGGTAGTGTGTGGGGCATTTTGTGTGTGTGTTCATATCCCCATGTGTGCTGAGTATCCCATGTCGGGGTGCCACCTTAGCAACTGTACGGTATATACTCTTTGGCGCCATCGCTCTTATTCTTTAAGTCCCCTTTGTTCACATCTGGCAGCTGTCAATTTGCCTCCAACACTTTTACTTTCACTTTTTCCCTATTATGTAGATAGGGGCAAAATTGTTTGGTGAATTGGAAAGTGTGGGGTTAAAATTTTGCCTCACAACATAGCCTATGACGCTCTCGGGGTCCAGACGTGTGACTGTGCAAAATTTTGTGGCTGTAGCTGCGACGGTGCAGATGCCAATCCCGGACACACACACACACACACACACACACACACACACACACACACACACCGTTATATATTCGATATAACTATAAGATTAGTAACGGATACGTGTCTTATAGACACCTCTCCATTACTAAGCAATGGGCTTGATGTCACCTGAAATTACAGAGGTGACATCAACCCCACAAATAAAGGTGACGTCCATGTGGTACTGATGCGGCACATGGGTGGCACACGCTTGCCATGGACACACGGGCAAATGGACACGGATATCTTCGGTACCGGCTTTTCTGGTACTGGAAATATCAGTACGTGTGAAACCGGCCTTAGCCGTGGAATGTTTTTTTCTTTTGCACAACCCATCCATTGCCACTTTTTCTTTTAAATAACATTTTTTACAACAATAACTTAACTTTTGACAATCTTTTCAACTATAATTATTCATACCGTGTCAAAAAAGACGTATTAAACACTAGGTAAGTAGTTACACGTAGAGAATTTAAAATGTGGCAGCAAACCGCAGTATAGGTGTAGCGTGTACGGTTGTCAAATTGGATGAGTAAAACAGACATGTACAGTTAAATGTGTACAGATTTTGATTTTTTTCTTTCTATACAATTCAACGCCCCAAAAATTTCCAAATGAATGCTAGTCAGACAACCAGAGGCATAGCTATGGTTTTGGTTCGGGGGCGAAGCTTCTGAGTGGGCCCCTAACCAGGTAACCTTGATTACAACACGATGACGCACCCTAATAGTGGAGGAGAACCTCAGCAGATGATCGCACTGTTACGGAAAATAATCTCTATATAAAGACCAACATGGATATTACCGCCATATGGTCAGTGGTATATACCAGCCCTACAGAACATATAAGAGATAACTGCACAGTTACAGATAATTACTTACCGCTGACGTTCTTTATGATGGAATCGTTCATTTTTCCCGTCTTTTCCATCTGGCCCAGACCGACATGACAACTTCTTCCAGCCAGGACTCGTCTGCAGAGATTACAACAAAGACACATTTCACTTCTCATATTCCAGCCCCATCACCATCTATCCCCAACCTGCACAAACTCCTCATCCTGCCGATATCCCAATACTGAGCCCCTGCTGCCGTATGTGACCCTATTACTGCATCTGCTGTATGGTTCTCTGTGCCTTCTAAATTCTGAAGCACAACTCTATAATATAGTAATGCCAGATGCAAGTCCCCTAGAAAACAGTGCCCATATCTTGCCCCCTAGAAAGTAATATTGCCCTGTGTGCCCCTTTGATAGTCACAGTAACCTGAGTTCCTCTATAACAATAAGTGCCCACTTTACATTTAATAACGTCCCAAGTCTGCCCCCGTGTACAGCTCCCCTATACACAGCATGATGCTCTCTTATACACAGTATAATGCCCCCTCACTGTATAGTACCACCCACACAGTATACTGACTCCTTAGTAGCCTCCAAACTGTTTGATGGCTCCAGCACTGTATGATGGCCCCTTCACTGTAATCCCCACACTGTACAATGGCCCCACACTGTGTGATGCCCCCTAGATAGCCTCCATATAGTATAATGCACCAGATCGTCCTCAATATAGTATAATGCACCAGATAGTCCTCAAAATAGTATAATGCACCAGATCGTCCCCAATATAGTATAATGCACCAGATAGTCCTCAATATAGTATAATGCACCAGATAGTCCTCAATTTAGTATAATGCAATCCCCATAGCCCTACTCTAGGCAGGCTTGATAGCACAAGGCAGCACCCCATAGACAGACCCTGTAGTATAAGGCATCCCCCATAGGCAGACCCTGTAGTATAAAGCAGCACCCCCATAGGCAGACCCTTTAGTATAAGGCAGCACCCCAATAGGCAGACCCTGTAGTATAAGGCAGCACTCCATAGGCAGACCCTGTAGTATAAGGCAGCACCCCCATAGACAGACCCTGCACTATAAGGCAGAACCCCTATAGGCAGGCCCTGTAGTAAAAGGCAGCACCCCCATAGGCAGACTCTGTAGTATAAGGTAGCATCCCCATAGGCAGATCCTGTAGTATAAGGCAGCACTCCATAGGCAGACCCTGTAGTATAAGGCAGCACTCCCATAGGCAGACCCTGTAGTATAAGGCAGCACCCTCATAGGCAGATCCTGTAGTATAAGGCAGCACCCCCATAGACAGACCTTGTACTATAAGGCAGCATCCCTATAGGCAGACCCTGTACTATAAGGCTGCACCCCCATAGGCAGACCATGTACTATAAGGCAGCAGCCCTATAGGCAAACCCTGTAGTATAAGGCAGCACTCCCATAGGCAGACTCTGTACTATAAGGCAGCACCCTATAGGCAAACCCTGTAGTATAAGGCAGCACTCCCATAGGCAGACTCTGTACTATAAGGCAGCACCCCTATAGGCAGACCCTGCATACCTCCCAACCGTCCCGGATCCAGCGGGACTGTCATGATTTTGACAGTCTCCCCCGCTGTCACGGCCGGGACAAGTATGTCCCGCACTGGTTGGGAGGTGTGCAATGTGTCAGCCGGTCATCCCTGCACCCGCAGAGCCTTAAACCACATATTGGCCGCTCTGTTCACAGGACCTGTGATGAGGTCACAGGAGGGGAGGAGTCAGGGGTCACATGATCGGGACCTCCATGGATTGCAGGACACGGCTGTGTTGGTTGCTAGCTTGCCATGGTGCTGCTTGATGAGGTAAGTAAGCTGCCTTATGTGTGGGGTCAGGAGGTGTTTACAGTGTGGATGTAGCAGAGCCGTGTGTGTATGAGGTGTATGGAGCGGAGCTGAATGTGTATGAGTTGTATGGAGTGGAGCCATGTGTGTACGAGGTGTATGGAGCGGAGCTGAATGTGTATGAGGTGTATGGCGCAGAGCTGAATGTGTACAAGGTGTATGAAGCGGAGCTGAATGTGTATGGTGTATGGAGCGGAGCTGAATGTGTATGGTGTATGGAGCGGAGCTGAATGTGTATGAGGTGTATGGCGCGGAGCTGAATGTGTGTACGAGGTGTATGAGTGGAGCTGAATGTGTATGGTGTATGGAGCAGGGCTGAATGTGTACGAGGTGTATGGCGCGGAGCTGAGTGTGTATGAGGTGTATGGAGCGGAGCTGAATGTGCATGAGGTGTATGGCGCGGAGCTGAATGTGTACGAGGTGTATGGAGCGGAGCTGAATGTGTACGAGGTGTATGGCGCGGAGCTGAATGTGCATGAGGTGTATGGCGCGGAGCTGAATGTGTACGAGGTGTATGAGTGGAGCTGAATGTGTATGGTGTATGGAGCAGGGCTGAATGTGTACGAGGTGTATGGCGCGGAGCTGAATGTGTATGAGGTGTATGGAGCGGAGCTGAATGTGCATGAGGTGTATGGCGCGGAGCTGAATGTGTACGAGGTGTATGGAGCAGAGCTGAATGTGTACGAGGTGTACGGAGTGGAGCCGTGTGTGTATGAGGTGTATGGAGCGGAGCTGAATGTGTATGAGGTGTATGGAGCGGAGCTGAATGTGCATGAGGTGTATGGCGCGGAGCTGAATGTGTACGAGGTGTATGGAGCAGAGCTGAATGTGTACGAGGTGTACGGAGTGGAGCCGTGTGTGTATGAGGTGTATGGAGCGGAGCTGAATGTGTAGGAGGTGTACGGAGCCGGGCCGTGTGTGTATGAGGTGTATGGAGCGGAGCTAAATGTGTACGAGGTGTATGGAGTGGAGCCGCGTGTGTACGAGGTGTACAGAGCGGAGCCGTGTGTACGGAGCGGAGCTGTGTGTGCAAAGTGTACGGAGCGCAGCCGCGTGTGTAGGAGTAACTATGTGTGGCCATTATACGGTACGAAGTATCATGTGCGGCCAATATACAGTATGGAGCATCATGTGCGGTCATTATACAGTATGGAGCATCATGTGCAGCTAATATATGGTATGGAGCATCATGTGCAGTCATTATACAGTATGGAGCATCATGTGCAGTCATTATACAGTATGCAGCACTGTGTGGCCATTATACAGTATGGAGCATCATGTTGGGCCATTATACAGTATGGAGCATCATGTGGGGCCATTATACAGTATGGAGCATCATGTGGGGCCATTATACAGTATGAAGCATCATGTGCGGTCATTATACAGTATGGAGCATCATGTGGGGCCAATATACAGTATGGAGCATCATGTGGGGCCATTATACAGTATGGAGCATCATGGGTGGTCATTATACAGTATGGAGCATCATGTGGGGCCATTATACAGTATGGAGCATCATGTGCGGTCATTATACAGTATGGAGCATCATGTGGGGCCATTATACAATATGGAGCACTATGTGTGGCAATTATACAGTATGGAGCATCATGTGTGGCCATTATACAGTATGGAGCATCATGTGTGGCCTTTATACAGTATGGATCATCATGTGGGGCCATTATACAGTATGGATCATCATGTGGGGCCATTATACAGTATGGATCATCATGTGGGGCCATTATACAGTATGGAGCACTATGTGTGGCAATTATACAGTATGGAGCATCATGTGTGGCCATTATACAGTATGGAGCATCATGTGTGGCCTTTATACAGTATGGATCATCATGTGGGGCCATTATACAGTATGGAGCATTGTGGGGCCATTATTCAGTATGGAGCACTGTGTGGCCATATTTTTTTTGCTTATAATTATTGTTTATGAAACAGTGTGATCAGCAGTGCTAAATGGGTGTGGTTGGGATGTGGATATGGGTGTGACTAGTTATGTATGGGTGTGGTCAGAGGCGTGGCCTAAAATTTGCCGCAACGCGCCACAAACTTTGTCCCTCTTTCCCATCTTCAAAAGTTGGGAGGTATGGACCCTGTAGTATAAGACAGTACCCCCATAGGCACATCCTGTAGTATAAGACAGCACCCCCCCATAGGCAGACCCTGTAGTATAAGGCAAACGCCCCCATAGGCAGACCCTGTAGTATTAGGCAGCACCCCATAAAGAAATACTCACCTCTCTTCTTCCTGGTTCCTGCGCTGCTTTGAGCGCCAGCTCATCTCCTGACAGAGGGCGCCAGGCAGTGACGTCATCGCGCCCACTGTCAGTGTCAGCAACGTCAGACGCTGACAGGAGGACGATGAGGGAAGGAGTGCAGTGCCGATACAGTTACAGTAGTGTAGCTCCGGGTGTGCCCCCTCTGAGCACCGGGGCCGGGGCGCCCGAACCCTCTGCTCCCCCGGTAGCTGCACTAATACACACAACCAAAAATGCAGCAAAGTGCAACAGAGCTATTTATTAGTGTGGTGGGTATAGATATAAAATTTGACTTGTAAAATAGATATGCAATAAATAAAATTTATTTGCAACACTTTGTGAGGCAGACAGACAAAGTTAAAGGAAACTGGCATCCACGAAAAAGCAGACCAATCTACGTACAAGCACCATGCTATAGAGCAAGGGGCGGTGAATAGATCAATATATATTTTAGTATTTTAGTGAGAAAATATTCACTATATTCTTTATTTTAAAACATTTAATCATCTGCTCTTTCTGTTATTTTCGGGCCAGTGACTGACAGATTTCATAGTATATATGCGTATATAGGGATATTTGTCAGTCACTGCCTGTGGCCGCCACAGTACAGCCACCTGCCGGGCTCCAGCTATTGAAGAGGATGCCGTTTGTTGTGGGAGCAGCGAGAGGTAAGAAGAGTTGTTCATTTTTTTAGTTTCAAAAAATGTTTTATTTGAAATTTTTAACATAACATATACCATCTTCCATACAAAAAAGAAAAAACGTAAGATTGAGAAATATAGCAAGTGTTGTATGAAAGACTTAACTCTACCTGGGAAGAGCAAAAACAGACATATAAGACTACAAAGACAACACGCACAAGGGGTAGAAACATCAGGGTGGGGAGCACTAGCGCTTTCTACAAAACAATCAGTGATTATTTTCTAAGAGACAAAATTATATATCATAGTCATCAGTCAGGCAAGCCGGTATTTTAAGCAAACATCACTATGCTAGATTACGCAGCGCTTAGGTCCATGAGGCTATCGGAGAGTCAGAGTTGTTCATTTTTTAAATGTGTTAGAGCAGCAGGATACTGTAAGGGGCCCAGAATTGGGGCACAGTATACCAGGAAGGGAGACATTTTTACTGTAAGGGGCCCAGGACAGAGCACATAATAGTGGGAAGGGGCCCAGGATGGAGGACATTATTACAGGAGAGGGGACATTATTACTGTAAGGGGCCCAGGATGGAGCACATTATACCAGGAAGGTGCCCAGGATGGAGGCAGCGTCGGACTGGAGCTCCTTGGGCCCACCAGAGAAAATCATTCTTTGGGCCCACTATGTAGCTACATAGAAATAAATACAAGACCACTGATTGTGCCGTAAAACACGCTAATATCAGGATATAATATAAGGTAGTACACGTTTTAATGATATAGCAGGGGTTTGAGTAGCCCCCCTCATAGGGTTGGGGGTAACCCCCCTCATAGAATATAATGCAGCCCACCTCTTAGAATATAATGTAGCCCCCTCATAGAGTATAATTCCCCCCATAGAATATAATGCAGCCCTCATATAGTGTAATGCAGCCCCCTCATAGGGTATAATGCAGCCCACCTCATAGGGTATAATGCAGCCCACCTCATAAGGTATAATATAGCCCCCATAGAATATAATGCAGCCCCCTCATAAATTATAACACAGCCCCCCCCATAGAATATAATGTAACCCCCTATAGAATATAATGCAACCCCACATAGAATATAATATAGCCCACCTCATATAGTATAACACAACCCTCCCCCATAAAATATAATGCAGCCCCCCCATAGAATATAATACAGCTCACCTGATCTAGTATAACACAGCCCACATCATAGAATATAATGGAGTCTGACAGAATTAAGGCCACCACGTTGGGGATGGGACTGTGGCTTGTCCCCTGATGTCGCAAATGCGGTGAAACATGTTGAGGGAACAAGTGCGATAAATTTGTACGTCAAATTCTGCCAAATTAGGGTATGTTTCCACGTGCAGGAAACGCTGCATAGAGACGCAGCGTCAAACACGCTGTGTCCAGATGTTACAGCATAGTGGAAGGGATTTAATGAAATCCCGTCTCCACTATGGGTGGTAACACGCACGCGGCAGCCCTGCGACTCCGGACATGCGGTGCGTCTTTTAAGATCGCAGCATGTCCGTATACCTTGCGGCGATGCTGCCCCGCTGCAAGATATAACACAGGGCCCTATGTGTGGGGTGCGATGATGCCGGATGTGTGCTATGAACACATCCAGCATCATCGCGTCTCCAGAAGGGGGCGGAGCTTAGCACAGAGCGGGTTTGCCGCTCCGACTAAACCGCCGGCCATCCTGAAGGTGGACACATACCGTAAGTGTTAGCACGCCACAGTGTTACCCATTAAGTATAAGAAATCCAGCATCGAGCACTTTACTGACAACAAATTTAGGCAGATTAGGGACCTCAATTTTTAGACCCTAAAGCAATTTTTAACATTAATATAATAAAAGACAATTTTAGGGCTTGATAGTGAGCGTTTATTGGGAATTCTCCCCAATTTGTTAATAATGCTTCCCTCCAAAGCCTTTTTCAATCCTCAAATATAAAAATAGATTTGTGTCTGAATTTTGCATAGACACATGGTGTTTGTGAAAATCAGAGGCAAGTGAACAGCCCCATAGGCTATAATGGATGTAGAAAAAAAATAGGGACCTGTTTTATCTGAGAAAACCACAGACAGAACATGTACGTGCAACATGGATGTCTGAATGAGGTCTAATCACTGATGTTGCAGTTCATCACGTGCCCCCCTGCAACTGATGCCGATACAACTAAAGGAGCTGTCTGCTCAAAACACAGTGATGAGCTATTCATCAATATTACGTTGTTTGTGGTCAGATTCCCACGCTGACCAACTGTTGGCCGCCAGAATGCGGCCGACCAGGACGAACGACGCGACGATGAGGATTTTCCTTCTCCATCCAGCTGTTGGCGGCAATATGTAAACACTTTCCATAGAGCTGCAAAGTGCGGAAGATGCTGTGTAGCAGGCGCTGCCGGGTACTGCAAAACGGCTGCAGCTATGAGGCCATGTGCACATGCTGCGGATTCCATTGCGGAATTTTCCGCAGCGGTTTTGATAAATTCACAGTGCAAAACCGCTGCGGTTTTTATTGCGGATTTATTGCGGTTTTTATTGTGGTTTCCGCTGCGGTTTTTCACCTGCAGTTTCCTATTGGAGCAGGTGAAAAACTGCTGCGGTTTCCGCACAAAGAATTGACATGCTGCGGAAAAAAAAACCGCTGCGTTTCCGTGCGTTTTTTTCCACAGCATGTGCACTGCGGATTTCGTTTTCCATAGGTTAACATGGTACTGTAAACTCATGGGAAAGCGCTGCGGATCCGCAGCAAAATCCGCAATGTGTGCACATACCCTAAGAGCCGGTCTGCTGTACCCAGCAGTGGCTGCTACACATTCAATGGAACGACTATTGCAGCTACATTCACCACTATAGCTGACCCAAATAACAGCAGATCAGTGGTGTGAGGGCTGGATGTTGGACGCCAATAATCACATTATTATAACTGGACCCCTGGATAGGTTATCAATCAAGTTTTGACTGTCCAACACCAATAAATTATACAATTTCTCACATAGACGTTAGATAGTGAACACAATCACCTTTTAGAAAACTTTCCATTGAATCTATGGCAATGTTGCTGTTCTGGAAGCGACTGGACAAGGCTTCCTGGCCACATGTTCTGCTTATCTGAGAGAGGGGTGAAGGATTTATGGCTCCCTCACTGTCTGAACATAGCTGCTCTCCTCCTCTGGGCACTGCAGTGTAGTGAGGGGCTGCCAGACACAGGAGGGGACAGAAACAAACAAGGTTTCCTTACAGCAGGTCTGTACTTTACCGACTGCTAGTGAGGCTAGTAATGGCTGCACAGGCACCAGTCTGCTCTCCAGCAGTAACAGACATCATGAACTACATCTGATCAGCCTATCACCACTGAGGAGCAGTCTCCCTGCCTGTGCGGCCATTACTACCCTAAGAAAGCAGTGGATATAGGAACACAAACAGTTTTCTCACCTCTCTTTAGTCTGCTGCTCCCAGTCCCAGCATGTTAGGCTACGTTCACACTAGCGTTGTGCGCCGCTGCGTCAGCGACGCACAACGCACCGAAAAACGCTGCGTTTTTCGACGCGTGCGTCGTTTTTTGACGAAAATCGGACGCAAGAAAAATGCAACTTGTTGCGTTTTCTTGGTCCGACGCTAGCGTAAAAAAAGACGCACGTGTCGGAAAACGCAACAAGCAAAAACGCATGCGTCCCCCATGTTAAACATAGGGGCGTATGACGCGTGCTTCGCCGCTGCGTCGCCCGACGCTAGCGCGACGCACACTAGCCGAACGCTAGTGTGAACGTAGCCTTAGTGATGCTGATGGCTCCCAGGCTCCTCTCATGCCAGCAGTGTGAGAGAGGCCTGTCTTCTGTAGAGGATTGAAGCCGGTCATTTACATTTAAAGGAGCAGCATTTCTAAAGCATGAGGCAGCCCAAAACTTCCTCTAACACCAGCCTGGGTGGCAGTGAGTATTCTTCTTCAGTAGCACTTAGCAGGCAGTGTTAGCAGGCTTCCCAAGGCTGATCAGGTGTGCCGCTGCTAAAGAGAAATGGGCGTGGAAAGCAGTGAATATTCATTTCTCTTTAGCAGCGGGCACATGTTTAGCCTCAGCAGCAGCTCCTGCCTCTGTGACCCGCTGCTCCCCCTTCCCTCACTCACGGGTTGCTTAGTGTGCCGCTGGGGTCCTGGAGGCAGCAGGGGCCCAAGGTAGCTGCCAACCCTGTGTGCCAGCAGGGGTCAGTGCCTGGGCCCACCGGAGGATCCTCCGGTTCTCCGGTGGGCCAGTCCGACCCTGGATGGAGGACATTATTACAGGAGACGGGGCATTATTGCTGTAAGGGGCCCAGGATGGAGCACATTATACCAGGAAGGTGCCCAGGATGGAGGACATTATTACAGGAGAGGGGGCATTATTACTGTAAGGGGCCCAGGATGGAGCACATTATACAAGGAAGGTGCCCAGGATGGAGGACATTATTACAGGAAGGGGCCCAGGATGGAGCACATAATAGCGGGAAGGGGCCCAGGATGGAGGACATTATTACAGGAGAGGGGGCATTATTACTGTAAGGGGCCCAGGATGGAGCACATTATACCAGGAAGGTGCCCAGGTTGGAGGACATTATTACAGGAGAGGGGGCATTACTACTGTAAGGGGCCCAGGATGGAGCACATTATACCAGGAAAGAGCCCAGGATAGGGGATATTATTACAGGAAGGGGCCCAGGATGGGGAACAATATTACAGAAAGGAGACCAGGATTGGGGACATTATTACTATAAGGGGCCCAGGATGGAGCACATTATACCAGTAAGGGGCCCAGGATATTATTACTGGAAGGGTCCCAGAATGGGGGACTTTATTACAGGAAGAGGGACATTACTGTAAGGGGCTCAGGCTCATTATACCAGGAAAGAGCTCAGGATAGGGGATATTATTACAGGATGGGGAACAATATTACAGGAAGGAGCCCAGGAGGGCAAAATAGAGGTCTCTTTCATATTTGTGGCAATATATTTAATATTTTCTTCATGATGTATTTCGTGGGGCAGTAGTGTGGTGGACGATACTATAGTGCCTGCCCCAATCCCCCCTTAAAATGAAGCCAGATGAAAACAAGGTCAATTGGAATCCAACATTTATATTTTAAAGTCAGTTTCCTTCATTGAATGTCTTTCTTGGGGGAATTTCTACCATTTTTTCAGCTTTTCAGATGGAACCTCAGACAGAATGCTGAGCGGGCAGTATGGAATACATTCACACTACAGGTCAGTTTTGTCAGACACAGAACAGCACTGCACTAGCACAATTTGTCAGTGGAGCATTTTATCATTTCATGGCTGAGTATGTGCAGTATTCTACATGGATGGCGTGTGACCGCGATGGTCTGCAGTGAAATGGTGACATCTAGAGGCCTGGTCACAAATTAAAGAAATGCAAAGAAGCTATTTTTTGTTGTAAATTTAACAAGATTGTGCATTGAATAATTATAGTAAAATACCTTTGATAGTAGTAAGAAAAAAAGTAGACATTGGAGACAAGAAAAAGAAAGGCTCAATAGATCCATCTATGTTATGAATGGATAAATATAAAACTTATGTATTATGCTTGCTTATATAGCACCAACATATTCCACAGCGCTTTACAGACATTATCATCACAGTGTGCCTTCAGAGTAAGGGAGGAAACCCACGACAATGTGAGGAGAACATACAAGCTCCTTGCAGATTTTGTCCTCAATGGATTTGAACCCAGGACCCCAGCGCTGCACAATTATATAATTAATATACAATTATCATATATCACTGTTGCTGCTGAACTAGGAAAAATATTACCTGTGTTCAAAAACACACTATACAAATACCAATATTGCCAAAATTATCACTGAAATACCGCTATACCATGACCAGTTTGGAGCGCCCCATCAGGGCTGTGGGGTACTCGGTACCGGGTCCTGCGGTTCCCAGGGGGATGTCATGGTGGCTGACATGGTCCGTGGCCCTAGGACGTCCGTATGAAAGGGAAAGGTTTTTTAAGGGATAAAGTCTATTGTTCGTGACGCCACCTGTGGTATTCGGTCAGGGTGACCGACGCTGCTTTAAGGGGTCCTCTGGGGTGATGTTATGGCAGCTAGAAAGTATAACTTCCCACAGGTGAGGTGTATCCCCAGGGCTTCCCGGTGTATAGATGGTGAATGGTGAGTGGCGCAGAGAAGAAAGAGGACATGAGGTTGCATTCTCTTTATCTTTACTGAAGACTTCAGCATCCACAGTCCAGAGCACCAGACCACAGGGCAGGCAGAGTCCGGCCGGTTTTGAGGCAAGTCCAGAGTCCCCTTGTCCAGGTGGAGAATAAAAGCCTTTCCTCTAGCACAGTGGTGGTGTAGTCCCTTACTGCTAAGCTTCTCATAAGGTCCTCACAGATGTTATCTCCCTCTGTCCCCCGGATTGGATAGGACATACCAGTATGACTGGTGACTTGAGGTGGTTTATAGGGACTCTTGCACGCCCCAGTCTCTAAGGTTGTCACCGTGCCTCCTGGGTGTTAGGTCAGACAGGTAACGTAGAGTTCAGCTGTCCTGTCGGTATCTGATGTAAGCACATAGAGGTCCTTACAACCTCGGTGTTTCGGCTACCAGTCTCTGCGCCTCAGAAGGAGGCAGCCTGCTTGGGGCTGGTCCCCTTCTGATATCCTCTCCTGTGCTTCTTCTCCTGCGCGCTCACTGCAAACAATTCGGCCTTCAAAATGTCTCTTCCTGGGAGCTGCAGCTCTGAGGGCATGCACAGCTGCGTGAACCCTCTCCTCTGTCCTCTGACAGGAATTCGCTCCTGCCAGGAACAGCTTCCCTGAAGGACTGACTAACTTTCCCTACAGACTACCAGCTATATATATATGGGGAGTCACCTAGTAAATAGAATCAGAAGCTCCCCCTGGTGGCCTGGAGTGTGAAGTGTTGCATGTTTGTGGTACCTGGATGCAGTTATCCTTCCTTGCCTCCAAACGTAGCATCACTCTCCCCGGGAGGAAAGCGACACTACTGCGATGACCAGGATCCTGGGGCACCACAACTACATATTGAATAAATAATATTACTATAACTCTACAAAACACAAAAACACACTCACTGTACAAAGACCAATATTACCAATAATACAACCATACATCTACCACTACATAGAAACTGAATTGCATCAAAGAAAAAAGAAAAAAAAAACACACTATTTAAAAGACGAAGATTAGTCTACCCAGCTATAGTGTCAAAGTGGTAAATACCAAAGAGTTTGTATGTTCTCTCCGTGTTTGCGTGGGTTTCCTCCGGGTACTCCGGTTTCCTCCCACATTCCAAAGATATACTGATAGGGATTCTAGATTGTGAACCCCATCGGGGACAGTGATGATAATGTGTGCAAAACTGTAAAGCGCTGCGGAATATGTTAGCGCTATATAAAAATAAAGATTATTATTATTATTACCAGTCCTTCTAACCATATAAGATTACAGTACAGGTATATACTATACAGTGATTTATAGCTATAGTTCTTTCTGATTTAAGTCTCACTTTTCTTGTCTTCAATCAGGCCCAGACCACCAGAATGACTATCCATCCTGCTTGCACCTGTGGCATGGCATGGGACAGTGACCCCAATACTTCAAAGACTATATCATTACTATAACTATCCCTTCCCAAAAAAATGCTACACAGACAGTATGTCAGATAGAGAGTGTCTCTAAACATAAATGAGCTACTTATGAAATAACTAGATGGTGGCCCGATTCTAACGCATCGGGTATTCTAGAATATGCATGTCCACGTAGTATATTGCACAGCCCACGTAGTATATTGCTCAACCACGTAGTCTATTGCCCAGCCACGTAGTATATTGCCCAGCCACGTAGTATATTGCCCAGTCACGTAGTATATTGCCCAGTGACGTAGTATATTGCCCAGCCACGTAGTATATTGCCGAGTCATGTAGTATATTGCCCAGCCACGTAGTATATTGCCGAGTCATGTAGTATATTGCCCAGCCACGTAGTACACTGCCCAGTCACGTAGTATATTGCCCAGTGACGTAGTATATTGCCCAGTGATGTAGTATATTGCCCAGTGACGTAGTATATTGCCCAGCCACGTAGTATATTGCCCAGCCACGTAGTATATTTCCCAGTGACGTAGTATATTGCCCAGCCATGTAGTATATTGCCCAGTGACGTAGTATATTGCCCAGCCACGTAGCATACTGCCCAGTCACGTAGTATATTTCCCAATGACGTAGTATAGTGCCCAGCCACGTAGTATATTGCCCAGTGACGTAGTATATTGCCCAGTGACGTAGTATATTGCCCAGTGACGTAGTATATTGCCCAGCCACGTAGTATATTGCCCAGCCACGTAGTATATTGCCCAGTTACGTAGTATATTGCCCAGTGACGTAGTATATTGCCCAGCGACGTAGTATATTGGCCAGCCACGTAGTATATTGCCAAGTGATGTAGTATACAGCACAGAGCCACGTAGTATATTGCCCAGTGATGTAGTATATTGCCCAGTGATGCTGCATAGGCAGTATCAATAGTAAAAAGTTGGGGACACACAGGTGTAATAGCGGCGGTAACGGAGTGGGTTACCCGCGGCATAACGCGGTCCATTTCCGCTGGCATTAACCCTGTGTGAGTGGTGACTGCGGGGAGTATGGAGCGGGCGCCGGGCACTGACTGCAGGGGAGTAGGGAGGGATTAATCGAACTGTGGCCGTCGCTGTTTGGTCGCGGCAGCCATGACAGGCAGCTGCCGAGACCAATCAGCGACTCGGAATTCCATGACAGACAGAGGCCGCGACCAATGAATATCCGTAACAGAAGGATAGACAGACAGACAGAAAGACGGAAGTGACCCTTAGACAATTATATAGTAGATAACACCCTGTTTGCTCCTTAAAAGGTCACAAAAGTCCAAGTGCCCTCTTCAAGTAATAACAGCACCTGGGTGTCTCATTAAAGTAAGAATGTTCCTGAAAAAACGTAATAATACCTGAAGTGTCCTTTTAAAAAATAAATACCCCACGTGGCCCTTTAAAAACAAATAATGCAACAACTTCACCCATAAAAAGTAAGAATGCCAACATCTAATATATAATTGCCTAGAATACTACTTCCTGCAATTTGTGCCAACTTCCGTGGCTTTGTCCGGAGCTAATGTCCGGAGCTAATGTCCGGAGCTAATGTCCGGAGCTAATGTGCGGAGATAATGTCCGGAGCTAATGTCCGGAGCTAATGTCCGGAGCTAATGTCCGGAGATAAGTGACGTCAACAGTGTCCAGTGTCTGATTGGTTGCCGCCTGCTGCAAGCGACCAATCAGAAATGTGCCGTACTGTGACACACTCCGCCCGCCATTTTGGTGTGATTTTTGAATTTTTACCTCACAGCAAGTTTCTACTGCGTGGAGGCGGGCCCAGTGACGTTGCTCTTCAAGCTCCTGCCGAATTTCGTCAAAAAAATGATAATACCATTTACCAAAACTATATATATTTAGTTGTGAAGTGGTTCAGTGACATTTTCACACCAATTTTGAACTTTTGTTTGGTGTTTTCTCCATATACTGCCTATTATTTTTGTTCTTTCTTACTATTATTTATTAATTGTATTATTCTTACATTTGAATAAATAAAGTATATATGGATTCTAGACTCCCGATTCTTTAGAATCGGGCTGCCATCTAGTTAAACATAATATGATATCCTTCAGAGCATCCTATATACAGTGTGATGGTCCACCACAGTCCCTATATGCAGTGTGATATCACTCACAGCTTACTATATACAGCATGACGCCCCCACCATTCCCTGTATACAATATGATGGCCCCACAGCTTCCTGTATACAGTATGATGGCCCTACATCCTTTCTATATACTGTATGATGGCTGTCAGAGCTCCCCATATACAGTATGATGGCCTCCAAGGCTTCCTATATACTGTATGATGTCCCCACAGCTCCCTGTATAAAGTATGATGGCCCCACATCCATCCTATATACTGTATGATGGCTGTCAGAGCTCCCCATATACAGTATGGTGGCCTCCAAGGCTTCCTATATATTGTATGATGTCCCCACAGCTCCCTGTATAAAGTATGATGGCCCCACATCCTTCCTATATACTGTATGATGTCACCACAGCTCGCTGTATACAGTATGATGGTCCCACATCCTTCCTATATACCGGATTATGTCCCCACAGCTCCCTGTATACAGCATGATGGTGCAGCGCCCCAGGGTCCTGGTCATTGCAGTAATATCATTCTCCTCTAGGGGGGAGTGATGTTACGTTTGGAGGCAATGAAGGAGATTTCTTTACCAGGTATCACAAACATACAACACATTTCATACTCCAGTCCACCAGGGGGAGCTATGCTCCTATTTATTAGGGCACTCTTCACACTTAGGTAAAACTGGTGGCCTGGAAAGGAAGTTAGGCAGTTGCTGGCTGAGCTTGGCTCAGGTAGTTGGTCCCTGACAGGGGTGGGAGCCTGTCAGAGGCCTGGACAGAAGGATACTGGGCTGTGCCTGCCCCAAGTGCCGCAGTTCCTAAGAAACGACACGAAAAGAGAACTGTATTGTAGAGAGGGTTGAAGAAGTCAAAGTGGATATCAGAGGAGTTCTGCCCTGCACAGGCTGCCTCCTTCTGAGGTGCAGGATCCCGGTAGCTGGACACCGAGGGAGCAACAGTCCTTTATGCCTTGCTCCAGAGACCGGCAGGACAGCTAATTGCAAGTTACTGATCCGCCCCTACACCCAGGAGGCAAGGTGGCACCGCTTAGAGGCTGGGGCATGATAGAGTCCCTGTAAAAAGCCTCACGCCACCGGTCATACGTGTTTGTCCTATCCATCTGGGGGACAGAGAGAGAGAGAGATAACATTGATAACATCTACAACATCTGTGAGGACCTTATGAGAGGCTCAGCAGTAAGGTACTACAACACCAAGGCGCTAGAGGAAGGCCACTGATTTCTACCAGGATAAGGGGACTCTGGATTTGCCTCCAAACCGGCCGGACGCTGCCTGCCCTATGATCTGGTGCTCTGGACTGTGGATGCTGAAGCCTTCAGTAAAAAGTAAAGAGACTGCAACCTTGTGTCCTCGTTCTTCGCTGCGCCTCTCAACATCCAACATCTACACTCTGGGAAGCCCTGGGGTCATACTTCACCTGTGGGAAGGTATACCATCTAGCTACCATAACATCACCCCAGTGGACCCATTAAAGCAGCGTCGGTCACCCTGACCGAATACCACAGGTGGCGTCATGAACATTATCCCTTTAGAGACCTTTCCCTTTTACACGGACCTCCCTAGGGCCAAGGACCGGGTCAGCCACCGTGACATCCCCCTTGAGAACCGAAGGACCCGGTACCGAGTACCCCACGGCCCATGGGGGCGCTCCAATGGCCACACAGCCTTCATATATACTGTATGATATCCCCACATCTCCCTGTATATAGTATGATGGCCCCACATCCTTCCTATATACTATATGATGTCCTCACAGCTCCCTGTATACAGTATGATGGCCCCACATCCTTCCTATATACTGTATGATGTCCCCACAGCCACAGCTCCCTGTATACAGTATGATGGACCCACATCCTTCCTATATACTGTATGATGTCACCACAGCTCCCTGTATACAGTATGATGGCCCCACATCCTTCCTATATACTGTATGATGTCACCACAGGTCCATGTATATAGTATGACGGCCCCACAGCCTTCCTATATACTGTATGATTTCTCCACAGCTGCCTATAAACAGTATATTGCTCTGACAGCCTTCCTATATACTGTATGATGTCCCCACAGCCCTCTGTAAACAGTTGACGGACCCACAGCCTTCCTATATACTGTATGATTTCCCCACAGCTCCCTGTATACAGTATGATGGCCCCACATCCTTCCTATTTACTGTATAATGTCCCCACAGCTCCCTGTATACAGTATGATGGCCCCACAGCCTTCCTATATACTGTATGATGTCCCCACAGCCACAGCTCCCTGTAAACAGTATGCTGGCTCCACATCCTTCCTATATACTGTATGATGTCACCACAGCTCCCTGTATACAGTATGATGGCCCCACATCCTTCCTATATACTGTATGATGTCACCACAGGTCCATGTATATAGTATGACGGCCCCACAGCCTTCCTATATACTGTATGATTTCTCCACAGCTGCCTATAAACGGTATATTGCTCTGACAGCCTTCCTATATACTGTATGATGTCCCCACAGCCCTCTGTAAACAGTATGACGGACCCACAGCCTTCCTATATACTGTATGATTTCCCCACAGCTCCCTGTATACAGTATGATGGCCCCACATCCTTCCTATTTACTGTATAATGTCCCCACATCTCCCTGTATACAGTATGATGGCCCCACAGCCTTCCTATATACTGTATGATGTCCCCACAGCTCCCTGTATACAGCATGATGGCCCCACATCGTTCCTAGATACTGTATGATGTCCCCACAGCTCCCTGTATACAGTATGACGGCCCCACAGGCTTCCTATATCCTGTATGATGTCCCCACAGCTCCCTGTATATGTAGCGCCCCAGGGTCCTGGTCGTTGCAGTAATATCGTTCTCCTCTAGGGGGGAGTGATGATATGTCTGAAGGCAATAAAGGAGATCCCTTTACCAGGTATCACAAACCATTCAACACACTTCACACTCCAGTCCATCAGGGGGAGCTATGCTCCTATTTAGTAGGGCACTCTTCACAATTAGGTAAAACTGGTGGTCTGGACAAGAAGTTAGGAGAAGCTGACTGGGCTTCACCCAGGCAGCACCTGTCAGGCAGCCAGTGGGAAAGGAGGAACATCTAACAGCTGCAGACAGGAGGGTCCCTGACAGAAGGCCACGGAGCTGCGTCGGCCCGGCGTGCGGCAGCATCCTAAGGAAGGACACGAAAGAGAATTGTATTGTAGAGGGTGAGAAATGAAATCATAGCAAAAGGAGAGGAAACCAGAAGGAGTTCTGCCCTGTAAAAGGCTGCCTCCTTCTAAGGCGCAGGATACGGTGACCGGAACACCGAGGGAGCAATCGTCTCCATGCCTTGCTCCAAAGACCGGCAGGACAGTTAATTGCACATTGCTGATCCGCACCTATACCCAGGAGGCACGGTGGCAACTTGTGGGGGCTGGGGCGTGCTACAGTCCCTGTAAAAAGCCTCAGGCCACCAGTCATACGGGTTTGTTCCTATCCATCTGGGGGACAGAGCGAGACATAACATCTAGAACATCTACAACAGCTGTGAGGACCTTATGAGAGGCTCAGCAGTAAGGTAATACAACATCCAGGCGCTAGAGGAAGGCTGCTGATTTCCACCTGGATAAGGGGACTCTGGATTTGCCTTCAGACTGGCCGGACTCTGCCTGCCCTGTGATCCGGTGCTCTGGACTGTGGACGCTGAAGCCTTCAGTAAAAGTACCCCAAATCTTTGGTGAGTGACACTTTGAACACAGTCAGCATCAACATGATACTGATACAGTTCAATCCCTGATAGAGCCGGGAGCCACAAGTTCACTGCCATATCGTTCTCCATCTCTCAAGCTACAGTATGACTGTGGATCGCCCCCCAAGGGCCGTGGGGTACTTGGTACCGGGCCCTTCGGTTCACAAGGGGGATGTCATGGTGGCTGACCCGGTCCGTGGGGCCCTGGGATATCCGTGTAAAAGGGAAAGGTCTTTAAAGGGATAAAGTTTATGTTCGTGATGCCACCTGTGGTATTCGGTCAGGGTGACCGACGCTTCTTTAAGGGGTCCGCTGGGGTGCTGTTATGGCAGCTAGATGGTATACCTTCCCACAGGTGAAGTATGTCCCCAGGGCTTCCCGGTGTGTAGATGGTAGATGGTGAATGGCGCAGTGAAGAACGAGGACACAAGGTTGCAGTCTCATTACCTTTACTGAAGACTTCAGCATCCACAGTCCAGAAGACCAAATCACAGGGCAGGCAGAGTCCGGCCGGTTTGGAGGCAAGTCCAGAGTTCCCTTGTCCAGGTGGAAATCAGTAGCCTTCCCTTGCGCTGCGGTGTTGTAGTCCCTTACTGCCTATGGCTTCACATAAGGGTCTCACAAATGCCATGTTTCGCTCTCTCTGTCCCCCATATAGGATAGGACAAAACCCGTATGACTGGTGACTTGAGCCTGTTTATAGGGTCTCTTAGATAACTCTTATCAAGTTGGCCCATTGTTCAAAGGTTAAAGTTGGGTCCTTTAGCTCCGTTCAATTTAATCTTTGTGATTCTACATGATCTATTTTTTCCTGCATGTGTCTTATTATCTTACACTCTGTTTTGTGTAATATGTTTTTCCTTTCCTGTACTATACATCTTCATTAATAAAAAGAAAGTTGAAAGAAAGACTACCAGTTATATATATATACATGGGGAGTGTCCTAATAAATAGGAGCAGGAGCTCCCCCTGGTGGCCTGGAGTGTGAAATGTGTTGCATGTTTGTGATACCTGGATGCAGTTATCCTTATTTGCCTCCAAACATAGCATCACTCTCCCCGAATGGAAAGCAATACCATTACGATGACCAGGACCCTGGGGCGCCGCAACTGCAGTTTACGAGATATCAGCGCAGGAGGTAAAATGACGTCACTTTATCATGCCACCTGTGCTAGGCAAGGGAGATTCTTTCTATCAGGTAAGGCAATCACATTCAACACATCTGAATATAGGCCAGAAGGGGGAACTCAGGACCCGGATTCAGGGGAGCTTCCTTACACTTTATGTATCCTGGTCTGGAGGAGGAGCAAGTTAGCCTGAGAGAGGAGAGGAGAGTAGAAAGACGTCTGGAGCAGACATAGGGGCTGAGCAGCCACGAGGGAACTGCTATAACTGGAAAGAGAGATATCGTGAGGAGTTGAATTGTGGAGGAGTCTAGAGGGAAGAAGCACAGAGGAGGAAGAGTCTCAGCATGTGAACAGTGGAAGGACACCCTGGGAGCCAGAGCACAGAACCGGGTACCGGAAACCCAAGGCTATAGTAGGACTCTAGGACCCTTAGCAGAACCGGAAAGCATAGGACTGTATGTCAATAGCCTGCATCGAGTCTGAGGTGAAGCAGTAACTTTAGAGCCCGGGGCATGAAAGAGTCCCTATAAACAGGCTCGAACTGCCTATCGTACATACATCTGTCTTAGGACAGGAGAGAGGGGACTTGCACTGAGCTTCAAGCGGCAGGGACCTAACCAACTAAACAGCGCAAGTAGAAAAGGCTTACGGACCTCACCTGGGAGAGGGATCTCCTATTGCCTCCAAGCCGGCCGGACCACAGCAATCCTGCACTTGGTACCCTGGACTGAGGACTATAACTACAATCAGTAAACCAGGTAATGACTTTGCAAACCTGTGTCCTAATTCTTTGCTCATTTATCGGCTTACACCATCTTGCCATACACTTGGGAAGCCCTGGGGAAGCATCACCATCTTGCTGCATACCATCACCCCAGAGGACCCCTTTAAGCAGCATTGGTCCTCACTGACCGAAAACCACAGGTAGCGTCACGAACAAAGACCCTTAAAAGACCTTCACCTTTAATTGGATACCCAGGGTCACGGACCGGGTCGCAGCCACCATGCCACCCCCTTTAAGACCGGACCCGGTACTGAGTACCCCGCTGCCCTGGCTGGGCGCTCCATACA
Organism: Ranitomeya imitator; assembly: GCF_032444005.1. Classification (NCBI taxonomy): domain Eukaryota; kingdom Metazoa; phylum Chordata; class Amphibia; order Anura; family Dendrobatidae; genus Ranitomeya; species Ranitomeya imitator. The sequence goes on along the minus strand of NC_091284.1, from coordinate 768,027,614 downwards.
CCAATACAATTAAAGGTAGCGGTGGCTCATGGGGGGCCACTATGAGCGCGGAGCCTAGGGCAATCACTCCTTCTGCCCCTTAGTAGCTACAATACAGATTATTGTTTTAACAATATGGGGACTGTGAGGTGTGAGAAGAGGCTGTTGTGGACATCATACTGTGTGTAGAGAGCTGTGTAAGCCACATACTGTTTATAGGGGGCTGTGAGGGCATCATACAGTATATAGAAAGGCTGTGGGGCCGTCATACTGTATATGGAGCGCCCCCGTGGGCTGTGGGGTACTCGGTACTGAGTCCTTCGGTTCTCAAGGGGATGTCGCGGTGACTGACCCAGTCCGTGGCCCTCGGGAGATCCGTTGTAAATGGGGAAAGGTCTTTAAAGGGATAATGTTCGTGACGCCACCTCTGCTATTCGGTCAGGGTGACCGACGCTGCTTAGGGGTCCGCTGGGGTGATGTTATGGCCAGCTAGATGGTATACCTTCCCACAGGTGAGGTGTATCCCCAGGGCTTCCCAGTATGTAGATGGTGAATGGTGAATGGCGCAGTGAAGAACGAGGACACAAGGTTGCAGTCGAACAAAAAGTTTGGAGCTGGAGCACCAGATCTTTGACACTAGCGATATCCCTGGTTCTGCCTACTGAATATTTTCTGCATTATATTTGCCGTTTTTCAAATATTTTTACTATTACAATATTACATTTTGTTGCAAAGAAAATGGTTCAGCTATATGTAGCTGAAAGAAAGGTAAGATGACATGGAGCTTTGTAAAGTCAGAAAAAATTTGCCACTGATCTGGAAGAATCCGATGCAGAAGTCCAAGGCTGACACCCTGATTTCTGTAACAGTTTGAAGGTCAGAATATGGATTAACCACATTCACTTCAGCAAATCCGCGTGAGGTTACTCACCTTTGTCTCCTAGCTTAATCCAGATACACACTTTTGCTCTATTCATTATTTGATTTGTGCCTTTTTTGTCTAGTTTTTGTAGTTTTTGCCTGTTTTCCATTTGCACCCTATTTTTCTTTTAATTTCCACCTTTTTAAAAATCTGTTTCATGTGCTCACCTGTTTTTTTTATGTGCATCATGATGAAAGGGGTTTGGGATTTCCAGATTTTTTAGAGGAATTTTATGTTCACGTGAATCTTGCGAAAGTTTAACAGAACATGTGATTTTTTTATTCTAAAAAGTCGTCATTAAAATGTTTAAAGACAAAAATAAAAAGTGGTTGTGATTTTGTACAAAATTCATAAACCTCATGCACCATTTTGAAAAGTTTTGCACCGAAAAATTCAATAAATATGACAAGCAAAATAAAAAAAAGTGATTCAAAAATGCAAATGATGAATCAGGCCCTTACTGTCAGCTATTGAAACAGGTTTCAAACCCATGGCAGTAGGAATGGCAGTGTGTATTTCCACAATGAAGAGATCAGACCCAACTAGTATTTCTACAATTGTTTGACTAATGCAGTAAATAGTTAAAGCACCACTCCAGTGGTTTTTAGTATTGCAGTCCCGGAGTGGTGCAACTAGTCTAAGGTCCATGCACCTAGTATTGAGCACTTTACTCGCTGTCTTCAGCTCCTCCCTGGGCCCCGGCGGTCCAGCATTGCCATCTTGTCATCACAACTTCTGACTAACTGGCAGTCACAGATAACAGTTACAAGCTCTCAATGTAAGTCTATGAGAGACAGAACGAGCAAACACTGGAGCGATCGGTCAGGTCAAAAACTGCTGGAGACTGATGGAAGCAGCACCGATAAAAGATGAACACGGTGGCTGGTAAGTACAAGACTAAGTGCAAGGACTTGGCACCACACCAGTGCACCAAAAACAGCGTTGGAGTGGTATTTTTAAAATATAACATACAAAATACTATAAGTTGAATGCAAACAAGTTCAGCTGGTGCGGCAACTACAAACATGCCCCGGCACAGACTGACAGCTGACATTGATGCACTGTTGACTTGACTGTTAGTCAGTGCCGGGATATGGTTATAGTTGCTGCTTACTATGCACTGAGTGGTGACTGAAGTCGCACCGGCCGTATGTCTCTCTGACTGAAAGCCAGAGGCTGCAGGGAAGAATAAGGGTAATTTCCTCCCTGCAGCTGGGTTTTCAGTGCGGTGGCGACACGACTTTAGCACGCTATTAACCTGCAGATTAACCCCAAATCTGATTGTTAATAGTTTGTTGTGAATTCTGTGGTCAAGCTCCCTCCTGTGGTCATGAGTAGTACTGCGGCTGGTTCTGTCTATGAGCTTCCTCTGGTGGATGTGAGTGGGGCTGCGGCTTCTGAGTTTCCTTCCTCAGGTGACGAGGTTAAGTCGTTAGGTGCTGCTCTATTTAACTCCACCTAGTTCTTTGTTCCTGGCCTCCAGTCAATGTTCCAGTATTGGTCTTGCTCTCTCCTGGATCGTTCTTGTGGCCTGTCTTCACTGCTAAGTTCTGCTTGTGTTAATTTTGTCTGCTATTTTTTCGGTCCAGCTTGCTATATTGGTTTTTCTTGCTTGCTGGAAGCTCTGGGACGCAGAGGAAGCACCTCCGTACCGTTAGTCGGTGCGGAGGGTCTTTTTGCGCCCTCTGCGTGGTTGTTTGTAGGTTTTTGTGCTGACCGCAAAGCTATCTTTCCTATCCTCGGTCTATTCAGTAAGTCGGGCCTCACTTTGCTAAAACCTATTTCATCTCTGTGTTTGTATTTTCATCTTTACTCACAGTCATTATATGTGGGGGGCTGCCTTTTCCTTTGGGGAATTTCTCTGAGGCAAGGTAGGCTTATTTTTCTATCTTCAGGGCTAGCTAGTTTCTCAGGCTGTGCCCGAGGCGCCTAGGTCTGGTCAGGAGCGCTCCACGGCTACCTCTAGTGTGGTGTGATAGGATTAGGGATTGCGGTCAGCAGAGTTCCCACGTCCCAGAGCTCGTCCTATGTTATTATTAACTATCAGGTCACTTTGTGTGCTCTTAACCACCAGGTCTATTGTGTTTCTGAATCACCAGTTCATAACAGTACTGGAGGCCCAAAGTACTAATGCTTCTCAATAGAGGGAAAAGAGGAGTTCTGAGACCATTTTTTTTCTCTGCTCTGTGTTTTGCCTTTCTTTTCCCCTAGACATTTGGGTGGTTCAGGACACAGGTGTAGTGATGGACATTAAAGGTCTGTTTTCTTGTGTGGATCATCTCGCTGCAAGAGTACAAAATATTCAAGAAATTGTGGTTCAGAAATCTATGTTAGAACCTAGAATTCCTATTCCTGACTTATTTTCTGGACATAGAGCTAAGTTTCTGAATTTCAAAAATAATTGTAAACTGTTTCTGGCTTTGAAACCCCGCTCCTCTGGTGACCCAGTTCAACAAGTTAAGATTATTATTTCTTTTTTACGTGGCGACCCTCAAGACTGGGCATTTTCCCTTGCGCCAGGAGATCCTGCATTATGCGATATTGATGCGTTTCTTCTGGCGCTCGGATTGCTGTATGATGAACCTAATTCAGTGGATCAGGCAGAAAAAAATTTGCTGGCTCTGTGTCAGGGTCAGGATGAGGTAGAGATATATTGTCAGAAGTTTAGGAAGTGGTCTGTGCTCACTCAATGGAATGAATGTGCGCTGGCAGCAATTTTCAGAAAGGGTCTCTCTGAAGCCCTTAAGGATGTCATGGTGGGATTTCCTATGCCTGCTGGTCTGAATGAGTCTATGTCTTTCGCCATTCAGATCGATCGACGCTTACGTGAGCGTAAAAATGTGCACCATTTGGCGGTATTATCTGAGCATAAACCTGAGCCTATGCAATGTGATAGGACTTTGACCAGAGCTGAACGGCAAGAACACAGACATCGGAATGGGCTGTGTTTTTATTGTGGTGATTCCACTCATGCTATCTCCGATTGTCCTAAGCGCACTAAGCGGTTCGCTAGGTCTGCCACCATTGGTACGGTACAGTCGAAATTTCTTTTGTCCGTTACTTTGATCTGCTCTTTGTCATCTTATTCTGTCATGGCATTTGTGGATTCAGGTGCTGCCCTGAATTTGATGGACTTGGACTTTGCTAAGCGCTGTGGGTTTTTCTTGGAGCCCTTGCAGTATCCTATTCCATTGAGAGGAATTGATGCTACGCCTTTGGCCAAGAATATGCCTCAGTATTGGACCCAATTGACCATGTGCATGGCTCCTGCACATCAGGAGGATATCCGCTTTCTGGTGTTGCATAATCTGCATGATGTGGTCGTTTTGGGGTTGCCATGGCTACAAGTCCATAACCCAGTATTGGATTGGAAATCTATGTCTGTGTCCAGTTGGGGTTGTCAGGGGGTACATGGTGATGTTCCATTTCTGTCTATTTCATCATCCACCCCTTCTGAGGTTCCAGAGTTCTTGTCGGATTACCGGGATGTATTTGATGAGCCCAAGTCCAGTGCCCTACCTCCGCATAGGGATTGCGATTGTGCTATCGATTTGATTCCTGGTAGTAAGTTTCCTAAGGGCCGACTGTTCAATTTATCTGTGCCAGAACACGCCGCTATGCGGAGTTACGTAAAGGAATCCTTGGAGAAGGGTCATATTCGCCCGTCGTCGTCGCCATTGGGAGCAGGGTTCTTTTTTGTGGCCAAGAAGGATGGTTCGCTGAGACCTTGTATTGATTACCGCCTTCTAAACAAAATCACAGTCAAATTTCAGTACCCCTTGCCGCTGCTGTCTGATTTGTTTGCTCGGATTAAGGGGGCTAGTTGGTTCACCAAGATAGATCTTCGTGGTGCGTATAATCTTGTGCGTATTAAACAGGGCGATGAATGGAAAACAGCATTTAATACGCCCGAGGGCCATTTTGAGTACCTGGTTATGCCATTCGGGCTTTCTAATGCTCCATCAGTATTTCAGTCCTTTATGCATGACATCTTCCGAGAGTACCTGGATAAATTCCTGATTGTATACTTGGATGATATTTTGGTCTTCTCGGATGATTGGGAGTCTCACGTGAAGCAGGTTAGAATGGTGTTCCAGGTCCTGCGTGTGAATCCTTTGTTTGTGAAGGGGTCAAAGTGTCTCTTTGGTGTCCAGAAGGTTTCATTTTTGGGTTTCATTTTTTCCATTTCTACTATCGAGATGGACCCTGTTAAAGTTCAGGCCATTTATGATTGGACTCAGCCAACATCTCTGAAGAGTCTGCAAAAGTTCCTGGGCTTTGCTAATTTTTATCGTCGCTTCATCAATAATTTTTCTAGTATTGCTAAACCGTTGACTGATTTAACCAAGAAGGGTGCTGATGTGGTCAATTGGTCTTCTGCTGCTGTGGAAGCTTTTCAGGAGTTGAAGCGTCGTTTTTCTTCTGCCCCTGTGTTGTGCCAACCAGATGTTTCGCTCCCGTTCCAGGTCGAGGTTGATGCTTCTGAGATTGGAGCAGGGGCTGTTTTGTCGCAGAGAAGTTCTGATGGCTCGGTGATGAAACCATGTGCCTTCTTTTCCAGGAAGTGTTCGCCTGCTGAGCGTAATTATGATGTTGGCAATCGAGAGTTGCTGGCCATGAAGTGGGCATTCGAGGAGTGGCGTCATTGGCTTGAAGGAGCTAAGCATCGCGTGGTGGTCTTGACTGAACTACAATACCCAGATAGATTAGCGAAATTAGGATTATTTAGTCAAAAAAAAAGACGACTGAGGGGCGATCTAATAACCATGTATAAGTATATAAGGGGACAATACAAATATCTCGCTGAGGATCTGTTTATACCAAGGACGGTGACGGGCACAAGGGGGCATTCTTTGCGTCTGGAGGAGAGAAGGTTTTTCCACCAACATAGAAGAGGATTCTTTACTGTTAGGGCAGTGAGAATCTGGAATTGCTTGCCTGAGGAGGTGATGATGGCGAACTCAGTCGAGGGGTTCAAGAGAGGCCTGGATGTCTTCCTGGAGCAGAACAATATTGTATCATACAATTAGGTTCTGTAGAAGGACCTAGATCTGGGGATTTATTATGATGGAATATAGGCTGAACTGGATGGACAAATGTCTTTTTTCGGCCTTACTAACTATGTTACTATGTATGTTACTATGTTACTATGATCACAAGAACTTGACGTATCTCGAGTCTGCCAAACGGTTGAATCCTAGACAGGCTCGTTGGTCGCTGTTTTTCTCCCGTTTTGACTTTGTGGTTTCGTACCTTCCGGGCTCTAAAAATGTGAAGGCGGATGCCCTGTCTAGGAGTTTTGTGCCCGACTCTCCGGGTTTGCCTGAGCCGGTGGGTATTCTCAAAGAGGGGGTAATTTTGTTTGCCATCTCCCCTGATTTGCGGCGGGTGCTGCAAAAATTTCAGGCTAATAGACCTGACCGTTGCCCAGCGGAGAAACTGTTTGTCCCTGATAAATGGACTAGTAGAGTTATCTCTGAGGTTCATTGTTCGGTGTTGGCTGGTCATCCTGGAATCTTTGGTACCAGAGATTTGGTGGCTAGATCCTTTTGGTGGCCATCTCTGTCGCGGAATGTGCGTTCGTTTGTGCAGTCCTGTGGGATTTGTGCTCGGTCTAAGCCCTGCTGTTCTCGTGCCAGTGGGTTGCTTTTGCCCTTGCCAGTCCCGAAGAGGCCCTGGACACATATCTCTATGGATTTTATTTCGGATCTCCCCATCTCTCAAAAGATGTCAGTCATTTGGGTAGTTTGTGATCGCTTCTCTAAGATGGTCCATTTGGTACCCTTATCTAAATTGCCATCCTCCTCTGATTTGGTGCCATTGTTTTTCCAGCATGTGGTTCGTTTACATGGCATTCCAGAGAACATCGTTTCTGACAGAGGTTCCCAGTTTGTTTCGAGGTTTTGGCGAGCCTTTTGTGCTAGGATGGGCATTGATTTGTCTTTTTCCTCGGCTTTCCATCCTCAGACAAATGGCCAAACTGAACGAACCAATCAGACCTTGGAAACATATCTGAGATGTTTTGTTTCTGCTGATCAGGATGATTGTGTCCTTTTTGCCTTTGGCTTAATAATCGGGCCAGCTCGGCTACTTTGGTTTCGCCGTTTTTCTGCAATTCTGGTTTCCATCCTCGTTTCTCTTCAGGGCAGGTTGAGTCTTCGGACTGTCCTGGTGTGGATACTGTGGTGGATAGGTTGCAGCAGATTTGGACTCATGTAGTGGACAATTTGACATTGTCCCAGGAGAAGGCTCAACGTTTCGCTAACCGCAGGCGCTGTGTGGGTCCCCGACTTCGTGTTGGGGATTTGGTTTGGTTGTCGTCTCGTTATATTCCTATGAAAGTTTCCTCTCCTAAGTTTAAGCCTCGTTTCATTGGTCCGTATAGGATTTCTGAGGTTCTTAATCCTGTGTCTTTTCGTTTGACCCTTCCAGCTTCTTTTTCCATCCATAATGTATTCCATAGGTCATTGTTGCGGAGATACGTGGCACCTGTGGTTCCATCCGTTGATCCTCCTGTCCTGGTTTTGGTTGAAGGGGAGTTGGAGTACATAGTGGAGAAGATTTTGGATTCTCGTATTTCGAGACGGAAACTCCAGTACCTGGTTAAGTGGAAGGGTTATGGTCAGGAAGATAATTCCTGGGTCTTTGCCTCTGATGTTCATGCTGCCGATCTGGTTCGTGCCTTTCATTTGGCTCATCCTGGTCGGCCTGGGGGCTCTGGTGAGGGTTCGGTGACCCCTCCTCAAGGGGGGGGGTACTGTTGTGAATTCTGTGGTCAAGCTCCCTCCTGTGGTCATGAGTAGTACTGCGGCTGGTTCTGTCTATGAGCTTCCTCTGGTGGATGTGAGTGGGGCTGCGGCTTCTGAGTTTCCTTCCTCAGGTGACGAGGTTAAGTCGTTAGGTGCTGCTCTATTTAACTCCACCTAGTTCTTTGTTCCTGGCCTCCAGTCAATGTTCCAGTATTGGTCTTGCTCTCTCCTGGATCGTTCTTGTGGCCTGTCTTCACTGCATAAGCTAAGTTCTGCTTGTGTTACTTTTGTCTGCTATTTTTTCTGTCCAGCTTGCTATATTGGTTTTTCTTGCTTGCTGGAAGCTCTGGGACGCAGAGGAAGCACCTCCGTACCGTTAGTCGGTCTTTTTGCGCCCTCTGCATGGTTGTTTGTAGGTTTTTGTGCTGACCGCAAAGCTATCTTTCCTATCCTCGGTCTATTCAGTAAGTCGGGCCTCACTTTGCTAAAACCTATTTCATCTCTGTGTTTGTATTTTCATCTTTACTCACAGTCATTATATGTGGGGGGCTGCCTTTTCCTTTGGGGAATTTCTCTGAGGCAAGGTAGGCTTATTTTTCTATCTTCAGGGCTAGCTAGTTTCTCAGGCTGTGCCCGAGGCGCCTAGGTCTGGTCAGGAGCGCTCCACGGATACCTCTAGTGTGGTGTGATAGGATTAGGGATTGCGGTCAGCAGAGTTCCCACGTCCCAGAGCTCGTCCTATGTTATTATTAACTATCAGGTCACTTTGTGTGCTCTTAACCACCAGGTCTATTGTGTTTCTGAATCACCAGTTCATAACATAGTTAGTGATGAGCGAATATACTCGTTTCTCGAGATTTCAAGAGCACGCTCGGGTGTCCTCCAAGTATTATTTTAGTGCGCAGAGATTTAGTTTTGTTCGCCGCAGCTGGATGATTTACAGCTACTAGCCTGCTTGATTACATGTTGGGATTCCCTAGCAACCAGGCAACCCCCACATGTACTCAGACTGGCTAGTAGCTGTAAATCATTCAGCTGAGGCGATGAAAACTAATTATCCGAGCACTAAAAAATACTAGGAGGGCACCCGAGCATGCTCGGGAAATCTCGACTAATGAGTATATTCGCTCATCACTATTAATAGTGTTTGGTGACATGACAGATTCCACTTAAATTAAAAAAGAGAGGGGGAACAAGAAGCAATTGAAAAAGTATTCATACGCGTCATGAATTTTTCCACATTTTTTTACATTACACCCATGAACCTAAGTGCATTTTATTAGGATTTTGATATACCAACACAAGTAGCAAGTATTTGTGAAGTGTAAAGGAAATGATCCATGGTTTTGTAATTATTTTAAAAATGTAAATCTGAAAATGAAGTGCATTTGTTTTCAGCCCCCCTGAATCATTAGCACCACCTTTTGCTACAATTACTGCTGCAAGTCTTTGGGTTATGCCTCTACCAGCTTTGCATCTGGAGGCTGAAATTTCTGCCCATTCTTTTTGCTCAGTGAGATTGGATGGAGGTGTCTGTGAACAGTAATTTTCATGTCTTGCCAAGAGATTCTCAATGAGATTTAGGTCTGGACTGTGACTGGGCCATTCACACACATGAATATGCTTTGTTCTAAACCTTCCATTGTAACTCTCCCAGCATGTTTAGGGCCGTTGTCCTGCTGGAAGGTGAACCTACACCCAAGTCTCAAGTCTTTTGCAACCTCTAACAGGTTTTCCTTCAGGATTGCCCTGTGTTTAGCTCCATCCATCTTTCTATCAACTCTAACCACCTGTCCTTGCTAAAGAAAAGCATCCCCACAGTATAAGGCTGCCATCACAATGTTTAACTGTGGGGATGGTGTTTTCATGGTGATGTGCAGTGTTAGTTTTCTGCCACACATAGACTGCGTTTTGCAATTAACCCAAAATATTCTACTTTGGTATTATTTGACCAGAGCACATTCTTCTTACGATATGTTTTTATAACCTAATCCTACTTTACTCTTCTCCACAACTTTACCTCTGACCTGTCTGGTGTGTTCCATAGTTTTCATGATGCTGTTTGATCCCTAATGTTCTCAAACAAACCTATCTGGTCTTCACAGAACATCTGTACTTTTACTGAGTGTAAATTACACGCAGGTGGACTCAACTTACTAATTATGTGACTTCTTTTATTTTGGGGTATCAGATTAAAGGGGGCTGAATACAAATTCACATAACAATTTTTATTGAAAAGCTTTATATTTTTGAAGAATTTAGAAAACTACTGTATGCATTACCTACTTTAAACTTCACAAATACTTGCTCCTTTATGTTAGTATATGACATAAAATTTCAATAAAATACATTTAGGTATGTTGGTGTAACGTGAAAAAATGTGGAAAAGTCCACGGGTCATGAATAATTTTCCAAGGCACTGTATATATTATATATACAGTTGAAACCAGAAGTTTACATACACTTTATAAAAAGACACATCTGCATGTTTTCTCAATATCTGACATGAAATCAGAATAAACCTTCCACAAGCTTCTCAATATAGTTGGTTGGAGTTTGGGCCCATTCCTTCTGACAAAACTGGTGTAACTGATCCAGGTTTGTAGGTCACCTTGCTCGCATCGGCTTTTTTAGCTTTGCCCGTAAATTTTCAATAGGACTGAGATCAGGGCTTTGTGATGTCCCCTCTAAAACATTGGCTTTGTTATCCTTAAGCCACTTTATAATTTTGGCAGTATGCAATCAGGTCATTGTCCATTTCGAAGACCCATTTTTGCCCAAGTTTTAACTTCCTGGCTGATGTCTTGAGATGTTGTTTAAGTATGGCCACAATCTTCTTTTCTCATGATGCCATCTATTTTGTGAAATGCACCAGACCCTCCTGCAGCAAAATAACCCCACAACATGATGCTGCCTCCTTCCAAGCTTCTTCCTTTTTCCTCCGAATGTAATGATGGTTATTATGCCCAAAAAGTTAAATTTTAGTTTCATCAGGACAATCTGGCGTTTTAATGTTTCTTTTGGAGTAATGGCTTCTTCCTGGCAGAGTGGCCTTTCAGCCCATGTTGATACAGTACCCATTTCACTGTGGATATTGACACAATCTTACCAGCAGCTTCCTCCATCATCTTCACAAGGTCTTTTGCTTTTGTCATTGGGTTGATATGCACATGTCGGACCAAAGCACGTTCATCTCTGGGACACAGAACCCATCTCCTTCCTGAGCAGTATGATGGCTGGACATTCCCATCTTGTATGTATTTGCGCATAATTGTTTGTACAGATGAACAAGGCACCTTCAGGTATCTTGAAATTGTACCCAAGGATGAGCCAGTCTTGTGTAAATCCAGAATTCTCTTCCCAATATCTTGGCTGATTTCTTTAGACCATTCCATGATGCTACACAAAGAAGCAGTGTGCTTCAGGTGTGCATTAAATACAGCCACAGGCATATCTCTAATTAACTCTGATGTGGGCAAAAATCAGAAGCTTCCAAACACATGACATCATCTCATGGGGAGTCCAGAATTGTTTAAAGGCATAGTAATCTTAGTATATATAAATGATTGACTTTGCAGTCAAACTTTCTACTTTCAACTGTATATATTATGTATTCATATGTATGTATGTATGTATATATACTGTGTATCTATAGATACATACTTATATACACACACGCACCAAATAGAGTAATAATGATGCAATGTAAATCTAATAGGATTGCAAGCTATCTGCAAAGTGTCAATTCGTTTACAACAATTACAATAAATACAGCAACAAGAACAGTTTGTATCACTTAATTAACTATTAACTATACCATTTGATACCCGCTGCTGGTCGCAGCAAGATTATTTTACATAATATCTGTTGGGTTATATGAGGTTATGAAAAAGGGACTTGAAGCAATTATGGCCCGTTGGTTTGATGGGGAGCCCCCAGAGAGGCTATGGTTATTTAGAACTGTAAAGCTATTGAGTGATAAAGGGATTATCTTGCTGCTGTGAGATTCATGGCAAAGCCATTTCCTTTTAATGGCTGAGCAGTAATATCAGACACAGTTACCATTTATCTGAGGTTAACCATCAGCTGTAGGAAGCAAGGTAATAAAATGTTTCAAGGCTTTCTCCATTTCATGTTTGAGTCTTTTATAAACGTCAACGCATTACTTTAATAAAGACACAATATATTCTTCCATATCACGCAGAGATGTTCCAGATTGTTAAAAAGCACTAAATAGTGAGAAACCAACCTCATGTTCCTTCATTCTAAAAAAAGACATGAAAATAAATTTGCATATATAGACAAAAATATGCCCAGTCTCACCATTTCTTGAATATGTCTAAGGACTTCAATATCTCAGGATACAAATTCAGTACGTTGTCGGCCGCCAGATGCCTGTAAAACTCTCCACAGACTGCAATTAATGTGACAACCACTAGGTGGCCACATATGGGCACATACAACTCGTGAAGGAGTATCAGGAAATCATGGTTTGTTTTTTAAGCTGGTAATGGTGAATTATGTATTTCAAGATAAAGAGTGAAAAGGGGAAAAGGGGATGAATAACACATCGGTAGTTATAAAAATATTTTTGCCATTGTATAGTAAGTTTTGCTTTGAATAACCACTTTTCGAAGGATCGTGCAAGTGTAGCCATTAATAATGCTGATAAAGATGGGACTGGACCGATGCATGACCCAACGTAAGTCCCAGACATGACTGGCTTTGGAGATGATGATGGGATTTAAGGGGTTAAATGACAAAGGGGATAAATATGTAGGGGTTTGGTCAGAGGCGTATCTGGGGGGGCAGCCGGGCATGTGCCCCGGGCGCAGCCGGCAGGGGGGTGCAGTCGGGCTGCCTAATGTGGCGGTCCGCAGTGTCTCCCCCAGCAGATGCATTCTGCCGCCCCCGGACTGAGAGTCGGCTGTTCTCTGTGCAGACTGTCAAGCTGACAGCCGTCACAGAGAAGCTGCAGTTCTCAACATGTGCGGACATACCACATGTTCAGCCTGTGAGGCAACACTGGGGCCTGGAGGCGGAAGGGGGCCCCTGCAGGGTGGCTAATAATGAGGGCAATCTGGCCTCTGGCCAGATTGCCCTCATGTGAGGCGGGCAAGGAGAAATCCCTGCAGCTCCGCTGCCCACAAGAGAAAAGCAGCAGAGCTGCAGCAGCGATTTGTCTTCCTGCTTCCTGCCCACACTTCCTCTCACACAGGCAGCGCCACTGAATGATGTCATCAATCAGTGGCCAGCTGTGCCAGAGGAAGGCGATGGAGAAGATGCTGCGGCAGAGCGTGCGGAGAGGTGAGAGGTTGTGTGTGTGTGTGTGTATAGAGATGAGAGGTGTTGTGTGTGTGTGCGTGCGTGCATGCTTACAAAATGATGGATGTGGTGGAAAGGGCAATGATGGGGATGGTGGGGGATGAGGAAATGATGGAGGTGGGGGAGAAGGCAATGATGGTGGAAGTGGAAAAGACAATGATGGGAGTGGTGGGGAAGAGGGGCAATGATGGGGGTGGTGGAGGAGAAGGCTGTGATGAGGTGGTGGGAAGGGCAATGATTGGGTAATGGAGAGGGCAATGATGGGGTGGTAGGAGAGAAAGCAATGATGGAGGTAGTGGAAAGGGCAATAATGGGGTGGTGGGGGAAAAACAATGATGGAGGTGGTGGAAAGGGCAATGAGGTGGTGGGGGAAAAGCAATGATGGAGGTGGTGGAAAGGGCAATGATGGGGTGATGGAGAGGGCAATAATGGGGGGGGGTAGGGGAGAAAGCAATGATGGAGGTGGTGGAAAGAAAAATGATGGGGGTGGTGGGGGAGAATGCAATGATTGTGGTGGTGGAAAGGACAATCATGGTGGTGGTGGAAAAGGCAATATTGGGGGTGGTGGGGAGGAGGAAATGATGGAGGTGGTGGAATGGGCAATGATATGGGGTAGTGCGGGAGAATGCAATGATAGTGGTGGTGGAGAAGGCAATGATGGAGGTGGTGAAGAGAGCAATGATGGGGTGGGATTTAGGACAATAATGGAATGTGCGGGGAGGAGGACAATGAGGGGTGTTGGGGATTGGGATGGGAGGAACAGGGACTTATAAGGGACATAGGAACAGGGGAGGTGGAGGAAGACATTATTATCGCTTATTATGTCTAACACAGTTCCCTTAGTATAGAGTGTACATACTTATTATGTATAACACAGTCCCTTAGTATATAGTGCACTCCCTTATATATAGCACAGTCTCTTAGTATATAGTTTACTCACTAATTCTGTAGAACACCATCCTTAGTTACATAGTTTCCTCTTTTATTATGTATAAGATCATCCCTTATTATGGACCATTCTCTCTAGTTATATATGGTGCCATCCCTTATTATATAGCTTCCTCTGCTGTTATGTACAGTGCTGTCTCTTATAGGGGGATTTATTATGTGTGGGGACAATTTGAGTGGGATTTATTATATGTGGGGAGAATTTGAGTGGGGATGGGGGGGATTTAATGTGTCGGGGAGATTTGAGGACACAAAATAAAGAGCAAAGAGGGAGATGGGGGCATATATGAGGAAACAGTACAGGGGAATGGGGGCATGTATGAGGAAACAGTATGGGGGAATGGGGGGCATATATGAGGAAACAGTACAGGGGAATGGGGGGCATGTATGAGGAAACAGTATGGGGGAATGGGGGGCATGTACGAGAAAACATTATGGGGGAATGGGGGGCATGTATGAGGAAACAATGTGGGGGAATGAGGGCATGTATGAGGAAACAGTACTGGGGAATGGGAGGCATGTATGAGGAAACAGTATGGGGGAATGGGGGGCATATATGAGGAAACAGTATGAGGGATGGGAGCAGACAGTATGGGGGCGAATGGGGGAATGTAAGCGGACACAGTATGAGTAGCATTGTGAAAAATGTATGTGGACAGAGTACAGGGAATGAGGGTGATGGGATGTGTGCAGACACAGTATGGGGAGTCAGATGAGCAGGCAGTATAGAAAGTGAGGGGGTAAATATATGAGGAGGCAGTTTCTCAACGGGGATGTGAGAGAAGACAGTATGAGGAGGGATAGGAATAGTGTGAGGAGACAGTATGGGGGAGAAAAGTGAGTGGGCACAGAATAGAAAATCAGTAGTGGGGGTGTAGCATGGGGGACAGTGTAAGGGCACAGCCAGGAGGGGACAGTATACCAAGGAGGGGGGAGTGTGATGAGAGAGTACAGTATAAATACTGGGCCCTATAGGGGGGACACAGTATAAGAGGACAGTGTGAAGAGGGGGCAGGTATGGAAAGGAGAGGTCAGTGTAAAGAGTATTTACCATAAGAGGGACAGTGTGGGGGTCATACTTTGCAGACAATATAGTGAGGGGCAACTTTTTATTCGGGAGCATTATAATGACACTTATATATTTAAGGGCATCATGTGGAGATTTTCTGCGAAAGAGCGGAGAAGATGGAAGTCTGCAGAGACGAGCTGTGCATGAGAAAACTCATCATGGGGTCTGGACAAGATGAAGAAGAGAAGGAGAACGACTCCAGAGACAACGACATCTATAAGGTATCTGGATGTAAATGTTATTTGTGATACTAACTCATGTTTTTATTTATGTTAGGAGCATTAAAGGGAATGTACAGGTTTGTAATGAGTCTGCAGTCATTATTTGTGAATTTCTGAATTCTCACAGTGCGCCCTGAACGTTGTCAGGATTCTCTCATGCTGGCGATTCACATACATGTGGTCATGTGCTGACTAGACATGTGTGGCCTCACTCAATGAAAGTGAACTGAGTGAGGCCGGGCACGTCTAGTCGGAATGTGGTCAGAAGTATACAAATCGCATGCTTGTGCTGACATGACCGTCCACCAGCAAGGGAGAATTCAGAAGTTGCGATGCCAGGATTCAGCTCTGCAGGTTCCAGTAGTCATCACATGGACACTTCACTCATATGTGATTTTCATACTTCTGGTCCTGTGACAACGAGCTTCTCTTCCTGCTTCTCTCAGTTTTTCATTGAACATTGAGAGCATTAGGGAGAGGAGCTCGTCGGTACATGCCTAAGTGTACAAATCGCATATGTCCCGAGGGGGACACACCTTCTCATTTAGAGATTTTTCTGTATTTTCATGACTATGAAAATTGTACATTCACACTGAAGGCATCAAAACTATGAATTAACACATGTGGAATTATATACTTAACAAAAAAGTGTGAAACAACTGAAATTATGTCTTATAGTCTAGGTTCTTCAAAGTAGCCACCTTTTGCTTTGATGACTGCTTTGCACACTCTTGGCATTCTCTTGATGAGCTTCAAGAGGTAGTCACCGGGAATGGATTTCACTTCACAGGTGTGCCCTGTCAGGTTTAATAAGTGGGATTTCTTGCCTTATAAATGGGGTTGGGACCATCAGTTGTGAAGAGCAGAAGTCTGGTGGATACACAGCTGATAGTCCTACTGAACAGACTGTTAGAATTTGTATTATGGCAAGAAAAAAGCAGGCAAGTAAAGAAAAATGAGTGGCAATCATTACTTTAAGAAATTAAGGTCAGTCAGTCCAAAACATTGGGAAAAGTTTGAAAGCGTCCCCAAGTGCAGTGGCAAAAACCATCAAGCGCTACAAAGAAACTGGCACACATGAGGACTGCCCCAGGAAAGGAAGACCAAGAGTCACCTCTGCTTCTGAGGATAAGTTTATCCGAGTCACCAGCCTCAGAAATTGCAGGTTAACAGTAGCTCAGATTAGAGACCAGGTCAATGCCACACAGAGTTCTAGCAGCAGACACATCTTTACAACTGTTAAGAGGAGACTTTGTGCAGCAGGCCTTCATGGTAAAATAGCTGCTAGGAAACCACTGCTAAGGACAGGCAACAAGCAGAAGAGACTTGTTTGGGCTAAAGAACACAAGGAATGGACATTAGACCAGTGGAAATCTGTGCTTTGGTCTGATGAGTCCAAATTTGAGATCTTTGGTTCCAACCAACATGTCTTTGTGAAGGTGAACGGATGGACTATGCATGCCTGGTTCCCACCATGAAGCATTGAGGAGGAGGTGTAATGGTGTGGGGGTGCTTTGCTGGTGACACTGTTGGGGATTTATTCAAAATTGAAGGCATACTGAACCAGCATGGCTACCACAGCATCTTGCAGCGGCATGCTATTCCATCCGGTTTGCGTTTAGTTGGACCATCATTTATTTTTCAACAGGACAATGACCCCAAACACACCTCCAGGCTGTTTAAGGGCTATTTGACCAAGAAGGAGAGTGATGGGGTGCAACACCAGATGACCTGGCCTCCAGTGTTACCAGACCTGAACCCAATCGAGATGGTTTGGGGTGAGCTGGACCGCAGAATGAAGGCAAAAGGGCCAACAAGTGCTAAGCATCTCTGGGAACTCCTTCAAGATTGTTGGAAGACCATTCCCGGTGACTACCTCTTGAAGCTCATCAAGAGAATGCCAAGAGTGTGAAAAGCAGTCATCAAAGCAAAAGGTGGCTACTTTGAAGAACCTAGAATATTAGACATAATTTCAGTAGTTTCACACTTTTTTGTTAAGTATATAATTCCACATGTGTTAATTCATAGTTTTGACGCCTTCAGTGTGAATGTACAATTTTCATAGTCATGAAAATACAGAAAAATCTTTAAATGAGAAGGTGTGTCCAAACTTTTGGTCTGTACTGTATACTGCAGATATCGTGAGAAGTGGGTGAACACGGGGTCCCTCCATCTCACAGTCCCTGTAGCGGTTGTGTGGCCTGCAGTGGAGCACTAGGGATTATCACTCATGGAGGCTCTTCATTATGTCAGTGTTAGTGTTGAGCATTCCGATACCGCAAGTATCGGGTATCGGCCGATACTTGCGGTATCGGAATTCCGATACCGAGATCCGATACTTTTGTGATATCGGGTATCGGTATCGGATCAATAGGGATGTGTAAAATAAAAAATTAAAATAAAAAATATTGATATGCTCACCTCTCCGGCGGCCCCTGGACATCACGCTGCTAACCGGGAGGCTTCTTTGTTTAAAATGCGCGCCTTTAGGACCTGCGAATGACGTCCCGGCTTCTGATTGGTCGCGTGCCGCCCATGTGACCGGTACGCGACCAATCAGAAGCCGTGACGTCATTCTCATTCACAAAAACTCCTAATTCTAGGAATTGAGGACCTGCGAATGACGTCACGGCTTCTGATTGGTCGCGTGCCGGTCACATGGGCGGCACGCGACCAATCAGAAGCCGGGACGTCATTCGCAGGTCCTAAAGGCGCGCATTTTAAACAAAGAAGCCTCCCGGTTAGCAGCGTGATGTCCAGGGGCCGCCGGAGAGGTGAGCATATCAATATTTTTTATTTTAATTCTTTATTTTACACATCCCTATGGATCCCAGGGCCTGAAGGAGAGTTTCCTCTCCTTCAGACCCTGGGAACCATGAGAATACCTTCCGATACTTGATATCCCATTGACTTGTATTGGTATCGGATATCGGTATCGGCGATATCCGATATTTTTCGGGTATCGGCCGATACTATCCGATACCGATACTTTCAAGTATCGGACGGTATCGCTCAACACTAGTCAGTGTATTTGGTATAAGAAAATACTCAAAAAAACAAACATGGACTGTGAACCCTTTCTAATAAGTAACAAAGTAAGCCAATAACCACTTGTCAATATCATTTATAGTAGAGGTCTCCTCTTATTTTGCAGAGGGATCTTTTGGCCCTGTCTAGGCTACCATTACCATAATGGGCATGTACTCACTTTTTAGTTACTTCTATGGCTGCATCATTTATTAGGAGGTCATCGTAAATGAGAATATTACAGCCTAGTCGAAATCATAGGTCCCACAGTCTCAAGAAATCCATAAAATTCACAGCAAAGGCTTGACGATCATGTTTATTGCTGCTGCAGTGTGCCGGTAATCTACTCATGTGCCTGACAGCAAATTATATGTTCAGTATCCAGTTAAAAGCATGTCATTTCTCCAGCAAGAAACTGAATCAGGTACAATTTATCATATATAATTTGTCGTGGTGACAAGGGTGTAAATACGGCGGCGGCTCGGAGAAAACTCCATTATTCTACTGTTTATAAGCAGAGTAACTGTTACTCACAATAAGCCATCATAGAAGAGATAGAGCTGGAAGTCACGTGCCGCGGAGATACCGGCTCTTCCCTTCTGTGTTTATTCAACCTACATTAAAGAGTGTTACATAACATCTCTCCAGAAAACAGAAAAACGCCATTAATCCCTTTATATTATTAAGCTATTTTGGACTAATCATCACAAACTTTTCTTTTGTCCCTCTAAATTCCTTAAATGTCATTTTGAATATTTTTTTTCTTACTTACAATAAACTAGTTTACATAATGATGGTTACCATACACGGGTATAACTTTGGATAACACAGTCTATTTAATATTAAAGCGTAACAGTTGTTTAAAATTGTATTTAATAAATGAATATAAAACAGAAAAACAATTCGCAAAATTTTATTTCATATATGATTATAAAACATAAAAACGATCTGTAAAAATCTGCTTCTTTCTTCCTCTGGATTGAGCTTCCACTCTCAATTCATGGGTAAAATCTATATTTAGTAAAACAAAAAATGGTTTTCCCATCACTGATATAGGAGATGACAGTTGGTGCTTTTAAAATTCTATGGAGAGGAGGCGGAAACATCCTGCTGCAAGTTCTCCTAAAATGACAGTTATAGTTCACCATAGAACTTTATGAGCACCAATTGTCATCTCTCATCTCCTACTGTATCTCAGTAATGGGGAAATCTGCATTCACTGAATGCAAATGGAGCGCCCCCAACGGTTGTGGGGTACTCGGATCCGGGCCCTTCTTCTGTTCTCGGTGGGGATGTCACGGTGGCTGACCCGGTCCGTGGCCCTCGGGAGGTCCGTTGAAGAATGTGGGGGGTAAAGTTTGTGACGCCACCTGTGGTATTCGGTCAGGGTGACTGACGCTGCTTAGTGGTCCGCTGGGGTGATGTGATGGCAGCTAGATGGTACAGTTAGGGCCAGAAATATTTGGACAGTGACACAATTTTCGCGAGTTGGGCTCTGCATGCCACCACATTGGATTTGAAATGAAACCTCTACAACAGAATTCAAGTGCAGATTGTAACGTTTAATTTGAAGGGTTGAACAAAAATATCTGATAGAAAATGTAGGAATTGTACACATTTCTTTACAAACACTCCACATTTTAGGAGGTCAAAAGTAATTGGACAAATAAACATAACCCAAACAAAATATTTTGTTGCAAATCCTTTGGAGGCAATCACTGCCTTAAGTCTGGAACCCATGGACATCACCAAACGCTGGGTTTCCTCCTTCTTAATGCTTTGCCAGGCCTTTACAGCCGCAGCCTTCAGGTCTTGCTTGTTTGTGGGTCTTTCCGTCTTAAGTCTGGATTTCAGAAAGTGAAATGCATGCTCAATTGGGTTTAGATCTGGAGATTGACTTGGCCATTGCAGAATGTTCCACTTTTTGGCACTCATGAACTCCTGGGTAGCTTTGGATGTATGCTTGGGGTCATTGTCCATCTGTACTATGAAGCGCCGTCCAATCAACTTTGCAGCATTTGGCTGAATCTGGGCTGAAAGTATATCCCGGTACACTTCAGAATTCATCCGGCTACTCTTGTCTGCTCTTATGTCATCAATAAACACAAGTGACCCAGTGCCATTGAAAGCCATGCATGCCCATGCCATCACGTCGCCTCCACCATGTTTTACAGAGGATGTGGTGTGCCTTGGATCATGTGCCGTTCCCTTTCTTCTCCAAACTTTTTTCTTCCCATCATTCTGGTACAGGTTGATCTTTGTCTCATCTGTCCATAGAATACTTTTCCAGAACTGAGCTGGCTTCTTGAGGTGTTTTTCTGCAAATTTAATTCTGGCCTGTCTATTTTTGGTATTGATGAATGGTTTGCATCTAGATGTGAACCCTTTGTATTTACTGTCATGGAGTTTTCTCTTTACTGTTGACTTAGAGACAGATACACCTACTTCACTGAGAGTGTTCTGGACTTCAGTTGATGTTGTGAACGGGTTCTTCTTCACCAAATTAAGTATGCGGCGATCATCCACCACTGTTGTCATCCGTGGACGCCCAGGCCTTTTTGAGTTCCCAAGCTCACCAGTCAATTCCTTTTTTCTCAGAATGTACCCAACTGTTGATTTTGCTACTCCAAGCATGTCTGCTATCTCTCTGATGGATTTTTTCAGCCTCAGGATGTTCTGCTTCACCTCAATTGAGAGTTCCTTTGACCGCATGTTGTCTGCTCACAGCAACAGCTTCCAAATGCAAAACCACACACCTGGAATCCACCCCTGACCTTTTAACTACTTAATTGATTACAAGTTAACGAGGGAGACGCCTTCAGAGTTAATTGCAGCCCTTAGAGTCCATTGTCCAATTACTTTTGGTCCCTTGAAAAAGAGGGATTCTGAACATGTTTTTGTAAACAGCTAAAATAACAAAACTTGTGTCACTGTCCAAATATTTCTGGCCCTAACTGTATACCTTCCCACAGGTGAAGTGTGTCCCCAGGGCTTCCCAGAGTGTAGATGGTGGATGATGTAAGGCGCAGTGAATAACGAGGACACAAGGTTGCAGTCTCTTTACCTTTACTGAAGGCTTCAGCTTCCACAGTCCAGGGTAGGGACCACAGGGTAGGCAGAGTCTGGCCGGTCTGAAGGCAAATCCAGAGTCCCCTTATCCAGGTGGAATTCAATAGCCTTGCTATGTGCACAGTAATACAGTAGGTCCCTACTTGCATAAGCTCCAATAAGGTCCTCACTGTTGTTACTCCTCTCACTGTTCCCTGTAGTCGGATAGAACAAACACGTATGACCGGTGATTTTAAACTTTGGTTAGGGACTCTAGAGACGCCCCGGCCTCTTTAAAGTTGCCACCTTGCCTCCTGTGTATGAAGGGCGGACAGGCAACTTGGAATCACCTGCCCTGCTGGTCTCTGAAGCAAGGCGTAGAGCACTCACTCCCTCGGTATTCCAGCTATCGGATCGCGCACCAGAAGGATGCAGCTTCTCTCAGCTACTCTCCTCTCTGGTATCCACTTGTTGCTATGCCTTCGTTTCTCACTCACTGCAATACACTTCTCTTCTATATCTCCTTCTTAGGATGCTGCCGCACGTGGGGCAGGCGCAGCTCCGTGGACCCTCGTCCTCCTCAGACCACAGTCTGGATCTGACTGGAGATCACTCCAGCCAGCTCGACCTGGAGACCTTTCCGTGTCAGTCCCCAGCCAGGAACTCTCTAACTTTCCCTCCAACTAACAGTTTTACCTAACTGTGAGGAGTGGCCTGATAGACCCTTTACTCCCCCTGGTGGCTGGAGTGTGAAGTGTGTGTAGTGGTTGTGATACCTGGACAGAAGATCTCCTTCATTGCCTTCAGACGTAGTGCAGCACCCCAGAGTCCTGGTCGTTGCAGTAATGTCGTTCTTCCACCAGGGGGGAGTGACGTTACGTTTGATAGCACCAAAGGAGTTCACCTTGCCAGGTATCACAGCCACACACACACTTCACACACCAGTCCACCAGGGGGAGCTAAGGGTTCTATCTACTAGGCCACTCCTCACATAGGGTAAAACTGGTGGGTTGGTAAGGAAGTTAGTCAGAGTCAGAAGGAGGAGAGGAGAGTTCCTGGCTGAAGACCGATGAAGAAAGGTCTCCAGGTCGAGCTGGCTGGGGTGATCCCTGGTCAGATCCAGACTGAAGTCTGAGGAGGAAGGAAAGAAGGACACGGAGCTGTGCCTGCAACCCATGCGGCAGCATCCTAAGAAAGGACAAGAAAGGAAATGTGCTATAGTGAGTGAGAAATGAAGTCATAGCAACAGGAGTGAAACATCAGTGGGAGACCAGCTAGAAGCAGGCTGCCTCCATCTGAAGCGCAGATCCGGTGGCCGGAACACCGAGGGAGTAATAGACTCTACGCTTTACTTCAGAGACCGGCAGGGCAGTCAATTCCAAGTTGGCTGTCCGACCTAAACACCTAAGCAGACACTGTGGCAATTGTGGAGGAGGGGCGTCTCTAGGGTCCCTATAAAATAGCCTCAGGCCACCACCGTCATACGGGTTTGTCCTATCCATCTAGGGGGTGTAAGATTGCTCTCACTAAGTGTATTGGGGGACACTCGCTTGGCACGGGATTGACGTAGTCAGGCTCGATTTTTGAACACAAAACAGTCCATACGGTTTATTAAAGGGTCATAAACCGGGTTATGCACAGTTCATATTATACATTCATCAAACACAATAGGCACCAACTGGTGATATTAACTTGCAGCTTTGACTTAAACACTTCTTTTACAGCTTTGTTTCATGGACACTAAACATGCTGGGCCTCTCACTTCGCCCAGTATCATGGGTGTCCGTTTGCCGTACACTTCACCAATGTCCATTGAGCATAACAGGCACCAACATACGACATTACAGGTTTGCAGCAACTAAACACGCTGGTCCTCCCCTGACCAGTTGCCGTGGGTTACCACACAGTTCATTTCACAAGTACCAGAAGTCTGTACAAGTACCTGATGGGAGCTCCTGCTCCACCTGCTGACTCCTTGTCAGTCCTCTGGGAAAGCTGCCTCACGGGAATCACCAACTTGCCTTTGTAGCATATCTTAGTCAGTCCAGACCCACCGAAGGACGGTTGCTTCTCCACATGAACCGCACATGTGACCTGTCCAGGTGCTATTCAGGACCTCGTCCAACACCCCAGGCCACCAGCAAGTCCAAAGCCCACCATGTGCTCTTCAGAACTCCTACTCCCAGGAAATTGAACACACCCGGCTCACCAGGTCCAAAGCCCCACCATGTGCTATTCAGGACCTCGTCCAACACAGGTGGTTCAGTGTGCTATTCAGGGATCCGGTCCTACTCCCAAGACCTCCCAACACACAGGCTCTCCAGGACCTTCCACTGGAACCACACAGGTCACTCACAGCGACCATACACAGGCACATGTGACCCACACCCTGGTCACATTATATACTCTTAACCACTCCCCTGGATGGGAATGTGAATGTGTGGTTAGTTTGTCCCACCCAACTCACACAACTAGCCTAGTATGTCACCCTTACAGCTACACCATACATATACACACTTGAGGGACTACAGGTCCCAGAACAACAACATTGCAACAGACTTACTACGCAGACTCCCTCTGCGACACATATCGGCCATTCACAACACAGCCAGTCACTGTTTCACCACGATTATCACAATAGATATGCATCCATGCACATCCCAAAGAGCACTCACAGCGCCCCCTAGCTGTAACAGGGGTCACTGCATCACAGGGGACAGAGAGAGAGAAGTAACAACAGTGAGGACTAGGGTTGAGCGACTTTTACTTTTATAGGATTGGGTCGGGTTTCACGAAACCCGACTTTTTCAAAAGTCAGGTCGAGTGAAATCGGCCGATCCTATAAAAAAGTCGGGGTCGGCCGAAACTCGAAACCCAATGCAGTGCATTGGGTTTCCAATGGTTCCCAGGGTCTGAAGGAGAGGAAACTCTCCTTCAGGCCCTGGGATCCATATTTAAGTGTAAAATAAAGAATTAAAATAAAAAATATTGCTATACTCACCCTCGGACGCGCCCTGGTACTAACCGGCAGCCTTCCTTCCTAAGAATCAGCGCTTGAAGGACCTTCGGTGACGTCGTGGCTTGTGATTGGTCACGTGAGCGGTCGCGCGACCAATCACAAGCCGCGACGTCATCCAAGGCCCTTCACGCGCTGATTCTAAGGAAGGAAGGCTGCCGGTTAGTACCAGGGCGCGTCCGAGGGTGAGTATAGCAATATTTTTTATTTTAATTCTTTATTTTACACTTAAATATGGATTCCGATACCGATTTCCGATATTGCAAACATATCGGAACTCGGGATCGGAATTCCAATACCAGATTCAGAAGATCGCCGACCTCATGGCCGACCCCACACAGGGGTCGGGTCGGGTTTCATGAAACCCGACTTTGCCAAAAGTCGGCGACTTCTGAAAATGGCCGACCCGTTTCGCTCAACCCTAGTGAGGACCTTATGGTAGCTTATGCAAGTAGGGACCTCCTACGTTACTGTGCGCAAAGGGAAGGCTACTGATTTCCACCTGGATAAGGGGACTCTGGAATTGCCATCAGACCGGCCGGACCCTGCCTACCCTGTCATCCGGCACTCTGGACTGTGGATGCTGAAGCCTTCAGTAAAGGTAAAGAGACTGCACCCATTGTGTCCTCGTTATTTGCCGCACCTTACACCATCACCATCTACACTTCTAGGAAGCCCTGGGGAAATACTTCACCTGTGGGAAGGTATACCATCTAGGTGCCATAACATCACCCCAGCGGACCCCTGAGCAGCGTTGGTCACTCTGACCGAATACCACAGGTGGCGTGACGAACACTACCGTTATCTACGAACTCTGCCTTTTATTGGGCGCCCCTCATAGGGCCACGGTCCGGGTCGGGCCACCGTGACATCCTCACTGAGAGAACTGAAGGACCCGGTACCGAGTACCCCATTGCCCTTATGTGGGGGCGATAAAACTTTTTGGCGTCACGAACAGGATCTACTTAAGCCTGAAGAATCGGGTCATGCATTCCTTAAAACTGTGCCAGAATCGTATTTGAACTGTTTGTGCTTAAGGACTGTGTATTGCCATTTACCGCCAAAATTCCCGCCAAAACTGCCGCCATTACCACGCCACGAGGAGCGCTGGAGAAGAAGGGCGTGGAGTTGTGGGCATGAACGAACTGAGAAGCGCGAAAAACAATGGCCGCCCAGTCTAAATATTTCTGTCCGTCAGCAGCAGAGATCCGCCTCCTGATCCTCAATGATCCTCAATGGTGGGCGGAGACAACAAAACAGGAACCGCCCATGGAGGAGAGAGTGGGAAAAGAATGAGGAAGTGAGTCACGTGGAGGACGCCATGGCCAGCACCCCGGAGCCAGAGCGTGGGGTCGGAGTAGAGGACTCCTGTTGTGGATTCTGTTTTTGGGCTCCCTCTGGTGGTTACAGATGGTACTGGGTGACTTGTGTTCTCTGCGGTCTCTGGTGTCCACCTGTTCTATCAGGATATGGGAGTTTCCTATTTAACCTGGCTTTCTTGTCATTTCCTCGCCGGCTATCAATGTAATCAGTGTGTCTTGTTACCTCTGCTTCCCGCTTCTGTATTCTTCAGGACAAGCTAAGTTTTTGATTTTCCTGTTCCACGTTTTGCTTAATTTTTGTCTTAGTCCAGCTTGCAGATATGTGATTCCTTTTTGCTGGTTGCTCTAGTGGGCTGATATTACTCCTCATGTTCCATGAGTTGGAACATGAGTTCAAGTAATTTCAGGATGGTTTTTTGTAGGGTTTTTCGCTGACCGCGCAGTTCACTTTTGTATCCTCTGCTATCTAGCTTTAGCGGGCCTCATTTTGCTGAATCTGTTTTCATAACTACGTATGTGCTTTCCTCTCATTTCACCGTCATTACATGTGGGGGGCTGCTATTTCTGTGGGGTGTTTCTCTGGAGGCAAGAGAGGTCTGTGTTTCTTCTAATAGGGAAAGTTAGTTCTTCGGCTGGCGCGAGACGTCTAGGAATCATCGTAGGCACGTTCCCCGGCTACAGCTAGTTGTGTGTTGAGGTTCAGGATCGCGGTCAGCTCAGTTTCCATCACCCTAGAGCTTGTTTTGTTTTTTGTGCTTGTCCTTTTGTGATCCCCTGCCATTGGGATCATGACAGACTCCCCCAGCTTCCCGGAAGGGCACCGCAGCCAAACCTCCACCGCTGACACTGACGCCCTGCAGCTTGGAATGGAGGAGCTGATAGATCAACTCCTGCAGCTGCAGGTGAAGACCAAGGCCTCGTACCAGGTGGCGCCTGCAGAAGATCCACCGGCGCTGACATCACTCCTCGAATCGCTACCGGAGCCACTACCGACACCATCGCGGACACCGTCGCCGGTTGAGCCAGTCGATACCCAGGACACCGTGGTGGCAGGTAAGGATGCTGACCCTGCCCCAGAGACTGAGGATCTACTAGTGGGCCCTGTCGCAGCGCCACCTCCCTGCGGTACTCACCACCTCCAGTGCCTAGAGCTCTGGGACCAGGCCACGGGTATGGAGCAGTTCTTGAAGGCCCTGATTTCGCCCACCACCCTGCCGGGTGAGATCTACGTAGAGTGGACTGTATACCGCTGGGTGACCCCCGGGCAAGATTTCATGGGGTTCCCCGGGGCCGAACAGCAAGAGGGGGAGACGGTGGAGGTCCTCAGTTGGGAGGAATACGAGGCCCAACTCGCACGAAAGTGGGAGGAGCAGGAGGTGGAACCAGGCACACCGTCAGGCTTTTGACCAGAAGGACCTTGCGGTCAAGGCCAAGGCCCGCAAGGACCGCAGCACCCACGAGGCCCCGTGGAAGCAGGGCAAAGTCGTGACTTTCAGACTCCATGGAGGTTGGGGATTTATTAAAGAGCCTGGACTGTACGTGGAGGTATTCGTTAACCACCGAGATGTGGAGTCGCATCTCCGGGACGGACACCCTGATCGGGACCTTTACCCAGGAGACACCGTTACCTATACCAGGCACTTCGGTGAGAAGGACTGGTTCGCTCTAAACGTGCATAAAAAGAGGGACCCTGGAGTGCACCAGGCCAAAGCCACAGCCCAATCGACTCCTGTGGCAACAGTGCCCCCTTGTGTCCAGATGTCCGCTGTCAAGAAAACCACCATTGTCACCCCGACGTGCACCATCGTCAGGACCACCACCTGTACCATTGCCACTACTACCACTGTGGTGGCCAAGGAAATGACTTCAGTGATGGTTTGCGCTCCAGCTGTGCCTAAACAGAAGACTGTGAGTACGCAGACCCCTGTCTGGAGTGAGGGAGCCCCCTATGTAGCACCTGGTAGCCGCCACTATCCGGCTGGGCTACCTCAACTATTGCTACCACCAGAAGTCGAGTAAACCTCGGAAAACCGCAAACTGTAAATAGTTAACTGTTCCTTTCTTTGCTTCAAAACCTGCTTAGGGTTAATCCTTAAAGGGATCCCTTTGTTTACCCGGGATTCCTATTGTTTCCAGTTTCGCAATTTTATCATTGTTTACAGAAATGTGGAATCATGAACTGTGCATGATTAGAACTCACTTGTAAATAGTTTGCACCTTCTTAAAGGTGCTCTCTACTGGTTTTACAAGAAGAAGACTTTGCGAAGAAACTGTTCCTGATGACGACGTGAAAGTTTCTATTGTCTTAAAGTTTACAACTGACTTGCTGATTGTTTGCACTACCTCAGGAAAAAGACTTGAGTTTTCCCTCTTGAAGGGAATGTTCATTTGTTGCACCTTGCCAAAGAGTGATAATGTTGCCTTAAAAAGTTAGATAGTCATAATGTTTTACATAGTGATAGTATGTAGTCAAGTAATGACGTATTTTGAATAAAATTGAGGACAAAAGGAAGTTGGAAGAAAGATACAGTCTAGCCCGTAGAGGGGGTGAAACCTGTTCTGCATTTCAATAAAGTGAACCCGTAGGGGTTAGTGAGTCCTCTGGAGAGCCATAGATAGATGGTTAATAAACTTTGCACTTAAAGAAGAATAACGGTTTTATGAAGAGAATGTTAATTTATTATTTTAGGATAGCACTTAGTAGATAATAGATAGAATACCCGTAAGGGTAATTGTATTTCATAGTTAGATAATAATTGATTTAGTAGCGCCCGCAATGTAAATATGTTTTGTTTGTAACGTTCAAGTGTTCTCACCTCCCATAAAGGGGAAGCACTGTTAAATTAATTTGTTTTAAAGCATTCCAATTCCAGGTGGCGTCACGAACACTACCGTTATCTACGAACTCTGCCTTTTATTGGGCGCCCCTCATAAGGCCACGGTCCGGGTCGGGCCACCGTGACATCCTCGCTGAGGGAACTGAAGGACCCGGTACCGAGTACCCCATTGCCCTTACGTGGGGACGATCCAGTAACATGACTTCCCCTGGTGGAAGAATAACATTACTGCAACGAACCAGGACTCTGGGGCGCTGCACAGATTTTACCCCTGAATTGAGACGGAATGATGAGTCCAAGAGGAGAAAGGTGTGGATACCTCTGATCAGATATATGAGAACGTTTCTTATTTTCACATGTACTGTTGCTTTATGAAAACAAAATGGTGGTTATTCTTATACACTTAGGCAGTACAGATAGGGCATTGATAACAGAGGCCTGAGGGTCATCTGGGACTTGGGCATTGAGGGTGATGGACACTCTTTTTTGCAGGACTTATTTTGAATTATAAATCCCCTTCTTAACACCATGTTATTTTTGGGGGCTATTTTCTGTGCTAATTTCCTACTATATTTTGAAAGCAGTCAGAGTTCTGTTTCTCTGAGCAACAGCTCTAATGGCTCGTTCAGATGAGCGTATTTTTGGTACATATGCTGTCTGTGTGCTAAACAGATGGAACGCAGGCCAATGCAAGGGAGACGGTGTAGTTCAGAGAAAAAATTTTACATGCAGACCAATTATCGCCTGTAAAAAATTACAGAATATACTACTCTGCTCCATTTTTTGGATCAGACTTCACTATTTAAAAATTATTTTTTTTTTATGGATCCATTGCAGTTATTAATATATTGGGTCTTATAACATTTTGTAATTGTCGATATATAAAAACCGAATATATACGGATGACATATGGAAAAAAAAATCATCTCTAGCTGAAAATCTGAACATTGTGTTTGTATGATGCATATATTCAGAGATACATATTTATATGTTCTGCTGCTCCACGGCAACAGAGCAGCTCTTTTTCTTCTAGGCTACTCAACCAACTCGATCAAGTTCAGAGAAGAGCGGCCAGAATGGTGACCGGTCTGCAAGCCATGTCCTATGAGGAACGGTTACAGGATTAGGGAATGTTTAGCTTGCAAAAAAGAAGACTGAGAGGAGACTTAATAGCTGTCTACAAATATCTCAAGGGCTGTTACATTGTAGAAGGATCATCTTTATTCTCATTTGCACAAGGAAAGAATAGAAGCAATGGGATGAAACTGAATGGGAGGAGACACAGATTAGATATTAGAAAAAACTTTTTGACAGTGAGGGTGATCAATGAGTGGAAAAGGCTGGCACGGGAGGTGGTGAGTTCTCCTTCCATGGAAGTCTTCAAACAGAGGCTGGACAGACATCTGTCTGGGATTATTTAGTGAATCCTGCTTTGAGCAGGGGGTTGGACCAGATGACCCAGGAGGTCCCTTCCAACTCTAACATTCTATGATTCTATACTCTGCCAATCAGGGCCGCCAACAAATGCTCCTCGCTACGCTCTGGTCCCAAGAGTGCATTGCGGTCACCGCAAGATGATGACGTAGCGGTCTCACGAGCAGCATTAACAGACTGCGTTACACCGTGTTATGCCACGGTGTAACGCAGTCGGTTTAACGGACTGCTACAAAGCTATGTGGTTGGCAGGCGCTGACTGGGGGTAGTATAGAGGGGGCAATGACTGCAGGGGAGTAGGGAGTGGCCAGACTGTGCCCGTCGCTCCCAAGAGTGCATTGCGGGCTCGCGAGATGGATCGGTCACCGGAGCATCGCATAGGCAGCATCAATAGTAAAAAGTTGGTCACACAGGGTTAATAGCAGCGTTAACGGAGTACGTTACATCGGGGCATAATGCGGTCCGTTAACGCTGCCATTAACCCTGTGTGAGCGCTGACTGGAGGGGAGTATGGAGCGGGCACTGACTGCGGGGAGTAAGGAGCAGCCATTTTGCCCCCGGACTGTGCCCGTCGCTGATTGGTCATGGCTGTTGTGCCACGACCAATCAGCGACTTGGGATTTCCGTTACAGACAGAAAGACAGAAGTGACCCTTAGACAATTATATAGTAGATATTCATCCCTGTCTCAATTCATTACCATTATCTTTACTCCCTCCCTAGTCTTAATTCATAATCATTTGCTGTACCCCATCCCCAGTATCAATTCATAACCATTTGTTGTCCCCCACCACAGTCTCAGTTCATCATTTGCTGTACCCCATCCCCAGTCGCAATTCATCAACATTTGCTGTTGCCCATCCCCCAGTCTCTATTCATCCTCATTTGCTGACTGTCCTCCATCCCAGAGTCTCAATTCATCCTCATTTGCTCCACTCCTACACCCATTTAATTCATTTTATTAAAAAAATGCTTTTCATACTTCCCTCTCCACTGCAGGCGCATCTCTGCTTCTGCTATCCTAGCGAATACCACGCGTACATGTTGACACATACGCGATGACATTGTCATGTAGGCATCATCATTAGTGTGTCACAGAAGAGGCGGAGGGAGCCCTGGAGCTGCACGCCTATTCTGACAGCTGTGCAGCCCCGGGAAAGCTGGGTCTGGGCCCCACCTCTACTGCCCAGCAGGCCCCATACAGTGGTAAGGGCAGTAATGCTCTGATGGTGGTACGGATCATCAGTAACAACCCTTCAACAGAGCAGAACAAAAGAGAAACTGCTGCTCCGTTGACGTGGTGTGAGTGAAAGCCACTGAATCACCAGCAAGAGCGGTCTGAGCCAGCTGAAATTGGCGCTGGCCACAACAGGCAGGTAGTACCTGCATTATGGTTCTTAGGCCTGTAGTAAAAGTCCTGGTTTAAAGTCAGTGGAGGACAAACTAACTGGATAGTTGACATTTTTTATAGCAATCTGTGGAGATCTTAACTCACAGACTCCAACAATTACTCTTAAAAGGGAATATTCAAGCTTGGAAATAATCTTCTATCTTTTGGATAGGGCATAACTTTCAAATCGCTGGAACCCCCCGGCAATCCCAATAACCGGGGCTCTGTAAATGAAGCACACGTCGATCATACGTGCTGCTGCTCCATTCATTCTTATAGGAGTGCTGAAGACCAACTGACTGGAGCACTCGGCTTTCTCCAGCAGTAGCATTAAGAATGAATAGAGTGATCCACCACTGCTCCATTTGCATAGGGCTCTTCAGAGTCATCATTGTCTGGATTGGTAGGTGTTCCAGAGGTCAGACTCCGAGGGATCGAGAAGTTACCCATAACTAATGAATAGTAAATAACTTCCAAATTTGAGGACATCCATTCAATTAAATTTTATAAGATAAATTGTAATAATCACACTACCCTTTGTGTCTTACAAAGGGGTACTATTCACCACATACTGTACAATTTGCCGTTTGTTCAGGAGAGGTAGAACGTAAGCAAATCACTTGACCAAGTCTCAGAGCTGTGGCTTGTCCTTTATCCACAATACTTGTGCTATGTCAAACACAACCATTGGAAGGAACACAATATAGCCACTGGCAAAATTCAGCATTATCCTATTTTTAGTGGACATAGAAAATTAATGTTTCTGCGTGGCCTCACCTCAATAGGGTCATCAAGTTATTTAACAGTTTGCTGCACATTTATTCTAAGTGGCCTCCTTCTTCATTCACTGATGCACTGATTATACCATCTCCTCTTGCTGTACTGAGACATCTGAAGAATTTACAACATATTTGAGAACTTGTCTCTCCCAGAACTTCTGGGAGACTTCCAGAAATGGGGGAGATTTTTCAGATACGATGCTGCAAGACCGGGTGCAAGACTATGCTCATCCAAAATGTTATTCACTGTGATGCCAAATCTTAGCATTCAACACACATTTAAGAGGCGGGATTGGGGCATGAATTAGTTGTGGTGCCTAAAAAGAATCTATGCTCTGTAAAAACCAGGCATATTTATGCAAAAAAATTCATGGTGAACTCTGTTGTTTGGGAGAACCATGTTTGCCTTGCACAATTTATAAAAGTTTTAAATGGCACCATAGAATAACATAGGTCCGAGTGTAATCCGATGTTTTGTCGGATCACACTTGGGCCGATAATATGGTCATCTGCATGAACCCTAAGGAAAAATCATCAATAGCAATATAGTGGCCAACCGCTTTAATGCTTTAGACAACTGTTAGAATTCAACTTTGTTGCAACATTTTGGAAAGGCTGTTCCATGTTCCAGAATTACATTGGCCTTGTGGACAGAAGGTGAGGCCAATAATGACATGGTTTTATGTTGAGGAACCTGAGTGGACATCTTTGAAATCAGATGAAATGTTGACTGTGAACCAGATATTCTCATCCAAGTACTGTGTCTGTCCTCACAAATGGTCTTTTTTGCTAAATAGGTGCAAATTCCTACTATCAAGTGTAAAATTGAAGGTTGTTTTTGCTGTAAAAGGAGCCCAGCGCCATCATTTTTTTTAATGGGATGTCCACAAAGCTCCTACGTGTGAAGGCCAAGTATCTCTATACCTTATGTGTGTATATAGTGTATACAGTTGACATAATGAAATTGTATGTTACAAACCAATGTAAGTCAATTTCTGAACTATTACAGACACATATACGTTGACATTGACACAAGATTGAGCTCTTGATTCCCCACCAATTCTCAGAACTGAGGGAATCACTCTCTTTTCTTGGGATACTTGGAGGTCTACGAGTTGGATCTCCACTGATTGAACATGCTCACTTCTATAGGACTTTGACATTTCCATCAGTAATGAAACTAAAGCATTCTTTTTTCTTTGTGGTAAGAACTAATGGAACCCAACGAGTTCAGGAGCAGCTCATCTAAAGTAATGTTTTGGTTTTGTATACGTCTAGTAATAATCGTTTTAATCTTTTTTTAATACGTTTCAATTATTATCGTAACACATAGGCTGATTCAATAGAGTAATAGTAAATTATACAAAAAGAACTAAAACCCCCTGACAAGTAGAAAGAGCAAATGAATCAGGCTGATGCTGATAGATTTGACTTCTCTTCATTAATAGAAGCCATTGAGAGCACATGACCAAAGCAAACATTTCTATGGCAAGCGTTGCCTAGTGGCACACAGTCAGCCAATATTTTGCCGGCAAACATATAGGATAAGACAAAGGGGCTTTGTAGTAAAATCATCTGGTATAGACATCCATCTCTTGCCTTGTTAGCAGAATAAACAAAAAAGCTTACCGTAAATATTTCACACCATTTTTGTCCTCCGGAATATCAGATAGTGCATATGGCGAAGACAGGTGGTCAATTTGCTGTGTTTGCCCTAAATTAAGACTTTTCTTTTACTGGAAATGCTGATAGAGTATAATATGGTGAGTAAGCAGCTTGTGATTAATTACCTGCAGATACAAACCTGACAGCAATGCATGGTCTATGAACCGTTGGATTGAGTGAAACGCCTATAATTACTTGGTAGGCAATGTGATGAATACTTTGCGTTGTGGGATCATTAAAGGGAAACTAGCAAATTGTGACAACGTCTTTCAGACTGTGGTCCCTGGAGTGATCAGATACTTGCCCCACTTCCACTTCTAACATCCCCTACCAACAGCTGATTTTAGCTGCCGGAAGATGTAACACATGGTGGACATTCATATAAATGGCTGTCCTTCTTACAGTACATGGATGGCAGAACCATAGTGAGTCTTCATTTTGGATCATAGAGTCTACAGCCATCCGGGGATCTCCATATTATCACAAATAACACGGGCTATAATGCACATAAAGTTATGCTCTCATGGAGTTTTTGATGTGGATTGTAAAGCGGATCTGCTCCAAAATCCATGGCCAAAAAAGTCCCCAATAGCTTGTGTGAAATACTCTTAGATGCCGGAAGTGCTCATAGAGGCCCAATGAGAGCAGAAAACAACTGCACTCTCAGGAGGTTTTGGAATTTTTCCAAGCTTGCAATTTATTTGTGCCAAAAAATCACGTAGTGTCAGATATGAGGAGTTGGGACATATGCAAAAAAATATAGATGTTTCGACCCATCCTGGGTCTTTATCTTTAAGTTGTTGTGTCCAGTATTTGAAGAGTCAAAAGGATGTCCGTGCTAAGTGCGCTATGGAGAGGCATTAGATCTTTTTTTTTTTTTGCACTATTATTCTGCGGCGGAAACAACGGGGTAGATACAATGCAATAATTGTGACTGACAGATGGGTCACAAGAGGTGAGTTACAAAGGGGGAACTATAACTTTGTGTGAGCAAACGGGGATATTAATATTTTGAGGAGCACTCTTATTTTGTGGAGAACAAAGAGGGCACTATTGCTTTGGACGGGCACAACATCGTACATCTCCCTGCACCTTCATCAGTAGATGTAGATAGAAAGTGCCATTTAGTGGTGTACTAATGTAAAAGCTGACGTTTTATACGACAGCCTTATTTCCAAAAGCCATAGGGTGATACGAATGTGAAACAGAAGCGCTCACTTGTGTTTGTCAAGGAAGATTGCAGCACACAGCACTGGGAGACATGGATGGGTTAAGGTAAATACTAGTCTATTCTGGATGATACATACATGGAAAAAGCCTGAGGGCTAACTGCAAAGTCTTCCTCATAAATTTCTCTTTGGCAAGTTTATAATTCAAATATAAATTAACATTACAGAATGGCACAGATTAGAGAAAGAGCAAATATGGGCAGAGCAAAGGATACGGGACATCCGCCGTAAAGTGCCAGATAATGTTCATTTGTACTAAGACTCTCACAAAACACGTTACACAAGATGAAGGCTGCATATTCTTAAAGATAAAGCAATCTTAGCTGCAGATACCAATGTTTATCAAGCCTACAGAAGCTGCAATGCTGGGGATGAATGTTACGTGACCAATACAGTGGCCTGCGAAAGTATTCACACTCCTTGGCATTTTTAATGTTTTGCTACCTCACAACCATGAACTTCACTGTTTTTTTTGAGGGTTTGCATCAGTTCATGTAAAGAACATTGCCTACATCCGTGAACATTCAGTTTTCTTTTTATTGTTAAGCAAACAACAAATAGGACAAAATAAACGAAAACTTCAGTATTATTCACCCCCTAAAGTCAGTTCTTTGTAGAGCCTCCTTTTGTAGCAATTACAGCTGCAATTTGCTTTGGATAAGTCTCTATGAGCTTTCCTCATCTTGCCACGGGAATTTTTGCCAATTCCTCAAGGCATAACTGCTCCAGCTCCTTCAAGTAAGGCTACTTTCACACTTCCATCGGTATGGGCCGGTCACAATGCGTCGGGCCGACGTACCGACGGACGTTGTGAAATAACTGCAAGACGTGGGATGCAGTTTTTCAATGCATCTGCTGCCCATTCTGCAGTCCAGGGAGGAGGGGGCGGAGTTTCGGCCGCGCATGCGCGGTCGAAAATGGCGGACGCGTCACAAAAAAAAAGGTTACATTGAATGTTTTTTTGTGTGTTGCGTCCACCAAAATACAACGCATCCGTCGCACGACGGATGCGATGTGTGGCCATCCATCGCGATCCGTCCCTAATACAAGTGTATGGGCAAAAAACGCATCCTGCAAGCACATTTGCAGGATCCATTTTTTGCCCATAACGACGGATTGCGACGGAGGACAAAAGACGGAAGTGTGAAAGTAGCCTTAGATGGTTTCCCCTGGTGAACAGCAATCTTCAAGTCTGACCACAGATTCTTAATTGGATTAAGGTCTGGGCTTCGACTAGGCCACTCCAAAACATTTAAGGTACCGTCACATTTAGCGACGCTGCAGCGATCCAGACAACGATCCCGATCGCTGCAGCGTCGCTGTGTGGTCGCTGGAGAGCTGTCACACAGACAGCTCTCCAGCGACCAACGATGCCGGTCCCCTGGTAACCAGGGTAAACATCGGGTTACTAAGCGCAGGGCCGCGCTTAGTAACCAGATGTTTACCCTGGTTACCAGCGTAAACGTAAAAAAAACCAAACACTACATACTTACCTTCCGGTGTCTGTCCCCCGGCACTGTGCTTCTCTGCACTGACTGTGAGCTCCAGCCGGAAAGCACAGCGGTGACGTCACCGCTGTGCTCTGCTTTCCGGCTGGCCGGCGCTCACAGTGCAGAGAAGCACAGCGCCGGGGGACAGACAGTGGAAGGTAAGTATGTAGTGTTTGTTTTTTTTACGTTTACGCTGGTACCCAGGGTAAACATCGGGTTACTAAGCGCGGCCCTGCGCTTAGTAACCCGATGTTTACCCTGGTTACCAGTGAAGACATCGCTGAATCGGCGTCACACACGCCGATTCAGCGATGTCTGCGGGAGTCCAGCGATGAAATAAAGTTCTGGACTTTCTGCTCCGACCAACGATGGCACAGCAGGATCCAGATAGCTGCTGCCTGTCAAACTCAACGATATCGCTAGCCAGGACGCTGCAATGTCACGGATCGCTAGCGATATCGTTCAGTGTGACGGTACCTTAACACGTTTCTCCTTAAACTACTTTAGTGTTGCTTTAGCAGTATGCTTTGGGTCATTGTCTTATTGGAAGGTGAACCTTTTTTTGCTCAAGAATATCTCTGTATTTCACATCATTTATCTTCCCCTCGACTCGGACCATTTTCCCTTTCCCTACTGCTGAGAAACATAGTGTTAGTATTCTTGGGATGTTGAGCTGTGTTGGTTTGGTACCAAACATAGCGTTTTACCTTGGTGGCTAAAAAGTTTAATTGTGGTCTAATCTGACCACAGCACCTTCCACCATACATTTGGGGAGTCTCCCACATGTCTTTTGGCAAACTTAAAATGATCCTCACAGCTTTTGTGTGTAAGTAAAGGCTTTTTACTGCCCACTCTTCCATAAAGGCCACCCTATGCAGAGTACGGCTTATTGTGGTCATATGGACAGATACTCCAATCTCTGCTTGGGAAGTCTGCAGCTTCACGGTTACCTTTGGTCTCTGTACTGCCAGGGCCGCCATCAGGGCATGACGGCCGTGACTGGCGTATGGGGCCCGGTGTGCAGAGGGGGCTGGACACAGGGGCAAAACGCTGGACACAGAGGCAAAAAGCTGGACAGAGATGGGGCAGAGTGCTGGACAGAGATGGGGCAGAGTGCTGGACAGAGATGGGGCAGAGTGCTGGACAGAGATGGGGCAGAGTGCTGGACAGAGATGGGGCAGAGTGCTGGACAGAGATGGGGCAGAGTGCTGGACAGAGATGGGGCAGGATTGGAAACAGATGGGGCAGAGTGCTGGACACAGATGGGGCAGGATTGGAAACAGATGGGGCAGAATGGAGACAGATGGGGCGGGATTGGAGACAGATGGGGCAGGATGGATATGATGGAGACAGATGGGGCAGGATGGGGAGATCATATGGGGCAGAATGGATACTCATGAGGGCAGGATGGGAGAACATATGGCTGGAGCCTGGAATGAGACACACGGGGGCTAGGCTGGCGAATATTACCATAGGGGCTAATTAAGGGATATTATTATTGCAGTGATGCATTTATTTTATTTTTTGAGTATACTGTTTTAAATGGGGGGCGGTCCTGTTACTGTGTAGAGTGATACTATGTTGCCTTCTTCATGTGGTGTAATGTAGAGGCTGGGAAAATTTAGTAATGTATTCTACAAGCGGAACTCGAGATAACTGTGTTATTTCCTGCAGAGACGAGTCCTGGCTGGATGAAGTGATGGCGGTCTCTGCTGGATGAAAGATGAAGGACTTCACCTAGAGACGTCACTGGTGAGTCAGTGTTACCTATACACTGACACCATACACTGTATACTATATACAGAGGTCCTGTGTACAATGTCACCAGTAATCACTGTATTACCTATACATTATATACAGAGCTCCTGTGTACAATGTCACCAGTGATCACAGTATTACCTATACATTATATACAGAGCTCCTGTGTATAATGTCACCGGTGATCACTGTATTACCTCTACACAGACGCTGCATACTAATTACAGATCTCCTGTGTATAATGGCACTTATTGTGATAGTATTGTGGGTTTTTTTTTTATTACTGATCAGTATTGTAGTATTCAGTCATTGGTGGTAATATGTGGTCTGGTCATGGTGTAGCGGTATTTGTTCCTTGTATTTTATATTATTTGATCACTGTGGTGGTAATATGTCATCTGGTCATAGTGTGGTATTTGTTCCTTGTATGTGGTATTATGGGTCATTTTAAAAATTGAAAAATAAATAAAAATATACCTAAATTGTATTGCATATTTTAACAAATATTTAATAGGTTACAGCAGAGTAGGGCCCGGCCAAAAATGTCTACCGTGTTATGGTGGCGGCTTAAAAAATCTTTTGGCCAAAACAAAAGCTGCCGGATATATGTGTGATCTGGTGATGGGAACTGTCAATGTGTGATAGGTGAGAAGTGGAGAATTTCCAAGAGAGAGCGGTGGGACTGTGGACAGTTCAAGGGGTGGAGCCTGGAGGCGGGGCTGGGGTGGAGCCTGGGCGGAGTCTCAAGGGGGCCCCGAAAATTTTGCCAGTATGGGGCCCCAAAATTTCAAGTGGCAGCCCTGTGTACTGCCTCTCTGATTAATGTCCTCCTTGCCCGGGCTGAGAGTTTTGTTGGTTGGCCCTCTCTTGACAGATTTGTTATGGTACCATGTTCTTTCCTTTTGATGATAATGGATTTGATGGCACCCCGGAGGATTATCAGAAATTTGGATATTTCTTTGTAACCCATCCCTGACTTTTACTTCTCAATAGCTTTGTCCCTGACTTGTTTGGAGATCTCCTTGGTCTTCATGGTGTTGTTTGGTTACTGGTACCTCTTGCTTAAAGGGAACCTGTCACCTCGCTTTGCCGCTATAAGATGCGGCCACTGCCTTTTGGGGCTTATCTACAGCATTCTGTAATGCTGTAGATAAGCCCCCGGTCTGACCTGAAAGAAGAAAAATAAGTTTTATTATACTCACCCGGGGGCGGTCCGGTCCGATGGGTGTCGCAGGTCCGGGTCCGGCGCCTCCGATCTTCATGGGATGTTGTCATCCTGCTTGCTTGGTGCCGCGCTCCTGTGCAGGCGTACTGATCTGCCCAGATTGAGGGCAGAGCAAAGCACTGCAGTGTGCAGGCGACGGGAAAGGTCAGAGAGGCCCAGCGTCTGTGTACTGCAGGAATTTGCTCTGCAGGAGCACGGCACGGAGCAAGCAGGGTGACATCGCATGAATATGGGAGGAGCCACACCCGGACCTGCGACACCCATCAGACCGGACCACCCCCGGGTGAGTACAATATAACTTGTTTTTCTTATCTTTCAGGTTGGATCCGGGGCTTATCTGCAGCATTACAGAATGCTGTAGATAAGCCCTGAAAGGCAGTGGCCGCATCTTATAGCGGCAAAACGAGGTGACAGGTTCCCTTTAATGGTGTTGCAGCCTCTGTGGCCTTTAAGAAAAGGTAAAGTGTATATACTGACAGACATGTGGCACTTAGATTGTGCACAGGTGGACTTCCTTTCACTAAGCATGTGACTTATGAAGATAATCGCTTGCATTTGTAGGGGCTTCATCGCGAAAGGGGTGAATACATGTGCATACGCCAAATTTTAGTTATTTGATCCTATAAATTTATATATGCCTATATTTTCTCACTTCACTGACTTAGACTATTTAGTGCTCATGCATCACACACAAATCGAATTACAAAAATATTTACACACAGGTTGTAATAAAACAAAATCGGTAAAAAAACAAGATGGCTAAATACTTTGGCAAGCCACTGTATGATCATATAGCAGTGATAATCAACTGTTTCAAGATGACAACTCTCATTATACTGTCACGGCATGCTGGGAGTTGTTTTGCTAGCTAGAGAGCCGTAAATTGTTGAATCACTTTGGTGGAGAAATCACAGTACCTGGGCTAAGCTTGCGGAAATGAAGAATCCTCGATGGTATAAAATTAAGGTTTTTATTAACCAACTCATTTCGGCACTGGACTGCCACCTATTTCAATTTTAAAAAAACAATGTTTATTTTATATATCGATGATTCTTAATTTCTGCAAGCGCAGCCCAGGTACTGTGATTTCTCCACTAAAGTGAATTGCTATCTAGAAGAATAATTCCTCCAGACACCAGGCTGCAGCAGCAGATTCTAAGGCTTCAAAGCAACCTGGGCTTCCAAAACACCTCAGCAGTGCCACAGGCTGATCGCTTCCATGCCACGCCGCATTGATGCAGTAATGGATGCAAAAGGACCAAGTATTGAGTGCATTTACTGAACATGCATTTCTGTAGCCCAACATTTCAGATTTTAAAATAATTTTTCCAGCTGGTGTTATAAAATATTCCAATTTACCGAGATAATGACTTTGGGGTTTTCATTGGCTGTAAGCCATAATCAACCAGAAATAAACACTTGAAATAGATCACTCCATTTGTCTTGACTCTAATATATGAATTTCACTTTTTGTATTGAAGAACTGAAATAAATTAACTTTTTGATAATATTCTAATTTTGTGAAAAGCACCTGTAGTTCTCAATATGAGCTGAGGCGACTACCTGTGTTTCCTTTTCTACCTGCCTTGGAGAGTGATTCATGATTCGTGGATGGGTGTTTGGATGCTTTCACATTGCGTTCTGTGTCCCCGTCTGTGCATAAGTACGAAATCCCCTGTAAAACGGAGTCCGGACGCATGCGCCCACGGGGTAATAGACGGTAATGGTGACGACAGAGCAAACGTGAGCTCTGCCGTCTTTTTTTTGGGAGTGTACGCTTACAGGATGCGGACACTCAGATGCAGTAGACTGCGTCTGAGTGTCCACCTCCTACAGGCGTACACTCCTGAAAAAAGCAGCTGACACAGGTGCTAAGCCCGCTAAATATAGCGATGGCCTGCTTCAACATTCATGTACTGCTCATCACCCAGGGTTAGTATTGAGGTTTAGTGGTGGCTGGATTGGGAACTTTGCGTTATACTAATGAAGATAATGCTTATTTTTCCTGACCCTCAGTTGAGTAAATAAACAACCTGAATCCACCAAGTATTTTGTCATCTTTCTTTCATAGAAAACCATTATCATGGGATGCCTGTGTGTCACCGATGAATCCCTTCCCCAAGTCTGCCAACAATTCCAGGCCCATTTCTCCCTCAGCATCGTCACCATTCATCGCCATTGGTCAATCTGCTTAGTGTGCATGGAAATTAATCTTTTTTCTCTACACACGAACAAACCATTGTTGCTATTTTTCCATTGTAAGGAAAGTCTCAGGCGATGGAGAAAAAATGGGTGCTTCGTATCGCCGTGGAAACCAGAGATGACTCACAGCAGATACACATCCGTGGTCCTTTTATCTTTAGGAAATAAGGAACATGAGCAAGTAACGAGATAGTAATGTGGACCATCAGTGAGACAAACTAGTGAGCAGAGTGTGCGCAATATATTCACAAGGACGTTAAAGTTTAATTGTACAGACATTACTGTGAGCTCCAATAATACCGGATACACAAGATGTCAGTGATGCATCTTAATAAAGAATGTAGCTCTTAATGGAATCTTGTCATTATGAATATTTATTTGGTCTATGCCTAGATCACCTCAGCATCACAAGGACTAAAGCCCTCCCCCCATAGATCTTAGATGGCTGCCGGTCTGTAAGGAGGTTCAGGCGTTGCCACATTCCCCCTTGATGACATGCATATTGTTGCAATGCGTTATGAAGCTTGAATGCTTAACTTGCTGTATTGATAGTGATAGTTTGTGTTCTGCCAAGCACTAGGTAGACTAGAAAATATCTGGGACTAGCCTTGGGGGAGGAGCTTAGAATAGCAGATAGGGCCTATCCTGCAGAAGCAGACCTATGGTCTGACTAAGAAGGGGAACTGCATGGAGTGGGTATCCCCGAAGTGAGCGGAGACCAAGGCAATGGATAACGTGATCCAGAGTAGAAACCAAGAAAAAGTGTTAGAAGGAGTGAGTGAATCTCCGGAGACGGGGTCTAAGGCAGGAAGCCCAGCGGGACGGAATTAAGCTATCTGACAGTTAAGTGACTGAGCAGTGCTTAGAAGTAAAGAGGGACAAAGAGAGAATGCCCCGTGTGGAAGTTCAAGATGTCAGAAATCAGAGAAGCTAAGTAACGGCCATAGTGGCATAAGTAGCTCTCCTAAGTGGAAAAGGATGTGGAACCATGATTTGAAAAATAGGACTCTCGCTTACTGGTTAGTGGTGCTGTTGTTGGCGACTAGGGAATCTCCCAAAGTGCTGTGCTATGCTGTGTGGTGGTGAAACTAATGTGAAAGGCTTACAGACAAAGGCAGAACGAGCTCAGGAAGGAATGGGAATGTGTATTAAGGTATTCTAAATTATAAGAGAACCGTCCATGAAGTTATACACCCACTATCCACTGTACATACTTCCCACTTTATTGTTTAGAAAAAGACAGTTTATTTTTGAGTGGTCTCCCTTATTGAACTCTACAACATCTGGTCCTGGCCAACCAAAGTCAATGGCATCATGAGGTCTGTAAGGACATAGTGCCCCCACAGCTACAGACCACACACTCCAGGACCCCCATTTTCTTGTAGCATGCTGGGGCTTGAAGCACAAGCACCTTGCCCATGGCTACCACCTCAAGCTACATTACACTTGGCATAGTCGGCAGTATTGAGTCTTGCATAGCCATGCTACAGGTCCGGCCAATCACTCAGCCGGCAAATATTTTGACTTTCTCTACTATAGAGGTACATCAGTGTCCTCAATAAGAGATGTCTATGCAGAGAACTCTCTGCCCCAACACGTCCGACTATCAACCACAGTTGGATCCTTCAGACGGAACCTGAAAACTCATCTCTTCAGGAAAGCCTACAGCCTGCACTGACACCGCTGCCGCCTCATCACTATCGAAGCTACCGCCTCACCAACACCGGAGCTCCTGCAACCCTCAACCTACTGTCTCCTTCCCCATAATCCTGTAGAATGTAAGCCCGCAAGGGCAGGGTCCTCGCCCCTCTGTATCAGTCCATCATTGTTAGTTTGTTTACTGTAAGTGATATCTGTAACTTGTATGTAACCCCTTCTCATGTACAGCACCATGGAATCAATGGTGCTATATAAATAAATAATAATAATAATAATAATGTCTGGCAGTGGTTTAAAAGGA
The DNA here is from genome assembly GCF_032444005.1 of Ranitomeya imitator. Classification (NCBI taxonomy): domain Eukaryota; kingdom Metazoa; phylum Chordata; class Amphibia; order Anura; family Dendrobatidae; genus Ranitomeya; species Ranitomeya imitator. Next base: position 767,984,020 of record NC_091284.1, on the reverse strand, counting down.
TCAGAAATGCTGAATCCTTAAACTTCCCCAACAGCATTTTTCTGGGGACCCCCATATATATGAGACTGTCATCCGAATCCATCAATATTGTTAGTCTAAGGTACTGTATGTGGGTACTATAGAAATAACAATGCTTTGAAGCCCAAAAAAGCTGAAAATTGAAGCCCATTCCTTGAGAACATTCAGGAACACTTCCAAAATGGATACTTGTGAGTAGTGTTTTCATAAGTTATACTTCTTTTTCGATGAGAGATTGTCCCAGCAAATCAGTGTTTGATAATTGTTTGGTTACCAACTCCAGTAAGTGCAGCCGGGACGGCAGCTCGGACACTTGCCCCAAGTGCTGAGTGTTGAGGAAGCTGGAGGGGCAACAACAATAAATTTTGCCTTGGAAGAAGAATTTAAATACAGGGTGAAGGCCGTACATTCTACGTACCTTTTGTCCCAAGCGAAGTAAATCCTAGCTCCAGCTCTATGGTTATGTTCATGATGCAGTCCCGGGAATCAGTTGAAGGATGGAACCATACAGAGTCTGATTATACCAACATACAATTGGGGTTCAATAAGGTCTGTTGTGATGTCTGTTGATTTGTAAAGCAAGAATAACTGTGGATGAAGATTTATTATTGTAATCAAAAGAATGAAGACTCCAATTCTATAAAAAAAAAGCCTTACGTTTTTCACAATAATTTTTTAGAGCTAAAAATCATTCTAAAAACTTGCAGGACATTCCAGGTTTCTAATTTTCATCAGAAGAATCTCTTTCAAATGTGTAAGAAATTAAGCAAGTGTCCAGACTCGTAGACCATGTTAACATGTTTAGTATTTGGTCAGTATTTTTATTTTTTTGCAAGCCACAACCAGGAGTGGGTGATAAATCTAGAAGTGGTGACGTGTCTCTATTATACTTTTCCTCTGATTGTTCCACTCCTGATTTTGGCTTACAAATACTGACGTGTGAACGTGGCCTAAGGCTATGCTCACATCATGAATATTTTTGAAGCCTTCAAATTTTTCAAGCATCAGCAAACACTCCTTTTTAGGGGCGTTTCAAGAGCACCTTAGGGACAGTTTTGTTTCTGAAACATTTTTTATGTGAACAGTGCCTAGTTTGGAGCAGATTCCTTCAGAATCCCCTTCAAAGAAATGGCACGCACTTTCTTTTCATCGCCACCAGACATTTTTCCAAACCTCTTCATGAAAATAAACTCTCAGAAAACTCAAATGAATAGCAAAGGTGATATCCCATGGAAACAAATAGGGAAAGTTTTCCAAGCATTTTTTAAGCATTTTTTAATGAGGAATTTGGGGAAGATCTGCTCTATAAAAACCTTCCATAATAATAATAATGTTTTTATTTATATAGCGCCAACACATTCCGCAGCGCTTTCCAAATTAGGAAAAAACTCCATGTGAATATCACTTTAAGGACAAGGAGAATGTCCATGTCTCACAATCTCAAAGCCCCAAAAATACAATTACCGTAATAGGAACATTAGTAAACAAAATAGCAAAAATATACATACATATATATATATATATATATATATATATATATAACATAGAATGTAAATAGTATCCAGTTCATTACATGAAAAAATGGAAACTAATTACCAGTCAAAGGTTCCCACTTTGCAGATACATAGTGAATTTTTTTCAAATAATTTATGCATAGAACATCCGATACAACAGCAACTTCGGGAATGAGATCTTATTCACACCTTGTGCATGAAATCTTCATTTACACATTGAAATCTGTAGCCTGTCAATATAGACTGCAAAATTGAGCGCGCACCTCAGCTTTTACCATGTGCAGAATCTCCACATCTTTTCAACAAAATCAGCAGCGGTGGAGTTTTTTGGTGGATACGACACTTGGAAGTATACCCACAGAGTAATGAGATGCAGCAGGGACCACGAGCTCCTGAAAACCACCTCCATATGCAGTGGTCACTGTTTTCAAATGATGGGTTAATGTCCACATTATTATGCAAAATTTCCAGCAAAAATGTGGTCATTTAAGGGGTTGTCCACTGCTTGGATACTGATGTCCTATCATTAGGATAGGTTATCAATATCAGATCAGTAGGGTCAGAGATCCAGAGATCCTAGTGCAACGAGATGGACCAGCATGGCTCTATACACTTTCTAGTTGCTGTTCTCAGGCACTGAAGCTCAAGTCCCATTTAAGGGTTATTCATTCCCAACTTCATACTTGGATATTGTGAGATAGCGCTTGATTTACTTTTTTAATTTACGACTTAGCAACCACTCTTGAGATATTAACACTTTTCTTTTACAGCTCGTCTAGCTTCTGTCTAGGTTATAAACACTGCACCGAAGATGGCCGGGATAAGGATGGGCATGTACACGAGAAGAAACTGAAAGGGAGAAGATACAGATTAGATATTAGAAAAAACTTTCTGACACTGAGTGGAATGGGCTACCACGAGAGAGGCTGGACAGACATCCCTCTGAGATGGTTTAGTGAATCCTGCACTGAGCAGGTGGTTGGACACGATGACCATGGAGGTCCCTTCCAAGTCTAACATTCTAGGATTCTATGAAGGAGGTCCCTTCAAATTCATGCTTACAAACTCAATAGAAAAAAAAGCTTGTATGCCACCACTTTTTCTCTGGTGGCCTCTCTAGTGGTCGGTCTCTAAGGAAATGAACTGTAAACAAAAGTAAATTATCAATATATTGCGAACGGCTGTAGACTTTAGATTTTGCAAAATTGTTTTTATTTACAAGCACCATCTGACAATATCCATTGACAAAGATAGGAATAACCCTTTAAAGTGAATAGGATCTGAACATACTACATAGTATATAAAGCCATGCTTTTCGGTCTCCTTACATCTGGCAGTGCTGAAAACAGTTGATCAGTAGGGGTTCCGGGTATTCATCTAATATACATTGATGACTTATCCCAAGGACAAGTGATGAATATATAAGCCTTAGACAAATGGAAATTGTGCAGCATAAATACAATATAATCCGTTCCGTTTCCCCAACGCAGAAAGCTTCAATCATGACACCTACTAGAAATGCAGGACACATTTTAATTTAACACAAGATGAAAAACAGACAAATGTCAACTGTGTAACAATCCCTTTAGATTTTGTACATTTCCATGCATGCCACATAAAATAGCATGCCACAGACGAACTGGACATTAGAAAATATTGCACCCCCTCACCATGTTTATTCGCTCGTAGAAACTAATTTACAAGGTTATTTGCACACTACAAGATATGGTGACGCGGAGCACCTCATTACATGGACCACAGAGAAATAGACATCTTTTATACAACAGCTTTGTACACGATATTATTACATTTCTATAGAAAAAAGTGCATTTGTGTTATTTTATTTATTTTTTCACAATACTGGTTTTCAGAGCGTAAATCACTTAAAGTGATGCTTTACCTTTGATTATTAGGGACCATATAGTCACGAGTGTACAATCCAGCATCTGTGCCATATAAATTTAAACATTTTCGCAGTTTTCTATACGTTAGTGCAAAAAAACTTATATGTGGGGAAACCATCAGCAAGTTGCTGTTAGTGGATCTGTTCTTTTTATGTTTTAAGTCTTTTGAGAGCATAATGGTGTGATGCAGTAAATGGGTTGTGCTCGGCGTCATCATAAGCCAAAGCAAGTTATATGCCGTTTTTACATCTGCGTCATACTTTTTTTTATATAACCGATGCACAATACCGCTTTGTACATGCTTTGGCTTGTATGGAGCAGCAATATACCACCCATAGAAGTCTAACTTCTGTAAGATTGCAAAATTGGTCATAGCATGTTCCATCATATACCATGTCTAAGGGGAAAATAAATGAAAGCCATGACAAGAGTATGTACCCTGCTTGTTGGTGGTTTCCATATGGCAACCATGGGTATAACTATAACCATAGCACGTGCTAGGAGGCCAAGAGGTTCACCGGACTCTATCAAATGCAAGAACATTACTCTATATTTATTAATCAGTTTGAGCAATTTTTTCTCATAACGAAGCTACAAAAAAATGATAAATTGTGCAGAATTTAATCTTTTAGCGTGATGCTTGCCAAAAGTTGGAAAATCGAAAGAGGTTTATCAAGAGGGGGTGTGATCAACAACTTTTAGACAAATTTATTAAGACTGCTGTCAAAAAAATTGTGCAAATTTTTGTGCAAATCTACCCCTGCTGATATACACATCATTTTCTGATCTAAATCAATTTGCAGGATACAGTCCATTTGCCAGGTCGGTAATCTGAGGTCACCAGACGAGGGCCCAGAGAACAGCCACATACCAGATGGCATGTTCAAATCTTCTTTTGATTAACCGGCTTGGCGCAACTTCATATGAATCCCGCCAAAACGATGACATTTCGCCAGGCTAGCCAACTTGGCTTTTTATATTATCTGGACAGCTTATCAAAAAATCACGGACAGAAAATATTTTTAACGGACACATTGGAAAACCATAATAAATCATTAGGATTATAAATTATACATGCCTACAGCCCACAATTCTGATATGAAGACATTAGCTGAAATCATAGTAAACTGTAAAATAATGAAAATTACTAACAAAAAAAATCTGTACAAGTTTCTTCAGCCTCAAAAAATACACCAAAACACAGACGCCTTAATTTCTGTTTACAGACAGTGCAAAAAAGTGCTCTATTTTTACTGACTGTCTGGGAATTTCTAGACATTTGGCAACCCTGAATTGCGCCAGGCTGGCTAATCAAACAAAGAGTCACGGATGTGGGGAGGTAGGAAGCAGTTTTCAAAGTTCTCATCCAGTGGCGACAGATTACTGTTGTGGCAGATGGACTGGGTCCTGCAAAATTATTTGTACCAACTCTATAAAACAATGGTGGAAGCTCATTGCTATAGAGTCCTATAAATTCTAGTTACACCCATGGCGTCTTAAAGGGAACCTCTCATGTAAAGAAATGCTATTAACGTGCAGATGTGGGATTAATCAGCAGCTTTGTAGCATTCTGAGGCCGTGCGGCTGTCATACTGCGAGCCCTGCTGCCGGGAGGAAATTAACTTTATGCCAGGCTCGGTCTTTCGGTCATAAAGATGGCCAGACCTAATGATGAATGTGCGGCTGCTGTACTGAGAGCGCCGCTGCCGGGAGGAAATTAACTTTATTCTACCTGCCAGGCTCAGTCTTTCAGTCATAACGGTGGCTGGCCCTATTGATAAGAGTGTGTCTGCCATACTGAGAGCCCCGCTGCCAGGAGGAAAGTAACTTTATTCCACCTGGCAGGCTCAGTCTTTCAGTCATAAGGGTGGCCGGTCCTAATGATGAGCGTGCGGCCGCCGTACTGAGAGCCCCCCTGCCGGGAGGAAATTAACTTTATTCCACCCGGCAGGCTCGGTCCTTCAGTCATAAAGGTGGCCGGGCCTAATGATGAGTGTGCGGTCAGTCAGTGCCGGGGCTGCGGTTACAGTCGCTGCTCTCTATGCACAGAGAGGTTGTCTGAAGACGCCCCAGCGCCATCCCAAGCCTACCGGTGCATTGAAGTTCATTTCCTGCTGGCAGCGGGGCTCTCCGTGAGGTTGCCGCACGATGTCAAAACACTATTAAGCTGCAGATTATCCCCATATCTGCAGGTTAATAGCATTTTTTTACATTACAGGTTCCATTAAAACTCAAAAAATAAATAATAAAAATGCTAAAAAGTATAAGAGAGATACCCAGATGATAGATTTTACGCTTGCTAACTATAAGGCCAATGTTCATCAGAGGCGGAGCATCACTTTAACATCTTGACATCTAGAAGCATTGTTGCTTTTCATTTCGAAAAGCCCCATAATCAGAAGAAAAATATCGTCTTTGTGCCTTGAGAGCAAAATTATTTGAATACATTCATTAACATCAAACTCGAAAAAAAGAGATGCGCCAGTCATTTTCCCGGCAGACGCATCTCTCCCGCCTGTCTACTGTGTTAGCTGGCATCTTGAATTCACATACAGTATTTAGAATTACTTCTCAAACTGCAGGCATCCTAGCCGAGGAGGAACTACAAATACCAGTGCGGCTTGGGGAAGCTGTCCCGCTATCTGTAGGTGCTCCACGTATTACAATGTACATGTCAGGCCGCTCTATACCATATGCTGCGAGTTTGGCGAGGCAAGTTCATTTCCGTTAAGCAAAGCTAGTGTAATATTAAATATACATTAATCCCTCAGCGACTCCTCACAAACTGCGATATAAAGCAAAGTTATCCTTCAATAACGTAGTTGGTAATGTGATTTTACACGTCAAAGAAAATGACAAATATATTATTAAATGGGGCAAATTTGCGAACACTGACTTTGTAGCCCATAGCAACCAATCACAACAAAGCTCTCATTTTTACACAGCAGCTTAGGTAGTGAAAGGTGCGCTGTGATTGGTTGCCATGGGTTACAAAGGCTGTGGTTTAGATAAATCTGCTCCGAAACATTCTTCTATATCTATAACATGAAGTCAACACTCGTGTACTAGATGGCACAGAGGGCGGTGGTGCTTTGGAGATCAAATATTCCTTGATTTTCTTTGGTTAATAGGACTAAATCAAAATAAAGAGAACCTGTAACTTGTTATAAATATGTCATTTTCTTAACTGGTGTTAATGTCGCTGCTCTTCTGAATCTGGCGCTGTTATTTCTTTTGGTCCTGCACCTCTCCATTCCTGATATATGGCCCCCTCTTCCTGGTGTATGAATCTGGCTTTGTTTTACAGGTGGGCATGATCCTCCCCTCTCCTCTATGGGAGTCTGCAGGATGACCACACCCAGTTGTATAAAAAGAACAGATCCAATACAGGAACAGTGAGGTGCAGGCAGGCGTGTAACTATAACAGGTGCAGGGGGTTGTAATTGCACCCGGGCCCTGGAGCCTAAGGGGCCCAAAGAGTCCCCATAGTTTATATACAATGCCTATTATTATTACAGATCTGTGATAATTTGGGGTCCCTGCTGGAACATATACACAGGGGCCCACAAGTTTCAAGTTACGACACTGGGTACTAATGAAAAACAGTGTCAGATTCAAGACAACAGCAATTTACACCAGGTAAAAATATAAATAAATAAATATATATATATATCTATCTATATATATATATATATATATATATATATACACATACATATAATGACGGGTGATCTTTAATCCCAAATTTCCAAGTTAGGATCTTCATATAGAATATTGTGCTCACACAATCTCTGGCTAAACAGTAGATTAGGATGAACCAGGTATGACTGCTATGGTTGAACATGGTGAGACATAGTGGTCAGATGTAAGCAGTCTTTATGTAAGGCCCTGTTCACATGAGTGGTGCTCAGTGTTTCTTGTTAGCTTTGTCTGGGCTTTGAAGAATATTGATAAATATGTTATTTTTTTCCATTAAAATTACAGAAATCCTTAAAGAACCCCCCTGAAGACAATGGGGGCTTACAGTGACCATTTGGCGTACAATACCGGCTCCTAAATTTCCATGAGTGCCTTTACACAGGTTGTTATAGGTCCATGTACATGAAGCCTTACAATGACAAAATGAGAAAATATTGTAAAGCAGGTAATTTATAGTTTAACAATTTTTGTTTTTCTTTTCGCATTTGTTTTATTACTATAATCCGCCTTTTCAGGTCAAAATGTAAAAAAAAAAAAACAATAATAAATACTATCATACAGGGTTCTGCTATTTTGATTTTTTGTTGTTACAATTTTTAAACCAAGACAATCTTGTAAGGTAGTATGGACAAAAAGCTATTACCTAGAGGATTTCAACTTTTTCATGTACACCAAATATGTGGTGCCATTATCAATGTTCTTTCTGAACTGGCTACGTGGGTCTTGCGATTTGTCCAGACCGGCAATATAAGGAGCAATCTATGCACAAATTAGGCTCTGCTGAATCGGAAAAGAATAAAAAAAGCTGGTGGAAATAGACTTTCCAAATATAGAGATTAGCGTGGTTTGCAAAATCTTATAAATCCTAAAAGTGACTCATTGCAGACAATATGTAGGAATAGTTATGGGATAGATCATAGTAAGTAATTCCATTTTCAAAAATTAGTTATCAATGACACACTCTCAATGATATACCCTAAATAATATATTCTTAATGATATACCCTCAATGACATGATCTGAATGATATACCCTAAATAATATACTCTCAATGATGTACCCTCAATGAGATGCCCTCAATGATATACCCCCAATGATATACTCTCAATGATATGCCCTCAATGATGTACCCTCAATGATATACCCTCAATGATATACTCTCAATGATATGCCCTCAGTGATATGCGCTCAATGATATGCCCTCAATGATATACCCTCAATGATAAGCCCTCAATGATATGCCCTCAATAATATACCCTCAATGATATACCCTAAATAATATACTCAATGATATACCCTCAATGACATGCTCTCAATTATATACCCTCAATGATGTACCCTCAGTGATATGCGCTCAATGATATGCCCTCAATTATATACCCTCAATGATAAGCCCTCAATGATATGCCCTCAATGATATACCCTCAATGATATACCCTAAATAATATACTCAATGATATACCCTCAATGACATGCTCTCAATTACGTACCCTCAATGATGTACCCTCAGTGATATGCCCTCAATGATATGCCCTCAATGATATGCCCTCAATGATATACCCTCAATGATATGCCCTCAATGATATGCCCTCAATGATATGCCCTCAATGATATACCTTCAATGATATGCCCTCAATGATATGCCCTCAATGATATACCCTCAATGATGTACCCTCAATGATGTACCCTCAATGATATGCCCTCAATGATATACCCCCAATGATATACTCTCAATGATATGCCCTCAATGATGTACCCTCAATGATATACCCTCAATGATATACTCTCAATGATATGCCCTCAATGTGATGCCCTCAATGATATACCCTCAATGATATGCCCTCAATGATATACCCTCAATGATATACTTTCAATGATATGCCCTCAATGATATACCCTCAATGATATACCCTCAATGATAAGCCCTCAATGATATGCCCTCAATGATATACCCTAAATAATATACTCAATGATATACCCTCAATGACATGCTCTCAATTATATACCCTCAATGATGTACCCTCAGTGATATGCGCTCAATGATATGCCCTCAATGATATACCCTCAATGATAAGCCCTCAATGATATGCCCTCAATGATATACCCTCAATGATATACCCTAAATAATATACTCAATGATATACCCTCAATGACATGCTCTCAATTATATACCCTCAATGATAAGCCCTCAATGATATGTCCTCAATGATATACCCTCAATGATATACCCTCAATGATATGCCCTCAATGATATACCCTCAATGATAAGCCCTCAATTATATACCCTCAATGATATACCCTCAATAAGCCCTCAATGATATGCCCTCAATGATAAGCCCTCAATTATATACCCTCAATGATATACCCTCAATGATAAGCCCTCAATGATATGCCCTCAATGATATACCCTAAATAATATACTCAATGATATACCCTCAATGACATGCTCTCAATGATATACCCTCAATGATATACTTTCAATGATATGGCCTCAATGATATACCCTCAATGATATACCCTCAATGATATGCCCTCAATGATATACCCTCAATGATAAGCCCTCAATGATAAGCCCTCAATGATATGTCCTCAATGATATACCCTCAATGATATACCCTCAATGATATGCCCTCAATGATATACCCTCAATGATAAGCCCTCAATTATATACCCTCAGTGATATGCCCTCAATGATATGACCTCAATGATATACCCTCAATGATATGCCCTCAATGACATGCCCTCAATGACATTATTATTATTATTTATTTATTTATTTATATAGCACCATTGATTCCATGGTGCTGTACATGAGAAGGGGTTACATACAAGTTACAGATATCGCTTACAGTAAGCAGGCTTACATTCTACAGGATGGTGGGGAAGGAGACAATAGGTTTGGTGTTGTAGGAGCATGCCCCCAATGACATACCCTCAATGAAATGCCCTCAATGATATGACCTCAATGATATACCCTCAATGATATATTCTCAATGATATGCCCTCAATGATATACCCTCTATGATAGATTCTCAATTATATAACCTCTATGATATGCCCTCAATGATATGCCCTCAATGATATGCCCTCAATGATATGCCCTCAATGATATACCCTCAATGATATACCCTCAATGATATACCCTCAATGATATACCCTCAATGATATGCCCTCAATGATATATTCTCAATTATATACCCTCAATGATATACTCTCAATGATATGCCCTAAATGATATGCCCTAAATAATATGCCCTCAATGATATATTCTCAATGATATGCCCTCAATGATATGCCCTCAATAATATACCCTCAATGATATACCCTTAATGATATGCCCTCAATGATATACACTCTATAATATACCCTCCTGATATACCCTCAATGATACACCCTCAATTATCTACCCTCAATTATACACCCTCAATGATATGTCCTCACTTATATGCCCTGAATTATATGCCCTATGGTCTCAAAAAGAAAAGGACTCAGATCGTACTTAGACTAACCAGTTAACTCTATGCGGTATTAATAGATACCCAAATTCCACTAAATCATCGGCTGCCCTACAGTCCTGGTCAATGTCATATTCGCAAGCTGCCAATAGAAGGAGTTATAGAATAAGTCCATACAGATCTGTGTATATAAATCTATATGTATGGGCAAGACCATGTGCTGGACATAATCCTCTCTTTTCAGCAAAATATGATCAGCTCTCATATAAGCAGAAGTTGAGCTTCAGATATGGTTTGATATTTTAGGTCTTTTTTGTAACATAAGTCCATACTAACGAATATCTTGGTTGCTAAAATAAGGTTGCTCAATGGCCACCCTGAGAATGCCCAATATACTGGATGGGAATTGCCACTTTTGGGCACGTTTTTGTGAATCCAGATGCTTTTAGACTAGCACATGCCTGAATTTTCCGAAAATCTCTGAAAATTTCAGGCACTCATGCAAATTTGGATCCGGAAACTATAAGAGTCTAAATGAAGTTCCATAGTAAGCTGATAACACATAATAAACTTAAAAGGTTAACTAAATGTAAAATTTGGAATTTAGAAACAATGTCCAATGGTTGCATTATGTATTGTATATCAGCCCCGTTCACTAGATTTGGGATGAGCTGCAATACCAAATATTACCTATGAACAAGAGTTGCACCGGATCTGGAAAAAAAAAGCAATTCCATTTTTTGTATCCTAGATAATTGAGTAAATTAGTGTTGGTGAATTATAACACATTTTGGTTGCACTCACACAAAAAATGATACGTCTCTGTGTGAAAGCTCTATGTGGGAGTTTTTCAGACTGTGTGAAAATAGTCTTTAAAAAAAATCCCACAATGTGAAACAAAAGGATACAATTAATAAGATAAATTTACATAAAAATCTCGAATACAGCAAAAAAAATCATGAAAATATGACTTTTAATTCTACTTGGGACAACAGCAGCTGACCACAATAAAGATATGCGCCCACAAGACGATTGTGTTGATAAATCATGTAACTTTCATCTGAATATCACTATATTGTTTGTATTTTTTTCCACATTTTTTTCTTTTTTAGTTTTTTTTTTTTTTCTTACATTTTTTTTTAATTATGTCTAGAATTTTTTGCATTTGAACTTACTAAACATCTTTAAGGCTACGCGGAATTCAATGCATTATCTATCTCAAACACTTACCACACATAAAATCAACATGTACCGCGATGGAAAAAAATCCACAAAAACGTCATAGGCCTGTTTGGAGTTAATGAAACAAACACACTTGTAGTATAATATATGAACCAGATAGATGAGTATATATTGACGTTTAACTTGGGAGCACCATGAATTGATGGATGAAATTAAGTGTGTAGTTTGCTTCATCCGGAGAAACCAGGGCAAATTACCCCAGGCGGACCTGTAAATTTAGCTCTGAATGGTGTTAAAGAGGTTTCTCAAAGATTAGACGGTAGGATCTGTTTTTTTTCCTCCAGAAAAAACACTTCCTATATCCATAAGCTTTGTCTAAAAGTGCACATGGGCACTGCTGTAATACCAAACACCATCTACAGGCAGGAGTGGTGCTGTTTGTGGAATAAGGCCAGTCTCACACGTCCAGATAATTCCGGTACCGAAAAAATCGGTACCGGAGTTATCCGTGCCTGTGTGTCCATGAGCTCACGTAGGCCATCCGTGTGGCACACGTGCGGCACATGTGCCGACTAGGTACCACACGGAGCGTGCAGGAGACAGCGCTAGAGATAAGCGCTGTCCCCTGCATCTGGTGCTGAAGCCGCCATTCATATCTTCTCTCCAGCAGCGTTCGCTGGAAAGAAGATATGAAAAATCCTTTTTTTTTGTTTTTTCGTGTTTTAAATAAAGATCCCTGTCCCCTCCCCCCTCCCACCCCCTGTGCGCCCGCCCACCTGCTGGTAATAAAATACTCACCCGGCTCCCTCGCAGCGTCCTGTCCTCGCCTCAGCTTCTCCTGTATGAGTGGTCACGTGGTGCCGTCCATTACAGTCATGAATATGCGGCTCCACCCCTATGGGAGGTGGAGCTGCATATTCATGACTGTATTGGGCGGCACCACGTGACCGCTCATACAGGAGAAGGTTCGGCGCGGAGAGGACGCTTCGAGGGAGCCGGGTGAGTATTTTAGTAACAGCGGCCGGGCGCACAGGGGGTTGGAGGGGGGTGGGGACAGGGATCTTTTTTTTAAAACACGAAAAAACAAAAAAAAAGGATTTTTCATATCTTCTTTCCAACGAACGCTGCTGGAGAGAAGATATGAATGGCGGCTTCAGCACCATGTGGGGGGGACAGCGCTTACTGTAGCGCTGTCTCCTGCACGGCACACGGACTGCACACGGACAGCGTCTGTGTGCGGTACGTGTTTTACACGGACCCATTGACTTTAATGGGTCCGTGTAATCCGTGCGCTCCCACGAACAATGACATGTCTCCGTGTTTTGCACACGGACACACGGTCCGTGAAAACACGCTGACATGTGCAGAGACACATTGATTTCAATGTGTCTACGTGAGTCAGTGTCTCCGGTACGTGAGGAAACTGTCACCTCACGTACCGGAGCCACTGACGTGTGAAACCGGCCTAAAGCAGATATTTATTTTAATCAAGACCTTCAAACCCATTGTCCTCCTCCCTCAAATCATAATCACAAAAGTCCAGGAAGTTTACATAGTTGTGTTCCACAAGTTTCCAAAGGCCAACTTCCAGTCTGATGGAGAAAATATCAGGTTCTAAGACTCCTATGATAATGATTCAATGTGGCGGACAAAGAAGGGAGGGCATTGGAGTGGAACTGTTTCGCCATGCTCCATCAGGTGCCAGATGTCAGAGATTTTCTCCACTCGAAGAAGCAATGTTTTCATCTTATAAATAAGCATAAGATGGAGAATGCCATAATTTTACCAGAAGATTTGGGCACAAATTGGAGCGCGGTAAGGCCTAGGGCCTCTATATGGGAGTGGAATTGTGCCGCCATACTCCATCAGGTGCCAAATGTCAGCTTTTCTCCACTAGAAGCAATGTTTCAATCTCATAAATAAGCATGAAAAAGAGCATGGCACCATTTTGCCAACACATATGAACAAAAATTGGTTCAGAAGTAAGGCCAAGAGCCTCCATATGGGTGTCCTATAATGGAGCTATACAAAGCAGTGCCGTAATTATGGAGAAGGGGTACTATACTGTAAATAATACTTTACCATACTACAAGCCTTTGCCTGGGATTTGGACCAATAATGTATTCATTCAATGTACACAGAGCTGAAACGGAAAACCGGAACCAGTGAGGATTAATACAGATTCCCCCCAAAGGCAGAGATGAGACGTCTCTCCACCACGTTATTGCACCAGTTATATATAAGTTTGTGCATCAGAGTCGGTTTTACAGAATGGAATAATAATGTCTTATAGAAGAAAAAGAGCTCAATCAGAACATGGAGAAATTCCCATACAGCGCATATAATATTCTCTACTGTGGAAGATCAATATTGTTAGGTCCAACTTTATATATATATTTTTTTGGTCCCATCTTGCAGCTGTTCAGTAGCTAAATATGGAAGAATAGAAGCTTCTTATTCCTAATGATTTTTTTTTTTTCAAGGAAGGCTCAGATAACAAGGACACTTTACCTTTTGAGCGCCAAACCAACATGCATTCTTCATTACAGCATTTTAACCCTAAAGCATCACTGATCCAAACACAATGTCTCGCACAGGTAACACTTTGAGCGGTGAAACGGTTACTACAACATTCACCTTATTGCGTCACAATTTCTATTTTCGCTGCACAGTTCCAATTACCACCTCAGAGAGGAAGCGAGCCATGCAGGTGTATCGTAATCCCTCGTGGCCTTGTACACATATACATAATCTCCAGGATGTCACAGACTATTTCACTCTTCGTTAGTGATTTATTGCAATATTTTCCCTGGAATTGATTGAAAGGAAGGAATTTTGCAGTGTACGAAGCCCCTACTTCACCAATCCTCATATCCCTCATATCCCTAAGTAGAACATGATGCAAGAACCAAGTGGGCAACCCGAAAAAACAGCTCTCAAAGCAGAATACACCTGGAATGTAAAGCAGAACCATTCCGGACTCATTCATTTATCCTATAGAACACATATTCTCACAAGTCCTACCAAGAAAAGATTCAGTCCCATTTAGAAGGTTAATTACTCTAATTGCTAACCCTTCTGACCCGACAATGGAGCAAAGTCATCAAAACTGGTGCCTAGGGAAATAAATCAAAAGGCTTTGGTTTCGGTGAACAATTGCTCCACTTTTCCTTTGCACCAGTATTACTGGATTTCCCCCATTGTCGCCAGTCAGACAGTAAATATACTGTACATATAAAATAAAAGACTTTCTAGGCCAGTGTTGTAGATAAAGGACTGCTTTCCGCCAAATATGCTTTACGTGGCCAATGTAAACAAAGGCAATGGGAATTTTTCTAACTATACAAATGTGCTTGTGCTATTCTGATTTTGGCATTTAGTCATTCAAAATATATATATGAATTCTATATAACATAACATATGTATGACACACAGAAACATTAAAAAGTGCCTGACTGTACTTGTTTTTTTTATACTACATCCACCATCGAAGTCTTCTAAGTGGGATTGGATCTTGTGAATCTGGATGTACAGCAATTGTAAAGCTGGAGGCTTCAGGACCGGTCCTTGGCTATCAATCATTAGTACGCAGAGTTCACAGAACTCCATAACCTGTACCCAAATATGACCACTTTCACAGTGATTCACATCATCGCAAGGGCTCTTTTGCTTTTTGGCCTTCTATCTCATGTCTTGTTAAAGAGAAGGGTGGCGTGGTTATCAAAGGATATCGAGTACGGAATCCAATCAATTTATGAGCCCCTTGACTGCCGATATTTTATCATAAAGGCATTTTTATTATATATGGATGTAAAAAATGTTAACTTGACATCTTTTAACATGCACTTATCTCCGACAACCCAACCAGGATCCATGAAATTACGGTAACTAGCTCAGTCCCTTATATACAAACTAGGAGACTGTAGAATGAGATTTCCAGAAAATTTTACAGTGTCACCACACAGGTGGTCTCGACTCGAGATCTTAACACTTCTGATGGGATGATGTCCCATGCATCAACCATCTGACTTTTTAAGACAATCATTGGCTTCAGCAGTCATAAATGTACATGTAGTCAGTTGATTGACAAATGGGACTTAATCCTTCCTAGTCCCATTAGGGACCAATGAAGTGGTGGATGAGTCAAGGGGCAAGTATTTATTTTATACCGATTCCTACACAATGCTAAATTTGAGGTGTCAGTGATGCCTTGATCTATTAAGCTCCTATTGCACACCCTTTGGCCATTTACCATACTCTGTAGAGCCCTATGCAGGTTCTCGGTGAAGGACCAACTTGACCTTAGACCTCTTTAAGCAGTGGGTCTTACAGCAGCCATCGAGGCTACTTCTAGGGCAGAATGTCTTTAAGATATGAGTTCTAATCATGACTCAAGGACCAGGCGTTGAAACCTCCCCGTCATAATTGCTGTACACTTACAAACAGGAACACATCATTCTGAAAAATCACAAAACCTGAGTAAATGACACCTCAGATAGTGTTACAACATTAGCTCTTTTTGACTAGATATTGCACAATCGCGATTTAATAAATAAATTGATTTCCATTTATGAAATGGAGCGATCGCTTTAATGCCACGTCCAAGTGTCCTTGAGCACAGCAATCTCAAGTGTATCTACACGGTGATATTCCTTTTTTTTTGCGTATTTATGTAAAATGACGACTACACCTTACACACGAACACCGACCGCAGCTTCTACATAATCATACATCACTGGGCGACCTTGCTCTTTGAGATACACTAGGTGGGATACAGCCACAGCAGATCAACCACAAAGATTTCTGGATTTCCTGGTTCCGGAAGGCGTAGATGACCGGGTTGATAACAGAGTTGTATGTGGCTGGCAATAGTGTGGCGTAGGTATAGATGGAAGGATAGGTGTAATCTCCTATTAATGAATACAGGGTGAAAGGCATCCAGCAGGCCGCAAAGGTCCCCAATATGATGGCCAAGGTTGATACTCCTTTGCGGGTGGTGACATAGTGGGAAGTAGCCAGGAAATGGTGCTGTAAGGCGATCTGATGAGCGTGCCTCATGACTATTTTGCAGATCTGAATGTACAACTGGAGCATAAGTGCAAACATAAGCAAAAAAGAAACCGAAAGGGCGGCAGCATTATTTTTAGTCAGCGGCCTGATGATGCTACATGTCGATTCATCTTTAAGGCAATTCCAGCCCATTATGGGCAACAGACCAACACACGTAGAAGCTCCCCATAGGAAAATAAGCATGACATAGGTGAAAGTGACTGTCCTTTCCGAATTATACGTCAAAGCGTAATAGAGAGATAGGTAACGGTCAACCGTGATGGCCAACAAGCTGCACACCGAGGCACAAAAAGAGGCCGCTATCAGTCCCACTGTGACAAGCTTTGCTGCTTCGGATTGAAGAAGATATGCAAAAATAAAATTGACTATTAGTCCGACACCGGCTAAGAGGTCCGCGAGGGCCAAACTCCCAATGAGAAGGAACATTGGGGCTCGGAGGCTTGGATTATGGAAGATGATAAGGACCACAATAGCATTTTCACAGGCGATAAGGGTTCCCGATGTGCACAGAACAATATCCCATGGGTTCACTATGAGCTCGGGCTCTAGCACAGGAATCAGGGAGGAGTCTGCAGCCGAGATATTCTCTGGAGGACTGACATCTATAGGATCCTGAGGCGGCCAGCTTATATTAACCTTCGTATCTTCATTCATTTTAACCTTCTTCAATAAAAAGACAAGGCTTTAATGCAGCGTAGTAGAGCAGCGGAGAACGAGGACATGCAATCACCTGCTACTCTGACGTCTACGTATATATACAATATGGCAAACCGATCATTAATGAGGGGGCTGGGCAGGGGGTTTAACGTCTTGAAGGGGTAAAACGGGACATCTTCCTAAAATGTTTTCACACTATACGCACATGCATCTGGCTACATTCCTGCAGATTTTACAAGGTATCAAGAATGAATAACCTATATAGCCATGTCCTGATGTATTTGCCCAGTGGGTCCGATTTTGCAAATTGATATGCAATCCATATGCCAATGAAATACATCAGAGGGGGGAGGAATGTAACGCGTTTAGCGCTTGCTACATGCAAATGATAACGATTATTCCATATGGGCTGGAAAATGTGCAGAAGGTTCACTAAGTTCATATGATAAATATCTATAATAGAGAAGAGTCAAATTCCAAAAATGGAGAAGCCTGGTAATTCTAGCTCTGGGGATGGGTGACAGGATGCATGCATACATGCATGAGACCCTCTGTATTATAGAGGAGGAGGAGGTGGGGGCAGCTACATACAACGAGCATCTCACAATGTAGTCACCTTGAAATCCAATCGCTTCAGATGTCCTATGGTCCTGAGACAGGGGAGGTTGTGCGCTGGCCCTGCATCCTCTCCTCCTGCAGGGTGAAGATGGGACGTGGGCTCTGGCTGTCCTGCAGGAAGGGGGCTGCAGGTGGATGGATAGCGGGGGTCGGGCTGTCAGCTCCCCGCCGGGCGCTCATAGCGATCACTGCCGCCGCTGCTGCTGCCTGCAAGAGGCAGAAAAGAGTGCGAGTCGGGACGCCGCACATGCGCGCCCCCGTGTGCGCGCCACCTCTCCGCTGCGGGTGCGCGCACATCTACTGCAGTGTGCTAGAAAAAAAAACCTCATTGAAGAGGATTTCAAAAACTAAAACTTATTAACCCTTACATGACATGCATCTGTATAAGACAAGTGACATCTTACCCAGAGGACTAAATATTTATATTGATTAATGTGATTTTTCCCCCCCTAGGGATTTCTGCAGTAAAAATCTTATACTGTAAGACAAGTGACAACTTTACCAGAAAATGTTATGATGTGATCCTAGAAAGTCCATAAATAGTAATCTTACATTGTTTATTGTGCTTCCATATGATTTCTACACTAAAAACATTATAGACATATCTATTATTTGATCAATAATGGCAGATCGTGTCTTTCCAACCCTGATCAGTTGCGACTGTTGGGCGTCTCTGTGGTAATGATTTACTCAGGGTTCACTTTTTTATTTTTTTGTCGAAAAACAATCATGATGGATCCTGTTAACTTCTATGGGATTCGAAGTGATGTTAATTGAAGTCTTCATCAGCTCTTTTTTTTCTTAAGGATCAATTATATCATTTCTTTAATTTTTTTTTTACATAGAAGTTGCTGGGAGACGTATACAATAATTGGTTTTATATTTGCCCCACCCGAAGAGTTGCAAAGCACACATAAGCCGTGTGCCCACCATGAGTTTTTGCGTCTTTTTGCTGTGTCAAGATTGGAGAGTCTTAGGGTACGTGTCCACGTTCAGGATGGCAAACTCGCTCCGCCCCCTTCAGGAGACGCGATGATGCCAGATGTGTTCATTGCACACATCCGGAATCATCACACCCCACACATAGGGCCCTGTGTTATACCTTGCGTCGTCGCAGCGGCGCTGTAAGGTTAAACGGACATGCTGCGATCTAAAAAGATGCGCCGCATGTCCGGAATTGCAGGGCCGCCGGGTGCGTGTTACCACGCTTAGTGGAGATGGGATTTCATGAAATCCCCTCCACTATGCTGTAACATCTGGACGCTGCGTCAAACACGCAGCGTTTCCTGAACATGGCAACACACCCTTAGGCTATGTTCCCACGATGAGTTTTTGGGTGAGTCTTTGATTTTGCAGATTTTCTACAGCATTTCGGCACCCAATAAGTAATATAAGTTACTTGTATATTTTTTGAAAACTCACTGAAGACTCATCATGGGAACATAGCCAGTTCCAGCAAAGTAGATGGATTGATAGAAATCTCATGCCCACTGTGCTTCTTTTTTTACGCAGCGTAAAAATCATCTGCAACATGCCAGTATCGTGGCACCAGGTACTCTGAGGTTCATGCGCAGATTTTTCCTATAGACTTGTATTACAAGCGGAAAATCCACAGATAAAAAAATCACAAGTGTTTTTAGTGCGTTTCCGCAGCAGAAAAGCATCAAAATGCATGTAGTCTGCACTCGGTCAGTATTTGGTCAGTATTTTACCTCAGTATCTGTAAGCCAAAACCAGGAGTGGGTGATAAATACAGAAGTGGTGACGGGTTTCTGTTATACTTTTCCTCCGATCGTTCCTCTCCTGGTTTTGGCTTACAAATACTGAGGTAAAATACTGACACTGCTAGTGTGACGGCAGCCTTACGTTCAGTATTTGGTCAGTATTTTACCTCAGTATTTGTAAGCCAAAACCAGGAGAGGAACAATCGGAGGAAAAGTATAATTTATACTTTTCCTCCGATTATTCCTCTCCTGGTTTTGGCTTAGGCCATGTTCACACCATCCTTTTTTTCATGCGGAATCGCCGCGATTTTCCCGCTGCGGGTCCGCAGCTGTTTTCCATGCAGGGTACATTACAATGTACCCTATGGAAAACAGGAACTGCTGTGCCCACATTGCGGAAAATCGTGAAAAAAGCCGCACTGAATAGCCGCAGTAAAAAAGAAGTACCATGTCACTTCTTTTTGCGGAACTGCAGCGGTTCTGCACCCATAGACCTCCATTGTGAGGTCAAACCCGCAGATGAAAAAAATATCTGCGGGTTTTCTGCGGTTTGTGGTGCAGAACCGCTGCAGTGTGGCTGCCCCCCTGTGCCCCAATCCCACCCCACCATGCTCCGATGCCACCCCCCCATGCTCCGATGCCACCCCCCATGCTCCGACGCCCCCCCCGTGCCCTCATCTCCCCCCTTATACTTACCCGGCCTCCCGGTGTCCGTCCGGCCGTCTTCTCCCTGGGCGCCGCCATCTTGCAAAATGGCTGGCGCATGCGCAGTGCACCCGCCGAATCTGCCGGCCGGCAGATTCGTTACAAAGTGCATTTTGATCACTGAGGTATAACCTATCTCAGTGATCAAAATAAAAAAAATTGTAAATGACCCCCCCTCCCTTTGTCACCCCCATAGGTAGGGACAATAAAAAAATTAAGAATTTTTTTTTTCCACTGTTAGAATAGGGTTAGGGTTAGGGGTAGGGTTAGGGGTAGGGTTAGGGGTAGGGGTAGGGTTAGGGGTAGGGTTAGGGTTAGGGGTAGGGTTAGGGGTAGGGGTAGGGTATTTTCAGCCATTTTAACCCTAAAAAACTTCCTAGAAAACACACAGACTCTGCATAGAAAACTGCATCAAAAAACGCATCAAAAAAACGCATCAAAAAACGCACCAAAAAAGCACCAAAAAAAGGACCTGCGTTTTCTGCCAAGAGCTGCGGTTTTTAGTCCTGAAAAAAAAGGAGGGAAATCAGGAACGTGTGAACATAGCCTTACAAATACTGAGGTAAAATACTGACCAAATACTGCTAGTGTGATGGCAGCCTAAGAGCGTGGCCACAAAGTCAAAGCCAAATAGTGGAAAAATAAAAAACAGAGCAGCTTTCATTAAAACATGACAAACACACCATCAAAAGCACAGTAAAAATGCATGTTAAAAAAACACTTAAAAATGCAATGAAAAAAGCAACCTAATTTACATTATAGCTGCAGAAAATCTGCAACCTCAAAACTCACTCAAAGCTCATCGGAAGAACGTAGCCTCAAGGCTCATCAGAAGTCAGTGATTTTTCTCATATACAAAAAATGGTCCGAGTTGAGTTTTAGTGGTGTTTTTGTTCAGATTTTCATGAAAATTTGGTTAATTTTTCAGTTTGACTATTAAGAGTTTCATTAGTTTCCCCGTCGGAAATAAAACCCAAAGATGATGGAGGTTTCTCAAGCTTTCCCTACACAGAATGAAAGAAGTGCAGCTGCAATCAGATCTGTACAGCCACACACACACTTCATACACCGGCCACCAGGGGAAGCAAAAGGTTCTATCTATTAGGCCACTCCTCACACTTGGGTAAAACTGGGGGTTGGTTAGGAAGTAAGTTAGTCAGAGTTGGAACCAGGAGAAGGAGCAGAGAGGAGCAGACTGGGCTCGGCCCAGGAAAGGGAAAGAAAGACACGGAGCTGCGCCTGCAACCCATGCGGCAGCCTCCTAGGAAAGGACAAGAAAGGAAGTGTGCCGTAGTGAGTGAGCACAGAAGTCATAGCAACAGGAGTAAAACATCAGTGGGAGACCAGCTAGAGGCAGGCTGCCTCCCACTGAGCGTAGATCTGGTGGCCGGAACACCGAGGGAGTAATAGACTCTACGCTTTACTTCAGAGACCAGCAGGACAGTCGATTCCAAGTTGGCTGTTCGACCTAAGAACCTAAGCAGACAAGGTGGCAACGCGGAGGAGGGGCGATGCTAGGGTCCCTATAAAATAGCCTTAGGCCACCACCGTCATACGGGTTATGTCCTATTCATCTGGGGGACAGAGAGAGAGAAGTAACAAGAGTGAGGACATTATGGTAGCTAATGCAAGTAAGGACCTACTACGTTACTGTGCGCAAGGGGAAGGCTACTGATTTCCACCTGGATAGGGGGACTCTGGAATTGCTATCAGACTGGCCAGACTCTGCCTACCCTGTCATCCGGCACCCTGGACTGTGGATGCTGAAGCCTTCAGTAAAGGTAAAGAGACTGCACCCATTGTGTCCTCGTTATTCACGGCGCCTTGCACAACCTACCATCAACTTCTACACTTCTGGGAAGCCCTGGGGATATACTTCACCTGTGGGAAGGTATACCATCTAGCTGCCATTCCATCACCCCAGCGGACCCCTAAGCAGCGTCGGTCATCCTGACCGAATTCCACAGGTGGCGTCACGAACACTACCGTTATCTACAAACTCTACCGTTTTATTGGGCGCCCCTCATAGGGCCACGGTCCGGGTCGAGCCACCGTGACATCCCCGCCGAGGGAACTGAAGGACCCGGTACCGAGTACCCCATTGCCCTTACGTGGGGGCGATCCAACTGCAATCATGACCAGTGAATTACAAAAAAGTGGGACCCTGTGGAGTTTCATGTCACTTGCTCGCCTCTCTCCCTTACAGGCCAGAATGCGACCCTTTCACTTGCACTGTGCTACGATGTAATGGTGGCATACAGCTGTCTTTGGTCACGTGGATTGTGTTGTGGCAAAGTCGCTGTGATATCCCAGACGTGAAATAGAAATAGTCAATTTTTGTTAATGAAGTGATTAATTTGGTTATCTCATGCATTGTTCCGATTTGCTCAGGGATTAGTTTGATGGTTGTTAAAAAAAGAGATGTCCATGTTTTTAATGCTGGACACCATGATGGAAACCCAAGGAACCCAATTAAAGGGAACCTGTCACCTGAATTTGGCGGGACCAGTTTTGGGTCATATGGGCGGAGTTTTCAGGTGTTTGATTCACCCTTTCCTTACCCGCTGGCTGCATGCTGGCCGCAATATTGGATTGAAGTTCATTCTCTGTCCTCCGTAGTACACGCCTGCGCAAGGTAATCTTGCCTTGCACAGGCGTGTACTACGGAGGACAGAGAATGAACTTCAATCCAATATTTCGGTCAGCATGCAGCCAGCGGGTAAGGAAAGGGTGAATCAAACACCTGAAAACTCCGCCCATATGACCCAAAACTGGTCCCGCCAAATTCAGGTGACAGGTTCACTTTAAAGTCAAATGGGTTTGTGTAGTGCTACTGGTGTCTGGCATGCAAGGAATTTGGCAGTTATGTTACTTATGTAAATCATGGTCCTACGATGGAACAATGGATACGAACTCGGATTTGAAGCCATATGTGCATGATCTGTTCAGCCAAGCCTGCATGTGTTTTCAATGGAAAGGATGGAGTAAGTTGTGCCCAGATACCTGTTAGTGAAAAGTAGGAAGGACATTTATTTTATGATATACAGTCATTGTCACAGTCCTTCATGCCCATATACTCATTCTCCAAGTCTATGTGAATAGTACCACGATGCACTAGTTTACTGTACCAGTCAACACTATCCAAGAGCTTAGTATACCAGTTCCTGCTGCCGACTGGCTTGCACCCCCTCCCCCAGTCCTATTGTCCACTGGTGATTTGCCCAAAATTGCAATACAACATAGGCTGAAAAGAACCTATGACAATTGCATGGAACTTCCTCATAAAAGAACAAAACTTCTGTTAAATGACAGCAGAGCTGGGAAAGGAAAGTATGATTATGAGAGGTTTTGCTTTCAGAAGTAAGAGTTTTCATATGAGTCAGCTAATTCTATGGCCAGTGACTTTTCAGAAGAGATGAGAAGAGTTGACAAATTACGTCTGAAAAGATTTACAAAGTCATTTCTAAGACTCCGAATCTCCAGCTCGTCACAATGACTTCTTATATCTCCAAATGGAGACTTGAAATAGTGGTGGATTTTTTCAGGAATAACCGACCCCTGGAGTTGAGCAAAAAGATTTGCATGACCCTGGTTCAACAGCCTCTCTGGTAGTCTTTGGCCATCAGAGCCCTGTGACCCTCTTACTTCCTGTGGCATCGTAGTCGTCTCTACTGATTAATAGGCCCACTAAGACATGTTTTTGTTCGATGCATGCAAGAAATTACACAGGCACCCTCGTAGTAGGTTCATATTGTTGTGGTGTAGACTAACACAGTCAAACATGTTTGCTTAACTATATCAACCATCTAAATTGTCTAATGACACATAGATAATTCATCCATTTCTCAATAAGAGCATCCAAAAGGCTACTAAACCCTCAAGCCTCATCTAAGCTCAGTGCTTATGAATCATTAAAGGGGTTGTCCTGCCATGCATTTATTACAAAAAATCACATAGAATGTTACAAAGTAGGAAGAGATGGCATATTAAGAATTTAAGCCACTCTGGTTGTGATGATTATACTGTGCGACACCATAAAGTGACCTAAAGTGACTGACCCAAACCTCCTGCCTGCCATAATCATAGGAAGTGGGACTAGCATAACCTATAACAAGATGCGGTACTGTGGACTGAGACAGTGAGAGGAGATGTGGCCTGAGATAGTGAGAGGAGATGTGGCCATGATAGTGTAATAGTATGCAGGTACTGAGTGTGTCACCACGGAACAGACAGACCAAGAGTTGAGGGGTTTGTTAACAGGAATCAGGTTCTCTGTTATGATCCGGTGACCTTGGAGCAGCATGAAAACTTTCACTGGAGTAGGTGGTAACTATACTGACCGCAAATCCTGATCTTAACACCGCAACAAGAAGTAGCCGTGGGGTGTACCTAACAAATCCTAGACACCTCGTCACAGCCGGAGGACTAAATACCCCTAAAGATGGAAATAGGAATACTATCTTGCCTCAGAGCAGAACCCCAAAGGATAGGCAGCCCCCCACAAATATTGGCTGTGAGTAGGAGAGGAAAGACACACACAGGCAGAAAAACAGGATTTAGCACAAGAGGCCACACTAGCTAAAATAGGAAAGGATAGGACAGAGTTCTGTGCGGTCAGTATTAAAACCCTTCCAAAAATATCCACAGCAGATTATACAAAAAATTCCTCCATCTAACTAAAGACGTGGAACGTATATCTGCAACTCCAGAGACTCCTACACTCAGAGCAGGAATACAATCAAAAAACAAGCACACAGCTTGTGTGCCATAGAAAAAGAAACAGACACTTATCTTTGCTGAATTGGCAGCTAAGCAGGAGAAGCCAGACAGAGATCCAACACATCCCAAGAAACATTGACAACTGGCAAGGACTAATGAGTCCTGCAAACCTAAATACCCCAGTCAGAATTGCAATTAGCAGATACACCTGTCCAGGACTGCAGCCCAGGGACAACTGCACTACCACCTACAACCACCGGAGGGAGCCCAAAAGCAGAATTCACAACAGTTCTCCTCACAGGGAGGAAGCAGTAGAATATAACTAACAATAAAACAGTGCAAAAATATGGGAGTCAAACAGTGTAACAGAAGTAAGCAGGATTTCTTGAGAAAAGAACACTTATCAGTCTGATGAAGACTTGCTTGAAGGGTCGTCTTCTCCAATGTAGGCGCCGAGAAACAGCGGCACTTGTCGTCCCTCTGTTGTCCGTGGGCTGAGTAGTCTCTAAGAACCCGCTGCCTGAGGTTTCGGGAGTTAATGTGATATGCACGGGCTCTGAGTCTTTAGTTTTTACAGTACAGCCTACCTAGGGAAAACGATGGTCAGTCTATTATTAAGTCTCTCACCAGGAATCAAGGGCTCTGCACTGATACCGTGGGTACCAGGGGTCACAGTCTCTGCAATGATACCGTGGGTACCAGGGGGTCACAGTCTCTGCACGGGCCAATGTCTCTGCACGGGTCTCAAGGCACCCCTCTCCAGTCACAGCAGAGTCCGCTTTCATGTACTTACAAGATGCAGTCTTTCTGGGCAATCTCCCTGTATTTGTCCTTTAACCAGGAGCTCTCTCTCTCCCGGAGTGCAGATGCGCCCTGCTCTGACCGCTTCTCACGCTGCTCTGACCCTTGTGCGCGCGCCTTTCCCGCTCTCTGCCCGGCTTCCTTCCTGTCCCAGTCTCTAAGTCTGCCCCCTGGGGAACCTGTAGCACAGCTCAATGGTTTCAGGCACGGAGCCGAGAATGTAACTGCCCCCGGACTCTTCTTGTGCTTCACCTCCTGTCCTTACAATAGTGATAGGAGATTGTTCCCAAGACAGTGAGACAAGATGATGTCTGCGATAGTGAGAGGATATGTGACCTGAGATAATGAGAGGATATGTGGCCTGAGACTGTGACAGTAGATGTTGCCTGAGACAGTAAGATAAGATAGGGTTTGAGACAGTGAGAGGAGATACGGACTAAGATAGTGAGAGGAGATGAGGTGTGTGACAATGAGAGGAGATGTGGCCTGAGACAATGAGAGGAAATGTGGCCTGAGACGGTGAAAGGAGATCTGTTTTGCAAGTTTATAGTTGGAACCACAAAGCCCTGTGCCACAGTTTAGTAATGTAACTGCCAATTTAAACCCATTATACTTTGTGCCATTAAGATAAGCGGTTCCCCAATAAGAGTAATCATTGGGAATCCCAGCTGTAAGACAACCCGTACTCTTCTTTTTGTCAGGATACCCATCTGACAAAAAAGGATTGTCCAAAGCCATTTGAGGTAATCTCCTAAGGATAAAGAGACTTAGGCTGGCGTCACACTCAGCGTATGCAAATACGGTCCGTATATTACGGCCGTAATACGCTGAAAAGTCCCGAAAATAGTGGTCCGTAGCTCCTCCGTAGCCAGGGTGTGTCACCGTTTTTTGCGCATGGCATCCTCCGTATGTAATCCGTATGGCAGCCGTACTGCGTGTTTTTATCGCAAGCTTGCCAAACCGACATACGCCTATACAAGGGATCCATGTGTTAAAAAAAAAAAAAAACATATATACTGTCTCTATATATATATATATATATATATATATATATATGTCAGCAGACACATATATATATATTATTCCTTCATACAGCGCGAGATAGCAAAAAGCCGGTAATTCAATTACCGGCTTTTGCTTTCTCCTTCCTAAACCCGACATGATATGAGACCTGGTTTACATACAGTAAACCATCTCATATCACCATTTTTTTTGCATAATCCACACTACTAATGTTAGTAGTGTGTATCTGCAAAATTTGGCCGTTCTAGCTCTTAAAATAAAGGGTTAAATGGCGGAAAAAATTGGCGTGGGCTCCCGCGCAATTTTCTCCACCAGAGTAGTAAAGCCAGTGACTGAGGGCAGATATTAATAGCCTGGAGAGGGTCCACGGTTATTGCCCCCCCCTGGCTAAAAACATCTGCCCCCAGCCACCCCAGAAAAGGCACATCTGGAAGATGCGCCTATTCTGGCACTTGGCCACTCTCTTCCCATTCCCGTGTAGCGGTGGGATATGGGGTAATGAAGGGTTAATGCCACCTTGCTATTGTAAGGTGACATTAAGCCTGATTAATAATGGAGAGGCGTCAATTATGACACCTATCCATTATTAATCCAATTGAATGAAAGGGTTAAAAAAAAACACACACACATTATTAAAAATTATTTTAATGAAATAAAAACAAAGGTTGTTGTAATATTTTATTTAACGCCCAATCCAATCACTGAAGACCCTCGTTCTGTAAAAGAAAAAACATAATAAACCAACAATATACTTACCTTCCGCAGATCTGTAAAGTCCAACGATGTAAATCCTTCTGAAGGGGTTAAAACATTTTGCAGCAAGGAGTTCCGCTAATTCAGGCTGCTCCTTGCTGCAAAACCCCGGGGAATGAAGCTAAATATAGGTCAATGATCTATATTTAGCTTCATTTGCGGTGAGGCGCCCTCTGCTGGCTGTTCCTAGATCGTGGGAACTTTCCTAGTAAGCCTGGGAGCTTTCTAGGTAAGTTCCCACGATCTAGGAACAGCCAGCAGAGGGCGCCTCACCGCAAATGAAGCTAAATATAGATCATTGACCTATATTTAGCTTCATTCCCCGGGGTTTTGCAGCAAGGAGCAGCCTGCATTAGCGGAACTCCTTGCTGCAAAATGTTTTAACCCCTTCAGAAGGATTTACATCGTTGGACTTTACAGATCTGCGGAAGGTAAGTATATTGTTGGTTTATTATGTTTTTTCTTTTACAGAACGAGGGTCTTCAGTGATTGGATTGGGCGTTAAATAAAATATTACAACAACCTTTGTTTTTATTTCATTAAAATAATTTTTAATAATGTGTGTGTGTTTTTTTTTAACCCTTTCATTCAATTGGATTAATAATGGATAGGTGTCATGATTGACGCCTCTCCATTATTAATTAGGCTTAATGTCACCTTACAATAGCAAGGTGGCATTAACCCTTCATTACCCCATATCCCACCGCTACACGGGAATGGGAAGAGAGTGGCCAAGTGCCAGAATAGGCGCATCTTCCAGATGTGCCTTTTCTGGGGTGGCTGGGGGCAGGTGTTTTTAGCCAGGGGGGGGCCAATAACCGTGTACCCTCTCCAGGCTATTAATATCTGCCCTCAGTCACTGGCTTTACTACTCTGGCGGAGAAAATTGCGTGGGAGCCCACGCCAATTTTTTCCGCCATTTAACCCTTTATTTTAAGAGCTAGAACCGCCAAATTTTGCAGATACACACTACTGACATTAGGAGTGTGGATTATGCAAAAAAAATGGTGATATGAGATGGTTTACTGTATGTAAACAATGTCTCATATCATGTCGGGTTTTAGGAAGGAGAAAGCAAAAGCCGGTAATTGAATTACCGGCTTTTTGCTATATCGCGGCTGTATGAAGTAAGAATATATATACATATATGTGTCTCACTGACATATATATATATACCTATTCTATGTGTACATATTTATTCTACCTATTCTACTGTAAGCTGTCAGTGTGATTTTACTGTACACCGCACTGAATTACCGGCTTTTCTCTGTAACAGCGCTGCGTATTTCTCGCAAGTCAGACTGCTGGTCCGTGTGTAATCCGTATTTTTGGGGCTTCCATAGACTTTCATTGGCGTTTTATTTGCGCAATACGGTGACAAACGCAGCATGCTGCGATTTTCTACGGCCGTAGAAAGCCGTATAATACTGATCAGTAAAATACGGCAGATAGGAGCAGGGGCATAGAGAATAATTGTGCCGTATTTTTTGCGAGTTTTACGGACGTAGTTTCTGCGCTCTTACGTCCGTAAAACTCGCAAGTGTGACGCCGGCCTCAGATGTAGAAAAATATCATCTCTACTTTTACATGAGATTTTTGAATGTTTTATCATGTAGGAGCCAAATGATTCTCTAAAAAGTAATATTTCAGATAATCCATTGGGGGTTAGTTGAATTCATTTTATGTTTCTTATTTTAATTAGTTATTTTTGATATCTTGTTAATTATTAACCAGCAGACATGATGATGAGTCCGAAAATCCTTTTTGTCTGTCTCCCCTGTTATCAGCACTATTTGATACAAAGGTAATTTAATCTAACAGTAGCAGGTCGCCGTCTCTGTCTTCTCTAAAGAATCGTTAGAAAATGTTCACAGTTCACTTTTACATTTTTTGGGGGATATCACTGTCTGCAATGGGAATATCTACGTACTGATTGTTACCGCACTTCATGAAATTTTCAATATATGTCAAACTCATCATTTATTATTGTTTTATTCAACAAATACAGTGCCTATTGAAAGTATTCGGCCTCCTGGAACTTTACAACCTTTTCCCACATATCATGCTTCAAACATAATGATACCAAATGTAAATTTTTGGTGAAGAATCAACAACAAGTGGAACACAATTGTGAAGTTGAACGAAATTTATTGGTTATTTAAAATTTTTGTGGAAATTCAAGCACTGAAAATTGGGGGCGTGCAATATTATTCGGCCCTTTTACTTTCAGTGCAGCAAACTCACTCCAGAAGTTCATTGTGGATCTCTGAATGATCCAATGTTGTCCTAAATGCCTAATGATGATAAATATAATCCACCTGTGTGTAATCAAGTGTCCGTATAAATGCACCTGCTCTGTGATAGTCTCAGGGTTCTGTTTGAAGCACAGAGAGCATCATGATGACCAAGGAACACAACAGGCAGGTCTGTGATACTGTTGTGGAGACTGTTATGACCTGGTGGTGAGGACAATAATGGACCTGGTGGTTAAGAGCACACGGAATGACCAGATAGTTACTAATAATACAGGACAAGCTCTGAGACGTGGGAACTCTGCTGACCGCAAGCCCTAATCCTATCACACACACTAGAAATAGCCGTGGAGCGCTCCTGATGCTCCCTAGGCGCCTCATCACAGCCTAAGGAACTAGCTAGCCCTAAAGAGAGAAAAATAAAGCCTACCTTGCCTCAGAGAAATTCCCCAAAGGAACAGGCAGCCCCCCACATATAATGACTGTGAGTAAGATGAAAATTACAAACACAGAGATGAAATAGATTTAGCAAAGTGAGGCCCGACTTACTGAACAGACAGAGGATAGGAAAGGTAACTTTGCGGTCAGCACAAAAACTACAAAAAGACCACGCAGAGGGCGCAAAAAGACCCTCCGCACCGACTCACGGTGCGGAGGCGCTCCCTCTGCGTCCCAGAGCTTCCAGCAAGCAAGACAAAAATCAAAATAGCAAACTGGACAGAAAAAATAGCAAACAGAGAAAAACAAGCAGGAACTTAGCTTCTGCTGGGAAGACAGGTCACAAGAACGATCCAGGAGCGAACTAGACCAATACTGGAACATTGACAGGTGGCATGGAGCAATGATCTAGGTGGAGTTAAATAGAGCAGCCAGCTAACGAATTAACCTCGTCACCTGTGGAAGGAACCTCAGAAGCCGCAGCCCCACTCACAACCACCAGAGGAAGCCCATGGACAGAACCAGCCGAAGTACCATTCATGACCACAGGAGGGAGCTTAACAACAGAATTCACAACAGGAGACGTTTAAAGGTGGATTGGATACAAAATGATTTCCAAAACTTTAAACATCCCAAGCAGCACTGTGCAAGCGATCATATTGAAATGGAAGGAGTATCATACCACTGCAAATCTTCCAAGACCCGGCCGTCCCTCTAAACTTTCATCTCAAACAAGGAGAAGACTGATCAGAGATGCAGCCAAGAGGCCCATGATCACTCTGGAGGAACAGCAGAGATCTACAGTTGAGGTGGGACAGTCTGTCCATAGGATAACAATCAGTCGTACACTGCACAAATCTGTCCTTTATGTAAGAGTGGCAAGAAGAAAGCTATTTCTCAAAGATATCCGTAAAAAGTGTCATTTAAAGTTTGCAACAAGCCACCTGGGAGACACACCAAACATGTGAAAGAAGATGCTCTGGTCAGATGAAACCAAAATCGAACTTTTTGGCAACAATGCCAAATAACATGTTTGGCGTACAGGCAACACAGCTCATCACCCTGAACACTCCATCCCCACTGTCAAACATGGTGGTGGCAGCATCATGGTTTGGGCCTGCTTTTTTTCAGCAGGGTCAGGGAAGATGGGTAAAATTGATGGGAAGATGAATGGAGCCAAATACAGGACCATTCTTGAAGAAACCCTGTTGGAGTCTGTAAAAGACCTGAGACTGGGATGGAGATTTGTCTTCCAACAAGATAATGATCCCAAGCATAAAGCAAAATCTACAATAGAATGGTTCACAAATAAACGTACCCAGGTGTTAGAATGGCCAAGTTAAAGTCCATACCTCAATCCAATCGAGAATCTGTGGAAAGAGCTGAAAACTGCTGTTCACAAACGATCTCCATCAAACCTCACTGGGCTCTAGCTGTTTGCCAAGGAAGAACGGGCAAGAATTTTAGTCTCTCGATGTCCAAAACTGATGGAGATATACCCCAAGTGACTTACAGCTGTAATCGCAGCAAAAGGTGGCGCAACAAAGTATTAAGTTAAAGGGGCCAAATAATATTGCACGCCCCACTTTTCAGTTTTTGAATTTCCACAAAAATTTTAAATAACCAATAAATTTCATTCAACTTCACAATTGTGTTCCACTTGTTGTTGATTCTTCACCAAAAATTTACATTTGGTATTTTTATGTTTGAAGCATGATATGTGGGAAAAGGTTGAAAAGTTCAAGGGGGCCTAATACTTTTGCAAGGCACTGTAGATGTATTCTAATATTCGTGGAGGTGTGGATGAAATTTTGAATGTTGAGTTGTAGAGTTTTTGGTGTTATGTGTGGCTACAAGAGATGAGGTGTTATTTATGCTTGTGTGCTAACCAAGTGTCTTCAGCGTGCTCGAAAAATATGTTCAAGACCCCAAGGCTGCATGTCTCGCCGCTGTTTGACAGCCACAACACATGCAAGGATTCGCTAACAAACAGACAATCCCTACGTGTTACAACTGTCGAACAGCCATGAGACATGCAGCCGCGGGGACTCGATCCGAGCACGTTCGCTCATCACTAGTGGCTACCCATCCATTCCATCTTCGTATACTGTAGCTGGCAAAATTAGTATTTTCTACCATTTTGACCCCTTTCCTTTTTTTTTATTCCTTGCAAACCCATAAAGAAAGAGCATTGGTCTCCTGGTATACAGCTACAACTAAGCATCTTTTTAAGAGCGGATTCAATCAATAGAAAGTGTCGTACTGCCTAGATCTTGGGCTATCTACAGCGGCAGTTCAAGATGAAAATCCTGCTTGACAGAAGCAAAAGATTTACAGTGCAAGCACTTGGAGCTTGCCATTTAGCATTACAGTCCCAAAAGGACTTGACATAAAAAACAAATCTGTTGATCTTTTGTCTTCCACTTGTTACATGGCTGTAAAACACATCTTAATAAACCATTCTATACACTATGAGCAATATGAGAAAAGTTGGATGGGGAAAGTGGCATAACGTGATGCTCGTAGGTCCCAAGGAAAAATCCCCAAAAGGGCCCCAACTGTCACTGGGGTTTTTAATAGTATTGGTCATAGCACAGAGGGCAGGAGATTTCTATAAATTCACTTTGTAGGATCTATAAGACGTTGCTTTTTTGTGCTGCGACAATACACAAAGTTAAAAACTCACCAAAAACTCATCGTGGAAACATAACCTAACCAACCTTTAAGCAGGCACTGCTTCTAACTACATAGCGTAAAGAGCTATCCTGAGGCCTCAGTCACACATCTGTGTTTAAACGTGCGGAAAACAATGGGAACGGAGTCATTATTGTTGTGTATCTGTGTGTCTGTTTTTACCATCGTGTGTCTGTTTTTACCATCAGTGTATCATAAATGTGTCAATTTTTACCATCCATGTGTCATTTGTCTGTCTGTTTTTACCATCCGTGTTTTATCCGTGTCCGTTCTACCATCCCGTGTGTCATCCATTTGTCTTTTTTTTACCATCAGTGTGTCATCCATTTCTCTGTTTTTACCATCCGTGTGTCCATTTTTACCATCTGTGTGTCATCCATGTGTCCTTTTTTACCATCAGTGTGTCATCCATGTGTCCGGTTTTACCATCAGTGTGTTACCTGTGTGTCCGTGTATACCATCAGTGTGTCATCCGTGTGTCTGTTTTTATTATCAGTGTGTCACCTGTGTGTCCGTGTATACCATCAGTGTGTCAGCTGTGTCCGTTTTTACCATCAATGTGTCATCTGTGTCAGTGTTTACCATCAGTGTGTCACCTGTGTGTCCGTGTATACCATCAGTGTGTCACCTGTGTGTCCGTGTATACCATCAGTGTGTCATCTATGTGTCTGTTTTTTACCAGGGATTCAAGCTTCAGGAGGCTAATTTGCATATTCCAGGTGCCTTCTGGGAGAAGCGAAGTCTCCCTAAGCTAGAAGATCGTTGGGTACAGCCGGGACCAGCTGCTTCGAAAGCATCACCAAACCAGGGATTCAAGCTTCAGGAGGCTAATTTGCATATTCCAGGTGCCTTCTGGGAGAAGCGAAGTCTCCCTAAGCTAGAAGATCGTTGGGTACAGCCGGGACCAGCTGCTTCGAAAGCATCACCAAACCAGGGATTCAAGCTTCAGGAGGCTAATTTGCATATTCCAGGTGCCTTCTGGGAGAAGCGAAGTCTCCCTAAGCTAGAAGATCGTTGGGTACAGCCGGGACCAGCTGCTTCGAAAGCATCACCAAACCGCGCGCCGTAGGACATTATTGCAAGAGAGCTTGGCTGAGTAGATTACACAAGAAGGAAAACACACAGCAAGTCAGCAGGATCTAGGAGCAACATGGCAGATGTGACAACCTACATGGTGAGCTGCAGCATGTGCTACATGTTCACAGATCGACCAGAAGAAGAATCCAATTTCACCTGTCAGAAGTGTAGACTAGTGGCCCTTTTAGAAGAAAAGGTGCGGGGTCTGGAAGAAAGAATAGCAACTTTGAAACTCATCAAAGAGAATGAAGACTTTCTAGACAGAACAGAAGCATCTCTACTGGTCACAGAAGGTGCAAAAAGTGTCAGAGAACCTCCAAAAGCAGATGAGTGGAAGCATGTGACCAAAAGAAGCAAGAAGACCATGGAGAAATCACCAACCACACAACTGAAGAACCGATATCAAATCTTTGTAGAGGATGAAGATGGCACACCTAAGGATGAAGCAATACCAGCAAGCAAAAAAGAAAAGGGCACACAGCAACAAGTGACAGCAAAAAGTACAGCCAAGAAGCAACGAAGAGTGGTGGTGGTGGGAGACTCACTACTGAGAGGCACAGAAGCAGCCATCTGCAGACCGGACATAACTGCAAGAGAAGTATGCTGCCTTCCAGGTGCGATGATCAAGGATGTGACCGATAGGATACCAAAGCTCTTCAGCTCCAAGGACGTCCACCCATTTCTTCTGATACATGTTGGCACCAATGACACGG
This sequence comes from Ranitomeya imitator, assembly GCF_032444005.1. Classification (NCBI taxonomy): domain Eukaryota; kingdom Metazoa; phylum Chordata; class Amphibia; order Anura; family Dendrobatidae; genus Ranitomeya; species Ranitomeya imitator. Next base: position 767,949,005 of record NC_091284.1, on the reverse strand, counting down.
CAAGGAAGGACCTACCGACAATCTGCAAAGACTTTGAAGAGTTGGGGAAGAAAGTAAAGGAACTGGATGCACAGGTAATTTTTTCTTCTATCCTTCCAGTAGACGGGCATGGCACCAGGAGATGGAACAGGATCCTTGATGCAAACAACTGGCTAAGACGATGGTGCAGACAACAAGGATTCGGATTCCTGGACCACGGTGTGAATTACTTGTATGATGGACTCCTCGCCAGAGACGGACTACACCTCAACAAACCTGGGAAACACACATTCGCCAGAAGACTCGCTACACTCATCAGGAGGGCGTTAAACTAGAAGAAGAGGGGACGGGAAGAAAAACATTAGACTCGAACAAAGACGACCCAGGAAAACATACTCAGAAGGGAGGTAAGAACATTTCTAAAACAATCCACAGTGAGGAGATTGGAACAAAACAAAATCCTCTAAACTGCATGCTCGCAAACGCCAGAAGCCTGACAAACAAGATGGAAGAACTAGAAGCAGAAATATCTACAGGTAACTTTGACATAGTGGGAATAACCGAGACATGGTTAGATGAAAGCTATGACTGGGCAGTTAACTTACAGGGTTACAGTCTGTTTAGAAAGGATCGTAAAAATCGGAGAGGAGGAGGGGTTTGTCTCTATGTAAAGTCTTGTCTAAAGTTCACTTTAAGGGAGGATATTAGCGAAGGGAATGAGGATGTCGAGTCCATATGGGTTGAAATTCATGGAGGGAAAAATGGTAACAAAATTCTCATTGGGGTCTGTTACAAACCCCCAAATATAACAGAAAGCATGGAAAGTCTACTTCTAAAGCAGATAGATGAAGCTGCAACCCATAATGAGGTCCTGGTTATGGGGGACTTTAACTACCCGGATATTAACTGGGAAACAGAAACCTGTGAAACCCATAAAGGCAACAGGTTTCTGCTAATAACCAAGAAAAATTATCTTTCACAATTGGTGCAGAATCCAACCAGAGGAGCAGCACTTTTAGACCTAATACTATCTAATAGACCTTACAGAATAACAAATCTGCAGGTGGTTGGGCATTTAGGAAATAGCGACCACAATATTGTGCAGTTTCACCTGTCTTTCACTAGGGGGACTTGTCAGGGAGTCACAAAAACATTGAACTTTAGGAAGGCAAAGTTTGAACAGCTTAGAGATGCCCTTAATCTGGTAGACTGGGACAATATCCTCAGAAATGAGAATACAGATAATAAATGGGAAATGTTTAAGAACATCCTAAATAGGCAGTGTAAGCGGTTTATACCTTGTGGGAATAAAAGGACTAGAAATAGGAAAAACCCAATGTGGCTAAACAAAGAAGTAAGACAGGCAATTAACAGTAAAAAGAAAGCATTTGCACTACTAAAGCAGGATGGCACCATTGAAGCTCTAAAAAACTATAGGGAGAAAAATACTTTATCTAAAAAGCTAATTAAAGCTGCCAAAAAGGAAACAGAGAAGCACATTGCTAAGGAGAGTAAAACTAATCCCAAACTGTTCTTCAACTATATCAATAGTAAAAGAATAAAAACTGAAAATGTAGGCCCCTTAAAAAATAGTGAGGAAAGAATGGTTGTAGATGACGAGGAAAAAGCTAACATATTAAACACCTTCTTCTCCACGGTATTCACGGTGGAAAATGAAATGCTAGGTGAAATCCCAAGAAACAATGAAAACCCTATACTAAGGGTCACCAATCTAACCCAAGAAGAGGTGCGAAACCGGCTAAATAAGATTAAAATAGATAAATCTCCGGGTCCGGATGGCATACACCCACGAGTACTAAGAGAACTAAGTAATGTAATAGATAAACCATTATTTCTTATTTTTAGTGACTCTATAGCGACAGGGTCTGTTCCGCAGGACTGGCGCATAGCAAATGTGGTGCCAATATTCAAAAAGGGCTCTAAAAGTGAACCTGGAAATTATAGGCCAGTAAGTCTAACCTCTATTGTTGGTAAAATATTTGAAGGGTTTCTGAGGGATGTTATTCTGGATTATCTCAATGAGAATAACTGTTTAACTCCATATCAGCATGGGTTTATGAGAAATCGCTCCTGTCAAACCAATCTAATCAGTTTTTATGAAGAGGTAAGCTATAGGCTGGACCACGGTGAGTCATTGGACGTGGTATATCTCGATTTTTCCAAAGCGTTTGCTACCGTGCCGCACAAGAGGTTGGTACACAAAATGAGAATGCTTGGTCTGGGGGAAAATGTGTGTAAATGGGTTAGTAACTGGCTTAGTGATAGAAAGCAGAGGGTGGTTATAAATGGTATAGTCTCTAACTGGGTCGCTGTGACCAGTGGGGTACCGCAGGGGTCAGTATTGGGACCTGTTCTCTTCAACATATTCATTAATGATCTGGTAGAAGGTTTACACAGTAAAATATCGATATTTGCAGATGATACAAAACTATGTAAAGCAGTTAATACAAGAGAAGATAGTATTCTGCTACAGATGGATCTGGATAAGTTGGAAACTTGGGCTGAAAGGTGGCAGATGAGGTTTAACAATGATAAATGTAAGGTTATACACATGGGAAGAGGGAATCAATATCACCATTACACACTGAACGGGAAACCACTGGGTAAATCTGACAGGGAGAAGGACTTGGGGATCCTAGTTAATGATAAACTTACCTGGAGCAGCCAGTGCCAGGCAGCAGCTGCCAAGGCAAACAGGATCATGGGGTGCATTAAAAGAGGTCTGGATACACATGATGAGAGCATTATACTGCCTCTGTACAAATCCCTAGTTAGACCGCACATGGAGTACTGTGTCCAGTTTTGGGCACCGGTGCTCAGGAAGGATATAATGGAACTAGAGAGAGTACAAAGGAGGGCAACAAAATTAATAAAGGGGATGGGAGAACTACAATACCCAGATAGATTAGCGAAATTAGGATTATTTAGTCTAGAAAAAAGACGACTGAGGGGCGATCTAATAACCATGTATAAGTATATAAGGGGACAATACAAATATCTCGCTGAGGATCTGTTTATACCAAGGAAGGTGACGGGCACAAGGGGGCATTCTTTGCGTCTGGAGAAGAGAAGGTTTTTCCACCAACATAGAAGAGGATTCTTTACTGTTAGGGCAGTGAGAATCTGGAATTGCTTGCCTGAGGAGGTGGTGATGGCGAACTCAGTCGAGGGGTTCAAGAGAGGCCTGGATGTCTTCCTGGAGCAGAACAATATTGTATCATACAATTATTAGGTTCTGTAGAAGGACGTAGATCTGGGTATTTATTATGATGGAATATAGGCTGAACTGGATGGACAAATGTCTTTTTTCGGCCTTACTAACTATGTTACTATGTTACTATGTTACCATCAGTGTGTCATCCGTGTGCCTGTTTTTACCATCAGTGTGTCATCCGTGTCTGCTTTTACCATCAGTGTGTCATACGTTTGTCTGTTTTTACCATCTGTGTGTCATCCATGTGTCTATTTTTACCATCCGTGTGTCATCCGTTTGTCTTTTTTACCATCCGTGTGTCATCTGTTTGTCTTTTTTTTTTACCATCCGTGTGTCATCCATGTGTCCGTTTTTACCATCTGCGTGTAATCCATGTGTTCTTTTTTACCATCTGTGTATCATCCATGTGTCCGTTTTTACCATCAGTGTGTCATCTGTCTGTTCGTTTTTACCATCAGTGTGTCATCCGTGTGTCCGTTTTTACCATCAGTGTGCCATCTGTGTGTCCGTTTTTACCATCAGTGTGTCATCCGTTTGTCTTTTTTTTTACCATCCGTGTGTCATCCGTTTGTCTTTTTTTATCATCCGTGTGTCATCCGCCTGTCTTTTTTTACCATCAGTGTGTCATCTGTGTGTCCGTTTTTACCATCAGTGTGTCATCCGTTTGTCTTTTTTTACCATCCGAGTGTCATCTGTTTGTCTTTTTTTACCATCCGTGTGTCATCCATGTGTCTGTTTTTACCATCTGTGTGTCATCCATGTGTTCTTTTTTACCATCTGTGTGTCATCCATGTGTATGTTTTTACTATCAGTGTGTCATCTGTTTGTCTTTTTTTACCATCTGTGTGTCATCCATGTGTCCGTTTTTACCATCAGTGTGTTATCCGTGTGTCCGTTTTTACCATCTGTGTGTCATCCGTGTGTCCATTTTTACCATCAGTGTGTTATCTGTTTGTCTTTTTTTACGATCTGTGTGTCATCCATGTGTCCGTTTATTACCATCAGTGTATCATCCGTGTGTCCATTTTTACCATCAGTGTGTTATCTGTTTGTCTTTTTTACCATCTGTGTCATCCATGTGTCCGTTTTTACCATCTGTGTGTCATCTGTGTGTTCGCTTTTACCATCAGTGTGTCATCCGTGTGTTCGTTTTTACCATCAGTGTGTCATCTGTGTGTCCGTTTTTACCATCAGTGTGTCATCCGTTTGTCTTTTTTTTACCATCAGTGTGTCATCCGTTTGTCTTTTTTTTACCATCCGTGTGTCATCCGTTTGTCTTTTTTTACCATCCATGTGTTATCCGCTTGTCTTTTTTTACCATCCGTGTGTCATCCGTGTGTCCGTTTTTACCATCTGTGTGTCATCCATGTGTATGTTTTTACTATCAGTGTGTCATCTGTTTGTCTTTTTTTACCATCTGTGTGTCATCCATGTGTCCGTTTTTACCATCCGTGTGTCATCCGTGTGCCATTTCTTACCATCAGTGTGTTGTCCGTGTGTCCGTTTTTACCATCAGTGTGTTATCCATGTGTCCGTTTTTACCATCAGTGTGTCATCCATGTGTCCGTTTTTACCATTAGTGTGTCATCCGTGTGTCCATTTTTACCATTAGTGTGTTATCTGTTTGTCTTTTTTTACCATCCGTGTGTCATCCATGTGTCTGTTTTTACCATCAGTGTTATCCGTGTGTCCGTTTTTACCATCAGTGTGTCATCCATGTGTCCATTCTTACCATCAGTGTGTCGTCCGTGTGTCCATTTTTACCATCAGTGTGTTATCCATGTGTCCGTTTTTACCATCAGTGTGTTATCCGTGAGTCCGTTTTTACCATCTGTGTCATCCATGTGTCCGTTTTTACCATCAGTGTGTCATCCGTGTGCCCATTCTTACCATCAGTGAGTCGTCCGTGTGTCCATTTTTACCATCAGTGTGTTAGCCATGTGTCCGTTTTTACCATCAGTGTGTCATCCGTGTGTCCATTTTTACCATCCGTGTGTCATCCGTTTGGCTTTTTTACCATCAGTGTGTCATCCATGTGTCCATTTTTACCATCAGTGTGTTATCCATGTGTCCGTTTTTACCATCAGTGTGTTATCCGTGAGTCCGTTTTTACCATCTGTGTGTCATCCATGTGTCCGTTTTTACCATCAGTGTGTCATCCGTGTGCCCATTCTTACCATCAGTGAGTCGTCCGTGTGTCCATTTTTACCATCAGTGTGTTAGCCATGTGTCCATTTTTACCATCAGTGTGTCATCCGTGTGTCCATTTTTACCATCCGTGTGTCATCCGTTTGTCTTTTTTACCATCAGTGTGTCATCCGTGTGTCCATTTTTACCATCCGTGTGTCATCCGTTTGTCTTTTTTACCATCAGTGTGTTATCCATGTGTCTTTTTTTACCATCAGTGTGTCATCCATGTGTCCGGTTTTACCATCAGTGTGTCATCCGTTTGTCTTTTTTGCCATCAGTGTGTCATCCATGTGTTCGTGTTTACCATCAGTGTGTCATCCGTGTGTCCGTTTTTACCATCTGTGTGTCATCCATGTGTCCGTTTTTACCATCAGTGTGTCATCCGTGTGTCCATTTTTACCACCAGTGTTGCATCCGTTTGTCTTTTTTACCATCAGAGTGTCATCAATGTGTTCGTGTTCACCATCAGTGTGTCATCCGTTTGTCTTTTTTACCATCAGTGTGTCATCCATGTGTTCGTGTTCACCATCAGTGTGTCATCCGTTTGTCTTTTTTACCATCAGTGTGTCATCCATGTGTTCGTGTTTACCATCAGTGTGTCATCCGTGTGTCCGTTTTTACCATCAGTGTCATCAGTGTTCTTCACGGATGGATAAATAAATGACAAAGCTTCTCCTATACTTTGCAATGTTAAACACGGGCAGCACACAACACACTAATCACTGATGCCATCCTTGCGCTGGATGTGCTTTTCACGGACAGATAGACTTGTATTGGCCATTTTTCAACCGTGCTGCCGGGAAAAAACGGCCATATGAACAGCACCACACAGACGTGTGAATGAGGCTTACTATCTATACGAGTGTACAATACGGAACATGCCATGCCAGAAAACAGTTGTCGCCCGTTAGATGGTGGGCTCAGGTGTGACTTCTGCTTTACGGCCCAAGAGCTTCCAGCTATTTCTTTGTAAATGAAATTCCTGAATGTCGCTCATTACTTCCAGGCGGCTTCATTACTGTGCAGCGCAGTAAATATCTATTGTTCATGAAAATAAAATTGGAATCTTTAAAAGGAGGTTACATGTCAGTGCCCTGTGTACCCTGCACCGAAGATCTATTGAATAGGCAGCCAATAATCCACGTGGAAAAGGTCATTCCTCCGAGAAGCTGCCGTCTGTGTAGCTGCGTACTCCATAAAATACAATAAAAGTAAATGTGACAATAAAATAGGCTGAGAAATATTTAATAAGCACCCGGTGACTCATGTAAATGATTGCACAGGCTTCCACATTAAAATTCAATAAATCTTTAAAATGATTTGCGAGACTGGATTGTAAAGGAAGTAGTTATTGTGCTTATGTCTTTAACCCCTAGTTTTCCATATTATCTTCAGTGTTGGCTGCATGGACACTATAGGTCTTCTCCAAAATCAATGATTATCAAAGTTTGTGATTTTCTTTCTTATGGAAAATGCTCATGGATTATTCTTTTCTTTCACCATGCTTTATGCTGCGGCACCACCACTTCTATGCAGATGAGGATAAGTTACCGCAAGCTCGTCAAAGAGAATGGATATCTTATGTCATAAAATGAGACCCTTTATTATAATATCATTATTTTATAATAATCATTTTTATTTCTATAGCACCAACATATTCTGCAGCGCTTTACATTCCAGAGGGGACTTGATGTGCAAAGTGCCTCTTAAGAGAAGAAGATGACTTAAACTCTGTAGCGCCACCTGTTGGAAGCAGCAATCCTACAAGTCACTATCGAAAGTTTAACAAGCCTTTCAATAAAACTTAGGATAAAAGCCAAATCAGAATCTACATTTGCAGACACGATGTTTCAGGGTATTGCCCCTCATCAGTGCAAAGTATAAGAACTGATTTGGTTATGTGAGGGGCTCTGGCCTGAGGTCTAAGGGGTAACATTTCTCCTTGTGGAGAGTGACATATCGGCTCTGGTGTGCCAAAGTAAAGATGATTATTTGCCATGCACAATAACAACATAACAAAGTAACACATAATTCAACAGATACCAGGAGTGAGGCCCCTGCGACAGGTACCCACGGCCCGGTTCTCCTCCTTACACTCCTACCGTACTATCCGAGCAACATGAGTGGGAAAAAGCGAGATGATGGTGGAAGGGGGAATAGGCTTGGAGTTCAAGGTGTACGTAGGGTAGGTGGTAATATTAATGAAAGCACTAGTGAACCAACACTGTCACTTCCTATCCAAACACAACTGACAACTACTTTTACTGGACGGGCTACTCCACTCCCTTTTTTTTGGCAACTGCACAGTGGTATGCCTTGTTGATGAAGGCCAGAAAGAGAATGTGCTCCAGTGGATGTCAAGCGCAGCTTCAAGTGGCCTCTCCTCCTCTTCCTCCACCTCAACATTACACACAGTACAATCCACAGAGGTGGAACCCCAATTACCCTTTTTTCCCCTTGTCACAACTCTCCAACCACCCAACTGACTGTAGAGAACCACAGATGGGTGAGTCTGCAAATCTGTTCACACATTCTATGCCATGGGCATCAGAAATATACTCCAAAGCTTCACAGAGTCAAGAGGAGGAAGTCATGCACCGATGCACAAAATTGTTTAAGTTTGGATCCGGTGCAGGATGAAGTAGGGTCCGAGCAGCATCCTGATCCTCGTCACCAGATGTTAACTCCCGGGGGAGGTGATTCTGGTGAGACTCAGATATCTGAGGCTCACGTGTACTGTACTGTGCTGTCAGGGCAGGAAGAGGAGGAGGGTGACTGTCAGAGGGTGAGGAATGGGATAATACAGAGGATGCTGATGAGGTTGTAGATCCTGCTTGGTGTGAACCCAGAGGCACGCAGCTGAGTAGGTCATCTGAGGAGGTGGAGGAGGAAGACGAGGAGGTGAAGTGACTGCCTACAGCGCAGATAGGGAGTAATGCAACCTCGACGAACACTGCATCCTCAGCCACAATTGTGGCTGTGGCCAGCAGCATTTATGAGTTTGCAGATCGCAGGGGCATCAAGGGTTGCCTAGCCAGGGTCTTTTTTGACACAGCAAAGGATGAGCCAACTCACGTTATTTGCCAACTTTGCAAAAGAAAAATGAGTAGAGGGAAAAAGTGCAGTAATAAACTTTTTGACAGTTAGGGTGATTAATTAGTGGAACAGGCTGCCACAAGAGGTTGTGAGTTCTTCTTCAATGGAAGTCTTCAAACATAGGCTAGACAGACATCTGTCTGGGATGATTTAATGAATCCTGCTTTGAGCAGGGGGTTGGACCAGATGACACAAGAGGTCACTTCCAAATCTAACATTCTATGATTCTATTAGCATCCTTCGGTCCCGCAGTTGTGGTCACGTAAAAGATTGCTTCCTCCTATGCACGACAAAGCTAAGAGGTTGAACTCCAGCATCTTCAATCTGTTGGCCACGGAAATGCTGCCTTTCTGCCTGGTAGATACAGACCGTTTCCAAAAGCTGATGGCCGTCGCAGTCCCCCAGTACCAGTTGCCCAGTCACCATTACTTCTCTAAGAAAGCTGTGCCTGCGCTACACCAGCATGTCGCAGACAACATCACCTGTTCCCTGACTAAATCTATGTCTGCCAGGGTACATTTCACTACAAACACTTGGACGAGTAAGCATCTAATGGTCACTACTCCATGCTAATTCTCTTGGATCTCTCCGCAGCATTCGACACTGTGGATCATCAGCTCCTCCTCACTATGCTCCGCTCCATCGGCCTCAAGGACACCGTTCTCTCCTGGTTCTCCTCCTATCTCTCTGACCAATCCTTCACTGTATCTTTTGCTGGTTCCTCCTCCTCTCACCTTCCCCTTACTGTAGGGGTTCCCCAAGGATCAGTCCTAGGCCCCTTCCTCTTCTCTTTGTATACCGCCCCTATTGGACAGACAATCAGTAGATTTGGTTTCCAGTACCATCTCTGCGCTGACGAGACCCAATTATACACTTCTTCTCCTGATATCACGCCAACCTTTTTAGAAAACACCAGTGATTGTCTTACCGCTGTCTCTAACATCATGTCCTCCCTCTATCTGAAACTGAACCTGTCAAAAACTGAACTCCTCATGTTTTCTTCCTCTATTAACTGTTGTGAATTCTGTTGTGGAACTCCCTCCTGTGGTCGTGAATGGTACTTCGGCGAGTTCTGTTTATGGGCTCCCTCTGGTGGCTATGAGTGAAGCTGCTGCTTCTGAGGTTCCTTACACAGGTGACGTGGTTTATCCTTTGGTTGGCTGCTCTATTTAACTCCTCTCAGATCGTTACTCCATGCCAGCTGTCAATGTTTTTGCATTGGTTCAGTTCGCTCCTGGATCTCTCTGGTGACCTGCCTTCTCCTGCAGAAGCTAAGTTCCTGATAGTCATTATTTGTTCACTGTTTTCTTGTCAAGCTGGTTATCATGATTTTGTCTTGCTAGCTGGAAGCTCTGGGATGCAGAGTGGCCCCTCCGCACCGTGAGTCTGTGCGGAGGTCTTTTTTTGCATACTCTGCGTGGTCTTTTGTAGGTTTTTGTGCTGATCGCAAAGTTACCTTTCCTATCCTCTGTCTATTTAGTAAGTCTGGCCTCCCTTTGCTGAAACCTGTTTCATTTCTGCGTTTGTGACTTTCATCTTTACTCACAGTCAATATATGTGGGGGGCTTCCTTTACCTTTGGGGAATTTCTCTGAGGCAAGGTAGGCTTTATTTTCTATCTCTAAGGCTAGATAGTTCTTAGGCTGTGACGAGGCGCCTAGGTCTGGTCAGGAGCGCTCCACGGCTATTTCTAGTGTGTGTGACAGGATTAGGGCTTGCGGTCAGCAGAGCTCCCACATCCCAGAGCTCGTCCTGTATGAGGTTTAACTATCAGGTCATTCCGGGTGCTCCTAACCACCAGTTCATAACAGTACAGCTGGCCCAAAGTATTAATGCATCTCAATAGAGGGATAAGAGAACTTCTGAGACCATTTTTTTTTCTTTGCACTGTGTTTTGTCTTTCTTTTCCCCTAGACCTTTAGGTGGTTCAGGACACAGGTGTAGATATGGACATTCAAGGTCTGTCCTCTTGTGTGGATCATCTCACTGCAAGGGTACAAAACATTCAAAATTTTGTGGTTCAGAATCCTATGTTAGAGCCTAGAATTCCTATTCCTGACTTATTTTCTGGGGATAGATCTAGGTTCTTGAATTTCAAAAATAATTGTAAACTGTTTCTAGCTTTGAAACCCCGCTCCTCTGGTGACCCCGTTCAACAGGTAAAAATCATTATTTCTTTGTTGCGTGGTGACCCTCAAGACTGCGCATTTTCCCTTGCGCCAGGAGATCCTGCATTGTGTGATGTTGATGCGTTTTTTCTGGCGCTTGGATTGCTTTATGATGAACCAAATTCAGTGGATCAGGCAGAGAAAATCTTGCTGGCTTTGTGTCAGGGTCAGGATGAAGCGGAGGTGTACTGTCAGAAGTTTAGAAAGTGGTCTGTGCTTACTCAGTGGAATGAATGTGCCCTGGCGGCAATTTTCAGAAAGCGTCTTTCTGAAGCCCTTAAGGATGTCATGGTGGGATTTCCCACGCCTGCTGGTCTGAATGAAACTATGTCTTTGGCCATTCAGATCGATCGGCGCATGCGGGAGCGCAAAGCTGTGCACCATCTGGCGGTATTCTCTGAGCATAGGCCTGAGCCTATGCAGTGTGATAGGACTTTGACCAGAGCTGAACGGCAAGAACAGAGACGTCGGAATGGGCTGTGTTTTTACTGTGGTGAATCCACTCATGCTATCTCCGATTGTCCTAAGCGCACTAAGCGGTTCGCTAGGTCTGCCACCATTGGTACGGTACAGTCTAAATTTCTTTTGTCCGTTACTCTGATTTGCTCTCTGTCGTCCTATTCTGTAATGGCATTTGTGGAGTCAGGCGCTGCCCTGAATTTGATGGACTTGGAGTTTGCCAGGCGCTGTGGTTTTTTCTTGGAGCTCTTGCAGTATCCTATTCCATTGAGAGGAATTGATGCTACGCCTTTGGCCAAGAAAAAGCCTCAGTACTGGACTCAATTGACCATGTGCATGGCTCCTGCACATCAGGAGGATATTCGCTTTTTGGTGTTGCATAATCTGCATGATGTGGTCGTTTTGGGGTTGCCATAGCTACAGGTCCATAATCCAGTGTTGGATTGTAAATCTATGTCTGTGTCCAGCTGGGGTTGTCAGGGGGTACATGGTGATGTTCCATTGCTGTCAATTTCGCCTTCCACTTCTTCTGTAGTCTCTGAGTTTTTATCAGATTACCGGGATGTATTTGAAGAGCCCAAATCTGGTGCCCTACCTCCTCATAGGGATTGCGACTGTGCTATTAATTTGATTCCTGGTAGTAAGTTTCCTAAGGGCCGTCTGTTTAATTTATCTGTGCCAGAGAACGCCGCTATGCGGAGTTGTATAAAGGAATCCTTGGAGAAGGGTCATATTCGTCCGTCGTCGTCACCATTGGGAGCAGGGTTCTTTTTTGTGGCCAAGAAGGATGGTTCTTTGAGACCTTGTATTGATTACCGCCTTCTTAATAAGATCACAGTCAAATTTCAGTATCCTTTGCCGCTGCTGTCTGATTTATTTGCTCGGATTAAGTGGGCTAGTTGGTTCACCAAGATAGATCTTCGTGGTGCGTATAATCTTGTGCGAATTAAACAGGGTGATGAATGGAAAACGGCATTTAATACGCCCGAGGGCCATTTTGAGTACCTGGTTATGCCATTCGGGCTTTCTAATGCTCCATCTGTGTTTCAGTCCTTTATGCATGACATCTTCTGAGAATACCTGGATAGATTCATGATTGTATATTTGGATGACATTTTGGTCTTTTCGGATGATTGGGAGTCTCATGTGAAGCAGGTCAGAATGGTGTTCCAGGTCCTTCGTGCGAATTCCTTGTTTGTGAAGGGGTCAAAGTGTCTCTTTGGAGTTCAGAAGGTTTCATTTTTGGGTTTCATTTTTTCCCCTTCTACTATCGAGATGGACCCTGTTAAAATTCAGGCCATTTACGATTGGACTCAGCCGACATCTGTGAAGAGCTTGCAGAAGTTCCTGGGCTTTGCTAATTTTTATCGTCGCTTCATTGCTACTTTTTCCAGTATTGATAAACCGTTGACTGATTTGACCAAGAAAGGTGCTGATTTGGTCAATTGGTCGTCTGCGGCTGTAGAGGCTTTTCAGGAGTTGAAGCGTCGTTTTGCTTCTGCCCCTGTGTTGTGCCAGCCAGATGTTTCGCTCCCTTTTCAGGTTGAGGTTGATGCTTCTGAAATTGGAGCAGGGGCTGTTTTGTCACAAAGAAGTTCTGATGGCTCAGTGATGAAACCCTGTGCCTTCTTTTCTAGAAAATTCTCGCCTGCTGAGCGCAATTATGATGTGGGCAATCGGGAGTTGTTGGCCATGAAGTGGGCATTCGAGGAGTGGCGACATTGGCTTGAAGGAGCTAAACATCGCGTGGTGGTCTTGACGGATCACAAGAATTTGACTTATCTCGAGTCTGCCAAACGGTTGAATCCTAGACAGGCTCGATGGTCGCTCTTTTTCTCCCGTTTTGATTTTGTGGTTTCATACCTTCCGGGATCTAAGAATGTGAAGGCTGACGCCCTGTCAAGGAGTTTTGTGCCTGACTCTCCGGGTGTTCTGGAGCCGGCGGGTATTCTTAAAGAAGGGGTAATTTTGTCTGCCATTTCCCCTGATTTGAGGCGTGTGCTGCAAAAGTTTCAGGCTGATAGACCTGACCGTTGTCCTACGGAGAAACTGTTTGTCCCTGATAGATGGACTAGTAGAGTTATCTCTGAGATTCATTGTTCAGTGTTGGCTGGTCATCCTGGAATCTTTGGTACCAGAGATTTGGTGGCTAGATCCTTTTGGTGGCCTTCTTTGTCACGGGATGTGCGTTCTTTTGTGCAGTCCTGTGGGACTTGAGCTCGGGCTAAGCCCTGCTGTTCTCGTGCCAGTGGGTTGCTTTTGCCCTTGCCGATCCCGAAGAGGCCCTGGACGCATATTTCCATGGATTTTATTTCTGATCTCCCTGTTTCTCAAAAGATGTCGGTCATTTGGGTGGTTTGTGATCGCTTCTCTAAGATGGTCCATTTGGTACCCTTATCTAAATTGCCTTCCTCCTCTGATTTGGTGCCATTGTTTTTCCAGCATGTGGTTCGTTTGCATGGCATTCCAGAGAACATCGTCTTGGACAGAGGTTCCCAGTTTGTTTCGAGGTTTTGGCGGTCCTTTTGCGCTAAGATGGGCATTGATTTGTCTTTTTCTTCGGCTTTCCATCCTCAGACTAATGGCCAAACCGAACGAACTATTCAGACTTTGGAGACATATCTGAGATGCTTTGTTTCTGCTGATCAGGATGATTGGGTGTCCTTCTTGCCTTTGGCTGAGTTCGCCCTTAATAATCGGGCCAGCTCGGCTACTTTAGTTTCTCCTTTTTTCTGTAATTCTGGTTTCCATCCTCGTTTCTCTTCAGGGCAGGTTGAGCCTTCGGACTGTCCTGGTGTGGATGCGGCGGTGGACAGGTTGCAGCAGATTTGGACTCATGTGATGGACAATTTGACATTGTCCCAGGAGAAGGCTCAACGTTTTGCTAACCGCCGGCGTTTTGTTGGTCCCCGACTTCGTGTTGGGGATTTGGTTTGGTTGTCATCTCGTCACGTTCCTATGAAGGTTTCCTCTCCTAAGTTTAAGCCTCGTTTCATTGGGCCATATAAGATTTCTGAAGTTCTTAATCCTGTGTCATTTCGTTTGGACCTTCCAGCTTCTTTTGCCATCCATAATGTGTTCGATAGGTCTTTGTTGCGGAGATACGTGGCGCCTATGGTTCCCTCCGTTGATCCTCCTGCCCCGGTGTTGGTCGAGGGGGAGTTGGAGTATGTGGTGGAGAAGATTTTGGATTCTCGTGTTTCGAGACGGAAACTCCAGTACCTGGTCAAGTGGAAGGGTTATGGTCAGGAAGATAATTCCTGGATTTTTGCCTCTGATGTTCATGCTGCCGATCTTGTTCGTGCCTTTCATTTGGCTCATCTTGATCGGCCTGGGGGCTCTGGTGAGGGTTCGGTGACCCCTCCTCAAGGGGGGGGTACTGTTGTGAATTCTGTTGTGGAACTCCCTCCTGTGGTCGTGAATGGTACTTCGGCGAGTTCTGTTTATGGGCTCCCTCTGGTGGCTATGAGTGAAGCTGCTGCTTCTGAGGTTCCTTACACAGGTGACGTGGTTTATCCTTTGGTTGGCTGCTCTATTTAACTCCTCTCAGATCGTTACTCCATGCCAGCTGTCAATGTTTTTGCATTGGTTCAGTTCGCTCCTGGATCTCTCTGGTGACCTGCCTTCTCCTGCAGAAGCTAAGTTCCTGATAGTCATTATTTGTTCACTGTTTTCTTATCCAGCTGGTTATCATGATTTTGTCTTGCTAGCTGGAAGCTCTGGGATGCAGAGTGGCCCCTCCGCACCGTGAGTCTGTGCGGAGGTCTTTTTTTGCATACTCTGTGTGGTCTTTTGTAGGTTTTTGTGCTGATCGCAAAGTTACCTTTCCTATCATCTGTCTATTTAGTAAGTCTGGCCTCCCTTTGCTGAAACCTGTTTCATTTCTGCGTTTGTGACTTTCATCTTTACTCACAGTCAATATATGTGGGGGGCTTCCTTTACCTTTGGGGAATTTCTCTGAGGCAAGGTAGGCTTTATTTTCTATCTCTAGGGCTAGATAGTTCTTGGGCTGTGACGAGGCGCCTAGGTCTGGTCAGGAGCGCTCCACGGCTATTTCTAGTGTGTGTGATAGGATTAGGGCTTGCGGTCAGCAGAGCTCCCACATCCCAGAGCTCGTCCTGTATGAGGTTTAACTATCAGGTCATTCCGGGTGCTCCTAACCACCAGTTCATAACAATTAACCTACCCTTGCTGACATTGCCATCTCCGTGTGCGGGTCCATCATTACTCCAAAGCAACATGCCCGCTGCCTTGGGGTCATACTTGATTCCAAGCTTTCATTCACCCCCCACATCCGATCACTGGCTCGCTCTTCTTATCTGCATCTCAAAAACATTTCTAGAATTCGCCCCTTTCTTACTTTTGACTCTGCAAACACTCTTACTGTTTCACTTATTCATTCTCGTCTGGACTATTGTAACTCTCTCTTAATCTGCCTCCCTCTTACCAAACTCTCCCCGCTCCAATCTGTCCTGAATGCTGCAGCCAGGATCATATTCCTCACCAACCATTACACCGATGCCTCTACCTTGTGCCGGTCATTACACTGGCTACCCATCCACTCCAGAGTCCAGTACAAAACTACTACCCTCATCCACAAAGCACTCCATGGCTCAGCACCACCCTACATCTCATCTCTGGTCTCAGTCTCCCGCCCTACCCGTGCCCTCCGCTCCACTAATGACCTCAGGTTAGCATCCTCAATAATCAGAACATCCCACTCCCGTCTCAAAGACTTTACACGTGCTGCGCCGATTCTTTGGAATGCACTACTGTTGTGAATTCTGTGGCAGAGCTCCCTCCTGTGGTCACAAGTGGTACTTCGGCTGATTCTCTCTGTGAGCTTCCGTTGGTGGAGGAAAGTGGTACTGCGGCTTCTGAGTTTCCTTCCTCAGGTGATGGGGTGAAGTCGTTAGGTGCTGCTCTATTTAACTCTACCTAGTGCTTTGATCCTGGCCTCCAGTCAATGTTCTAGTATTGGACCTGTTTCCTCCTGAATCGTTCCTGTGGCCTGCTGCTCTGCATAGCTAAGTTCTGCTTTGCTATTTTGTTTGCTGTTTTTTCTGTCCAGCTTGTCTATTTGTTTTTTCCTGCTTGCTGGAAGCTCTGGGACGCAGAGGGTGTACCTCCGTGCCGTTAGTTCGGTACGGAGGGTCTTTTTGCCCCCTTTGCGTGGTTTTTGTAGGGTTTTGTATTGACCGCAAAGTTACCTTTCCTGTCCTCGCTCTGTTCAGAAAGTCGGGCCTCACTTTGCTAAATCTATTTCATCTCTACGTTTGTCTTTTCATCTTAACTCACAGTCATTATATGTGGGGGCTGCCTTTTCCTTTGGGGTATTTCTCTGAGGCAAGGTAGGCTTATTTTCTATCTTCAGGCTAGCTAGTTTCTCAGGCTGTGCCGAGTTGCATAGGGAGCGTTAGGCGCAATCCACGGCTGCCTCTAGTGTTGTTGGAGAGGATTAGGGATTGCGGTCAGCAGAGTTCCCACGTCTCAGAGCTCGTTCTATGTTTTTGGGTTATTGTCAGGTCACTGTATGTGCTCTGACCTCTATGTCCATTGTGGTACTGAATTATCTTATCATAACAGTACTGGAGGCCGAAAGTACTAATGATTCTCAATAGAGGGAAAAAAGAAGTTCTGAGACCATTTTTTTTTTCTCTGCACTGTGTTTTGCCTTTTTTTTCCCCTAGACATTTGGGTGGTTCAGGACACAGGTGTAGCGATGGACATTAAAGGTCTGTCTTCATGTGTGGATCAGCAAGAGTACAAAATATTCAAGACTTTGTGGTTCAGAATTCTATGTTAGAGCCGAGAATTCCTATTCCTGATTTGTTTTTTGGAGATAGAACTAAATTTCTGAGTTTCAAAAATAATTGTAAACTATTTCTGGCTTTGAAACCTCGCTCCTCTGGTGACCCAGTTCAACAAGTTAGGATCATTATTTCTTTTTTACGTGGCGACCCTCAGGACTGGGCATTTTCTCTTGCGTCAGGAGATCCTGCATTAAGTAATATCGATGCGTTTTTCCTGGCGCTCGGATTGCTGTACGATGAACCTAATTCAGTGGATCAGGCAGAGAAAAATTTGCTGGCTCTGTGTCAGGGTCAGGATGAGATAGAGGTATATTGTCAGAAATTTAGAAAGTGGTCCGTACTCACTCAATGGAATGAAGGTGCGCTTGCAGCTATTTTCAGAAAAGGTCTCTCTGAAGCCCTTAAGGATGTCATGGTGGGATTTCCTATGCCTGCTGGTCTGAATGAGTCTATGTCTTTGGCAATTCAGATCGGTCGACGCTTGCGTGAGCGTAAATCTGTGCACCATTTGGCGGTATTACCTGAGCTTAAACCTGAGCCTATGCAGTGCGATAGGACTTTGACCAGAGTTGAACGGCAAGAACACAGACGTCTGAATGGGCTGTGTTTCTACTGTGGTGATTCCACTCATGCTATCTCTGATTGTCCTAAGCGCACTAAGCGGTTCGCTAGGTCTGCCACCATTGGTACGGTACAGTCAAAATTTCTTCTCTCCGTTACCTTGATCTGCTCTTTGTCATCATATTCTGTCATGGCATTTGTGGATTCAGGCGCTGCCCTGAATTTGATGGACTTGGAGTATGCTAGGCGTTGTTGGTTTTTCTTGGAGCCCTTACAGTGTCCTATTCCATTGAGAGGAATTGATGCTACGCCTTTGGCCAAGAATAAGCCTCAGTACTGGACCCAGCTGACCATGTGCATGGCTCCTGCACATCAGGAGGTTATTCGCTTTCTGGTGTTGCATAATCTGCATGATGTGGTCGTGTTGGGGTTGCCATGGCTACAAGTTCATAATCCAGTATTAGATTGGAAATCCATGTCTGTGTCCAGCTGGGGTTGTCAGGGGGTACATGGTGATGTCCCATTTCTGACTATTTCGTCATCCACCCCTTCTGAGGTTCCAGTGTTCTTGTCTGATTACCGGGATGTATTTGATGAGCCCAAGTCCGATACCCTACCTCCGCATAGGGATTGTGATTGTGCTATCGATTTGATTCCTGGTAGTAAATTCCCAAAAGGTCGACTGTTTAATTTATCTGTGCCTGAGCACGCCGCTATGCGGAGTTATGTGAAGGAGTCCTTGGAGAAGGGGCATATTCGCCCGTCATCGTCGCCATTAGGAGCAGGGTTCTTTTTTGTAGCCAAGAAGGATGGTTCACTGAGACCTTGTATAGATTACCGCCTTCTAAATAAGATCACGGTTAAATTTCAGTACCCCTTGCCGTTGTTATCTGATTTGTTTGCTCGGATTAAGGGGGCTAGTTGGTTCACCAAGATAGATCTTCGTGGTGCGTATAATCTTGTGCGTATTAAGCGAGGCGATGAATGGAAAACTGCATTTAATACGCCCGAGGGCCATTTTGAGTATCTAGTAATGCCATTCGGACTTGCCAATGCTCCATCAGTGTTTCAGTCCTTTATGCATGACATCTTCCGAGAGTACCTGGATAAATTCCTGATTGTGTACTTGGATGACATTTTGATCTTCTCGGATGATTGGGAGTCTCATGTGAAGCAGGTCAGAACGGTGTTTCAGGTCCTGCGTGCTAATTCTTTGTTTGTGAAGGGATCAAAGTGTCTCTTTGGTGTTCAGAAGGTTTCATTTTTGGGGTTCATCTTTTCCCCTTCTACTATCGAGATGGACCCTGTTAAGGTCCAAGCCATCCATGATTGGACTCAGCCGACATCTCTGAAAAGTCTGCAAAAGTTCCTGGGCTTTGCTAATTTTTATCGTCGCTTCATCTGCAATTTTTCTAGTATTGCTAAACCATTGACCGATTTGACCAAGAAGGGTGCTGATGTGGTCAATTGGTCGTCTGCTGCTGTGGAAGCTTTTCAAGAGTTGAAGCGTCGTTTTTCTTCTGCCCCTGTGTTGTGTCAACCAGATGTTTCGCTTCCGTTCCAGGTTGAGGTTGATGCTTCTGAGATTGGAGCAGGGGCTGTTTTGTCGCAGAGAAGATCTGATTGCTCAGTGATGAAACCATGCGCCTTCTTTTCCAGGAAGTTTTCGCCTGCTGAGCGAAATTATGATGTGGGCAATCGAGAGTTGCTGGCCATGAAGTGGGCATTCGAGGAGTGGCGTCATTGGCTTGAAGGAGATAAGCATCGCGTGGTGGTCTTGACTGATCATAAGAACTTGACTTATCTCGAGTCTGCCAAGCGGTTGAATCCTAGACAGGCTCGTTGGTCGCTGTTTTTTGCCCGTTTTGACTTTGTGATTTCGTACCTTCCGGGCTCTAAAAATGTGAAGGCGGATGCTCTGTCTAGGAGTTTTGTGCCCGACTCTCCGGGTTTATCTGAGCCGGCGGGTATCCTCAAAGAGGGAGTAATTGTGTCTGCCATCTCCCCTGATTTGCGGCGGGTGCTGCAAAAATTTCAGGCTAATAAACCTGATCGTTGCCCAGCGGAGAAACTGTTTGTCCCTGATAGGTGGACGAATAAAGTTATCTCTGAGGTTCATTGTTCGGTGTTGGCTGGTCATCCTGGAATCTTTGGTACCAGAGAGTTAGTGGCTAGATCCTTTTGGTGGCCAATGCCATCTCTGTCGCGGGATGTGCGTACTTTTGTGCAGTCCTGTGGGATTTGTGCTCGGGCTAAGCCCTGCTGTTCTCGTGCCAGTGGGTTGCTTTTGCCCTTGCCGGTCCCGAAGAGGCCTTGGACACATATCTCTATGGATTTTATTTCAGATCTTCCCGTCTCTCAAAAGATGTCAGTCATTTGGGTGGTCTGTGATCGCTTCTCTAAGATGGTCCATTTGGTACCCTTGTCTAAATTACCTTCCTCCTCTGATTTGGTGCCATTGTTCTTCCAGCATGTGGTTCGTTTACATGGCATTCCAGAAAATATCATGTCTGACAGAGGTTACCAGTTTGTTTCGAGGTTTTGGCGAGCCTTTTGTGGTAGGATGGGCATTGACTTGTCTTTTTCCTCGGCTTTCCATCCTCAGACTAATGGCCAGACCGAACGAACCAATCAGACCTTGGAAACATATCTGAGATGCTTTGTTTCTGCTGATCAGGATGACTGGGTGTCCTTTTTGCCTTTGGCTGAGTTCGCCCTTAATAATCGGGCCAGCTCGGCTACCTTGGTTTCGCCGTTTTTCTGCAACTCTGGGTTCCATAGGTCATTGTTGCGGAGATACGTGGCACCTATGGTTCCATCTGTTGATCCTCCTGCCCCGGTTTTGGTGGAGGGGGAGTTGGAGTATATTGTGGAGAAGATTTTGGATTCTCGTGTTTCAAGACGGAAACTCCAGTATCTGGTTAAGTGGAAGGGTTATGCTCAGGAAGATAATTCCTGGGTCTTTGCCTCTGATGTCCATGCTCCCGATCTTGTTCGTGCCTTTCATAGGGCTCATCCTGGTCGTCCTGGGGGCTCTGGTGAGGGTTCGGTGACCCCTCCTCAAGGGGGGGTACTGTTGTGAATTCTGTGGCAGAGCTCCCTCCTGTGGTCACAAGTGGTACTTCGGCTGATTCTCTCTGTGAGCTTCTGTTGGTGGAGGAAAGTGGTACTGCGGCTTCTGAGTTTCCTTCCTCAGGTGATGTGGTGAAGTCGTTAGGTGTTGCTCTATTTAACTCCACCTAGTGCTTTGATCCTGGCCTCCAGTCAATGTTCTAGTATTGGACCTGTTTCCTCCTGGATCGTTCCTGTGGCCTGCTGCTCTGCATAGCTAAGTTCTGCTTTGCTATTTTGTTTGCTGTTTTTTCTGTCCAGCTTGTCTATTTGTTTTTTCCTGCTTGCTGGAAGCTCTGGGACGCAGAGGGTGTACCTCCGTGCCGTTAGTTCGGTACGGAGGGTCTTTTTGCCCCCTTTGCGTGGTTTTTGTAGGGTTTTGTGTTGACCCCAAAGTTACCTTTCCTATCCTCGCTCTGTTCAGAAAGTCGGGCCTCACTTTGCTAAATCTATTTCATCTCTACGTTTGTCTTTTCATCTTAACTCACAGTCATTATATGTGGGGGCTGCCTTTTCCTTTGGGGTATTTCTCTGAGGCAAGGTAGGCTTATTTTCTATCTTCAGGCTAGCTAGTTTCTCAGGCTGTGCCGAGTTGCATAGGGAGCGTTAGGCGCAATCCACGGCTGCCTCTAGTGTTGTTGGAGAGGATTAGGGATTGCGGTCAGCAGAGTTCCCACGTCTCAGAGCTCGTTCTATGTTTTTGGGTTATTGTCAGGTCACTGTATGTGCTCTGACCTCTATATCCATTGTGGTACTGAATTATCTTATCATAACACACTACCCAGGTTAATACAATTAATCCCCAATCCCCACAGTTTTAAGCATGCCCTAAAAACTCATTTGTTCAGATTGGCCTACCACCTCAACACAATAACCTAACTATCCCTGTGTGGCCCATTCAAAAAAACAAAACAAAATAAAAACTTAAACCATAATCAGGTTCCTCGCATCATGTTCTCATACACTTTATACAGTTAATAGCCCTCTGTGTCTGTACTGCTACATACTTAGGCAGTTAACTGGTTCATGCAGCTTTACATGAACACCCGAGCCTTACACTATGGCTGGTCCAAATAACTAAAGCAATTGTTACCATCCACCTCTCGTGTCTCCCTTTTTCCTCATAGTTTGTAAGCTTGCGAGCAGGGCCCTCATTCCTCTTGGTATCTATTTTGAACTGTGATTTCTGTTATGCTGTAATGTCTATTGTCTGTACAAGTCCCCTCTATAATTTGTAAAGCGCTGCGGAATATGTTGGCGCTATATAAAATTATTATTATTAAGGACGTTACATCTTGGTGACTTGGCATTGAGTGACTCTGGTGGCTTTGTAGGCAGGCGGGGAAGGGGCTGCTCCACAAGTCTTGGAAT
Organism: Ranitomeya imitator; assembly: GCF_032444005.1. Lineage (NCBI taxonomy): Eukaryota > Metazoa > Chordata > Amphibia > Anura > Dendrobatidae > Ranitomeya > Ranitomeya imitator. The sequence continues at coordinate 767,927,023 of NC_091284.1, read as the reverse complement.
TCCCAAGGCTTGCAGGACAAACTTCTGTATTTCACACTTCCTCCACTGCTTCTGCCTCCTCCACCTCCTCTAGGGCCTCCACCTGAGCCCTCAATCTCTGCCTTAATGAGACAGGAGTTTCAACAGTGTAGAGCGTATCCCCACCACCTCTGTACTGCGCAGCCAGAGCTCATCGCAATCAGGCAGTGTTAAAATTGATATGCCTTGATGATCTCAGTCATACAGCTGAAGAGTTGTGGACAGCTCTCCAGTCTGAGTTTGAGCAATGGCTGCATCCACTGAACCTGGATCCAGAGAAGGCCGTGTCCAATATCGGTACGAACCTGGTAGCGGCCCTATGCCGAGGCAAGCTCGCACACGTGCCTTGCAAGGCTCACATCTTCACCCTGGTGGTACAGCGATTTCTCCACCACTATACCGGCCTAGGAGAGCTGCTGCAGAAAGCACGAAAGCTGTGTGATCACTTCTGCCGTTCACACCTCTCAGGTCATCTTACATCGATACAATTGTCTTTGTCCATGACAGTTAACAGGTTGATATACGATGTGCCGACATGGTGGAATTCCACTCTGCAAATGTTACAGCGACTGTGGCATCAGCCATGAGCCCTGATGCTGTATGTAATTTCATATAGCCTGGGCTAATGCAGTACGGACATGAGGAATCTCAAGTTTGTGGAGTAGACACAGATTAAGGACCTCTGCATGTGACGGGGTGTACGGCAGAGCAAGAAGGGACAACAGGCCGAGGGATGATTCAACAGATTTATTATCAAGAACGCTGGAACAACACATGCAGGTAGATCTACAGAGTCCACAATTAGTCCAACAGAACAGGTTCGGGGGCACCTCCCGATAATCCTTGTGCCAGTTAACAAAGCAACAGTCCACACGAGTCCAAGGGATCCCAAAACAATCCCACGAGCGACGAGATATGTCCTCAGCTCAAGTCTCGCCCCATTCGCTTCCGCAGTCACAGATGGACATGGGGTCTTGCCTCAGCTAAGAATCCCCACTCCTTCTCCTTCAAGGATCAACTCACATCTGATCTCAAAATAAGAATGGATTGTCTGAGCTCCTGGGATCCGCCCATGAAGGGGGGTAGGTGTCACACCTTCTATTCAATGGTTGGGTCCACCAGAAGATTCTAGACTGGTGGGCTCCGCTTAATCTATGTAGTATGTACATTTGACTAGCCACCTGCTGTGAGGAAGAATGGCTATTCCTCCACTAGTGATGTTGACAAAGCTTAATTACATTAGAGCTTAGGGCTGCAAGTATTGGGGGAAGGAGACATATTGTTACAGGTGAACTCCCAGCACAAGAGAATACATAAATTGCAGCTAATAGAAACCAGAGAACAGTTACATACATCAAATGGCGTATTATTCAAATACAGGACAGGGCAAAAGTACATATCATGACAATCCCTTCCCCTCCCAATTTGTGTACGTACCAGGGACCTCTACAGGTCGCTGGTTAAGTACACACAGGCAGAGCGTAACTTACATGTGGCTTCATGCAGCCACGAATTGGCATCGTAGCTCTTCCACATCATTGCCCAGGAGAACATCTGCAGGCAGACCACCCATCACCCCAACCACACATCGCCTGACCCCAAAACCAAAGTTCAGATCCACAGTGGCTGTGGGAATAGTCCTCCATTGTCCACCAGCCAGTTCAATGACAATCCCAGGTCCTCTATGGATTGCCTCAGGCCGAACCACTCAGGGATCAGCCAGTGTGAGGAAAGCCCCTGAGTCACAAAATCCAATAAGTCTCTGTCCATCCAGCACGACCTCCTGCAAGTGCTTACCTCGATGAGCAGAAGTCGTCATAGCTGCGGGTCGCACACCATAAACTCCTAGTGGTGCAACATGGGTGGGTGAGGCACTAGGCCAGTCCTCACGTAGTGGTGACACGTCGTCCTCCATGGCACTTGGGTGTACATAATTAATAATACGACTGGGTACAGGATTAATCCTCATTTGAACAGCTGGGCAGGAGGCTTGCAGATGCCCCGGCTGTCCACATCGATAGCATCTCTGCTGGGTCTCACTCCATCCAAGGTGTCCTCTTGGGCGAGGGGTAAGGGAACCTGGAGGCCGGCTCCCACCTGAAGGTGCTGTAGGGGTTTGAGGACGACTTCTCCATGAGCTGGCTGGGCATGAGGCCTGCAGATGCCCCGGATGCCCACAACCATAACACCTGCACTCTGCTACTTCCTCTCCTCGTCGTATTCCAGAAAACGCAGTAGAAGCAACTGGAGGCACATTTACACGGGTATCAGCATGAGGTGGTGGCTTAGAGGAACGGGGAACAATGGGGACAGAAGAACAGGGGGCCACCGGTGTTGTGGAGCTGGTAGGCCTCTCTCCATCCTGCAACA